>NC_139352.1:66267722-66712722 GCF_055883805.1 Amblyomma maculatum | reverse complement strand
ACCATCATTCTATTTATTAAATTTCTGTTTCTACATTACTAACATTATGTCACTTCTCTGCTTTAAGCCACCAATCTTCCAGTCGTTTTTTGCTAGCTTCTACCGCCGGTTTATTCACCTGGCCACTGGTATCTCTAAACCCCACAGCTTCAGGAACAGTGACTGCGCCTGCATCGACTTCCGGATAGATACCATTACATTCGAGTATAATATGGTCAATTGTTTCACTGGAGTTACCACATACAGCACATGAGTCATCCTCATTGTTAAATTTCTTTTTGTAGCTGCGTGTTCTAAGGCACCCTGATTTAGCTTCAAAAAGTAGGGCACTGCCTCTGCGCTATCAGATACCGCAGAGCTCCTCTGCGCCATGGCCAGACTCTCTCGAGTCGTCGTGACTGAGCATGTGCAGGTCGTTCCGAAAGCCTCAGCTGGCGCCACATATGGAGATGGCGTGCACACTTTCCGTGTCGAGACCATATCATGGGGCGTGTACTGGGGGCGCGCTGCAGCAAATCACTGTAGCGGATCTCGGATCGCGTTATGTTGTAACTATAACCTTTCCCCTAAAAGAAGCCCTAAAGAAACAAACGCATTCATGTCCCATATCACGCTGAGATCTCCAACTCCTCTCCCTCTCCCTATAGCCTGCCCATTTTCGCTACACAATTTGAAAGCCCAGCAGTATAGAAAGAATTGAGGGAGAAGATAAGCTTAGTATAGTAAAATTTCCCGGAGATTTATCAAGAATCGCTATCTTCTGGAATTTTATTCCTGGCATTTGTAGAGAAGGCGAAATTCTACAGATGAAGCATCACGGGGCAGAGTAGTGGACAAGACGTAAGGACTGTTGTATATATGTTACCTTCCTTTCTTAGACTTCATAGGAAGCTGGGAAGCGAGGCAATTTTTTTCGTTTTCTTCACAACTTTACTCACCCAAAAGCGCTTCTGCGCGTAAGACGCGAAGATGGGTGCAATGAGCGTGACCACCGCCCAGGCGGCGCAGTAGACTGACGGCGCCACGCCCGCCCGTTGCGCGAGCATCCAGAAAAGCAGGGGCAGTGTTATGGCACCGCATATCGTCAGCGGCAACGAGTAGACAGTGTTGCATAGCTGCAGGCAGTCCACACCCAGTAGCGACGCTACGTAGCCTGTGGACTGCGAAGTGGCGGCCGACAAGAGCGTCGCCTGCCGAGAAGGTCGGGACATTATGGCACAACGCGCTACAATCCGCATTTCACTTTCAGCGCGTGTTACAATGCATTATGAATGTACAGGGTCGTCCACTTTTAGCTATAACGCAACCACTCCCTTCAAAACGCCCTTGCGCCCTTCCCCTCCATGAAATAAATCTAAGTGGCAGGTCATGCGAAGCATCACCTCCAGGTTCCACTGTGCTTGTATCGCTTTACTTCAATATCAACCTGAGTCGAACGTAATATTGCTTTTAAAGCACTGACCGCGTTATAGCTAGAAGTAGGCGACCCCGTACCTTGAGCTTCGTTCCATGGGTGCCCGTGTCCCGTTCTCAAATTGACACGCAACAGAACAATTGCTATACTCTTCGCACTAAGTGTACACCCTTGCCCAGAGTTTATGAGTCCAGGAATTTAGTCCGTATTCATACTCCGTCTAAAATTCGATTTGCAGCACTGTGAAAGACAAAGGCGTGCTGACCCAGCCAGTATCATGCCCACTATAAAAGGCAGTTGTGCTCCTATGCACCTTTTGTCCCCTGAATTGCCGGGGGCGATACCAGGAGCACAATTGTCTATTGTACTAGTCCGCAGAAGCGAGAGGTACCAGGATTGAGCCAGGTTGCCATTCTTTTCACAGCGCAGCAAGCAGCTTCTGAAACAGAGTGTAGCCGCAGATCATCCCGCTAATCTTTTACGGCAAATGTTATCAATAAACATGAACCGTTAAATATAAGTAACGGAGTCCTCTCAAGTGTGAGCTACACAATGCAGAATGAGATAGGCTTCTTCAAATCTTATCGGTCCACCTAACGACTGCTGGAGAAAGAGAATAATGCCAATGAATTGTAATTACTATGCGTTACCTTTCGAAACACCATGCCCTGGAGGAGTGCCCGAGATCGGCATCCGATAATAGCCAGGAGATCCATGTGATACGAGGAGATAAGCCACTCGGCGCCGCAGGTGGCCGCGAAAAGCAGAGACGCCGTCATCAGCTCGGTTCTGCTACCACTGTTGATCAGCAGCCTCGTAAAGGCAAAGAGAAACGCCGAAAGGGAACGTTACGCTTCTTATCTAACCAAATGCCCTAAGCAACATATGCAATACTGCATACTTTGCCAAATTATAGTAATCACTAAACTCAGTGCATGAAATCCTATTTGCTTAGGCATGCAGTATTTGCTGGCGCTTTGAACCGCCTGACTTTTCAAAACAGTGTTCCCGAGAACTTATGTACTGATATATAATGGCACAATAAGAGCAGCCGTGTTCGTTGTTCTGTTTTAGGTTTCACTCAGTGATTTCTTAGAGCTACAATTTCATACAAGCCTGGAGATGATAACCGGAAGTTTATATACCACCGCGCAAGCGCAAAACACAAGATCTCACGCTGCCCAATGTTATGAGTGCCTCACTTCCTCAGTTTCCCCAAAACAGCCTCGATTCTTAAACCTTAGAAATGCAGTTCGTGCTGTAAAGGAGTCGAACGATAGTTTTCCCCCAAATGCAGAAATGTATAGAACCGTCCTCACTTCCTCTTTATCCTACACCAAGCACTTCTAATGTTCTTGATAAACTTACCATATCTGGACTAGGTTTCTACTCAGAGGTAGTTCCCGTGAATATAACGAATAACACCCAATTTCGGGGCTCCCCCCTTAAATCGTTTATAGTGAATCCCTTACGACCAACCTGCTAGGCGACTCACTCGAGGGCGGGAATCCTGGCGAAGATGCAAGCGAAGTAGGCCGCAGTGCACACCGCCACACGCATCACGTCAATCCACAGCACGCGGTAGACATGGCCAAGAAAGGACCGTTGTGACGTCAGAGTCTTGTCACTTTGAGGAGACGAATGAACAGAGCACTACAATCATCCAAATGTGGCAATCGGTGGCGATAGTCCACTTTATAGAATGGCTAAGCAGTAAGGAGTCACTTGGATAAAAAAAATTAAAAACTGAAAAAAAGCAGATCTGTCTGGTGTCAACCTAAAGTCCATTGCTGCCCGAAACCTCTAATTTAACCTTTATCTGACTGGTTCTTAGATCAATCTGGCCACCTTCTAAGAGATGCCTATAGTTTAACAAGTGAAAGCTTTGAGCACTCTCTTGATCAAATGGGCTTCACCACGTTCGCGGTGACGTCGTGGCGTACGGTCACGAGACCAACGATAACCACGCGATCTGCGTTGGCTGCATGACTCGGTCAAATACATTCAGACGTGAAGTGGGCAATGATTATTATTTTAAAATAAATCAGAATAGACTTATCTGTCGAGCGATCAATCTGCGGTCATGTGATCTGCGAATAGTGACGGGATCTGTTACAATAACGACACCACGCTCATGCCAGGAATACGTTACCTCTGCGCTTACAAAATGCATAGTCATATGGGACAGCAATAAAAAGATGCGTTCATACATACAATAGTTTAGCTTTAAGATATGAATTCAGAGTCCAGGTGCTAAAAAAGCAAGCACATCGCCTCAGTTACAGTCCAGAAAAATATCTGAAACTGGCAGTGAGATACGGCAAAGAATTTTATTATTTGCGGCGTAATGACTTAGACTGCTTTGCACTCATCATTTATGTCCACCTTCTTTATCCCATTATTGGGAGCTCCAGTCATATTCATGCAATGCTGCTTACAGGCTTTATTTTAGTTTACATGCAGACATTGACGACATCCTAGATTATGAAGTGTCCAGAAGTAAAATCACTTAACTGGATAACACAGCGCAAAAAAGCCATTGTCATAAACAGAGCAGCAAACTCGTTAACTGTTCGACAGTATTGGGCACATTTATCGAGGAGCTACCGATCACCGCTACCGCCTATTGCTACAGCGCGCCATCAGAGGCGCACGCGGAGATTGGCTCCGGTCACCGGATGCGTCTGCATATGAAGGGAACGTGGCGCCATCTGGCGCCCTCAGAGAGTTCTGCGCATGCGTACTGACGGTGAGTGGCAGGGTAGACCGTAGCGGTAAGTGGCATTGATATTCAAAAACCCTCTATTCAAAGGAACGAGCCAAAGACGAATCGCAAAGTCCCCATGTGCAAGAAGATAGCGCCGATGCATGTGTACAGACTTTTTCCGAGCACGAAATCAAAGCTGTGCTCCCAAATTTATAGCAAGTTTTGTTGGCAGTTTTTGAAGCAGTAACTTTGCATGCAACACTGTCACTCGCTTTCGACTGATAACATTACTATGCGAGTGCTATGCCTCCGTCGCATTGGTCGAAAAGGCTCGACTTCACACGTGTAGCGGCGGAATTGAAGTTTTGCGTTTCGTTGGCCTGTACCGTTACTTTGGTGCCGCTTCTAATGTTCATATTTGAACGAAATCAATAAAATTTTCGGGGGGGGGGGGGGAGGGGGGCTCAGTTGTCAATGAGTTGGCCATACTCAATTTCGGTTATACACCAATTTTAGTCAAATTTGGACAGTCTGATTTCGGATAATTCAGGGGACCAAATTCTGGGGATTGCCCGCCTAAATTTGCAAGTCACAATTAAATTTGCCAGAGTCAAATTAGGTTAGATACCAATTCCGTTCGAATTTCGGGGGTGGCCCTCCTAATTTTGGGGGTCATCATGGGGGTCACCATGCTCAAATTAGGTTGGACACCGATTTTGGTCCAATTCACACGATGTCAAATTCCGGGAGTCAAGGGAGGCCACATTTCCAGAGGGAGGGGGGCACCTAAGTATAAATGCCATCCCTGAATTGGCCATGCTCGAATTATTTCCGACATCAGTTTTGGTCAAATTCTGACGAGGTAAGATTTGGGGGTCCAGAGGGACACATTTTGGGTATGTCCCATCCTATTCCGGAAGCCAGCGCTGAATTGATCATAACTCCAATTAGGATAAACATAATTTTCTCTCAATTCTGACGAAATCAAGTTTTCGGGGTTCATGGTGCCAAATTTTGAGGGGTGGTCTTTAATTTTACTGCCGCCATTTTCTTGGCCGTACTCTAATGAGATTGGATACCATATTTGGTACCATTATATGAATTACCCGTGAAATGGATTATTGAATGTTGGTGCGGACACGATTTGATTACAGGCTCTGTCGATACTCTGCTGACGCGCTCGGCCGACACGCTCTGGTGGCGCTACTCGTGACCCAAGGCTTTCCGATCAGTAGTGGGATAGTAGTGTGTGCATAGGTCGAAACGCTTGGAATCTGAATCGGACAGTTTCCTTAGGCCACGGTCGTATGTTCGTCAGCTTTGTTAAAGAGGGGCTTTGTATATTTATGTGCTGTGGTCCTTTACAGAACGTGGAAACTTTGAGCTGCATGCTAGTCATTATGTGTGAGATTAGTGAGACACTAATTAGAGAGTAGTGATTAAGGAAGCAGCCACAGTGCATGTGAGGAGCCGCTGATTGGATACATTAACAATGTCGCATGGTGACCATAATGATGGAGCTGAAGTGCCCCTTAAGTATGTATAGCTTGGCATACCAGCCATAGAAGACCAACCAGAGAGAGAGAGTAAACATTAATTGGTTAACGGAATTGCGTGGGTGATTTCCTTAGCCCAGGATACCAGTGGCTTGGGCGGCCTCCCGAGCCCTGGTGAGCAGGCTGCTCTGCTTAGAAAGACCCGTGTGGGCCAGCTCTGTCTCGCACTCCGCTTGGCTGAGTGCTCGAGCTTCATATTTCTCTAATTGCTCTTTGCAGTTCCATATCATATGAAGGATGTCCGAGACTACACCACATGCAGTGCATGTGTTATTTTTACATTTTTAGGGCCAGTTTTTGTGGTACATTGCTAGCTTTTGGAATGCCCTAGCCTGATGTTGCCAGAGCATCGTCACGCCGGTATTGCTCAACCAATTATCACAGAGTTATTGGTGTTGCAACATCCGCATCCGCCTCATCTCTGCATTCAATTTATTTACCTTTTATGCACTTCATTGTTTAATAACGAAGCACTAAGAGGCTCAAGGTAGTGGTTCGTTTCCGTGCAACTGCTAATCGTCGTCTCACCTTTTCGTGAGCCGTGACGTTAAAAATTCGACTAACTTCCTGCTGCCGATGCCTCTCCGTAGATGAGGAATCTCCGGCGTCGATTTGGTCCTCCCTTCCTTGAATGTCCTGTGCCATGTGCACACGTAAATAAACGAATTCACGATCGACAGCGAAATTTTACTAAAATCACTATTCTGCAAAAAGCCTATATGGACAAGCGAGACTAGTTCATACGATTAAGTAGAGTACTTTCGAAGGCTACACGTACACTGCGCGAGCTCAAATATGTTTCACACGGTGGCAGCTAGTGACTCTGTTTCTTAGGCTATGAAGTGTCAGAAATGAAGCTGGCAGACATGCTCTGTCAGCCAGACGTGAACTAGGTGTGTTACGGAGTTTGTGTACGGAAGCCTGGTTGTCTTGCTTTTAAAACTTCCTGACTTGGTTTCTGCTTATTTCTCACGAATACCGCGCATATGACTGGACGACCATTTCTCAGGCCACTTTCGCAAGCTACGGGGGAAGCATACGGCCTTCCGTTAAAATTGGGGGTAAACAATTCCACCGCAGCTACGACAAATCCTTAACTCGTTTGGCCGTCCTGATTTATTTGCAGCATAAAATAAAAGTGGCCTGTTCGTTTCTGAATTTATAACGCTGTGCTTCGTCGACTGGCAAAACGGCGCATTGTCATTCCACACATGCCAAAGCGATAGTTCGTCAGACCATTTTTCTCTGCAAGATACCAAGGGAGTACACGTCCTGCTGTTTAAAAAGAGGGAACAAGGCTGTCGCTGGGGAGTCGGAAAATCTAAATTCCTCAATTCTTTGGCTAGCATGCTAGTTGATTCAACGCATGAAAGGGAAGTATCTTGTGAATTCAAATTGACAAAAGCAGCATTTTGAAGTAGAAAGATGTGCTAGTTTCCAGTTCATCGGATAGTATTGTAATACCGCCACGAATGAGCCAATATAAAATGGTATGAAAGTAGATTCGAAGTTTGCGCAGAGGACCAGCTGCTATACTCATGCATAAATAATCAATGCGTACACGGCAATAACCCTGGACGGAAGGTAGAAGCAAAATTGTGATATCGCTGAAAACAATATGCGCGCTCACTGTCGGCACATAACATCAGTCAGTGGAGGTTAAAAACACTTTAAAGGGAGGGCATATGTAATTTTTTTTTCCTATTTGTAATATCCCAATGACGAACAAAAACTAGAAATGGTGAACACCGTGCCCACGAATGTGAATAGGTCATTCACGTTTCGCTTGAAATAAAAAATTAAAAAAGAAAACAATGGAAGCTTCACATCCGTGCTTTCTGCGTTTTGTTCCAATGTCCACATCGCATTATTTTAGCCCAGTATTCTATCAATGCCTATTAAATCTCAGCGCTTCGTAACCTTGCAACCTGCGACTGCAACGTCACAGGTTATGCAAGGCAGAATTAAAGTTCAAGCACTTCTAAGTGCTCCAGTGCTCCAGTATTAGGTGAGTGAGTGAGTGAGTGAGTGAGTGAGTGAGTGAGTGAGTGAGTGAGTGAGTGAGTGAGTGAGTGAGTGAGTGAGTGAGTGAGTGAGTGAGTGAGTGAGTGAGTGAGTGAGTGAGTGAGTGAGTGAGTGAGTGAGTGAGTGAGTGAGTGAGTGAGTGAGTGAGTGAGTGCCCTGGCATAGTTCGAATCAAAGAAAGGGAGGGGCGATTTTTTACCTTTAATAAGGAAGCAAACAATGCGATGCCTAATAAAACGTCTCTTTCCAGTATTATCCCTCTCATAAACTGCACCAACGTAAAAATAAGCGCCCCTTTTTCAAACCCTTTCTTCTCTTCTGAACTTTGTAGTTTGAAAAGCGATTTCAGATAAAGTTGCAACAGTAATATTATTCTCGTAGTCAAGTTGTCAGCTTAAAGTTTTAAAGGGGTTATGGCCAGTTAACACGCAAGAAAGGATTCTGAAAGCGCTCACTTACGGAAAGAGAACGAGGCATGCTATCCGGGAAAAAGGCGACACGTTGTCCTCATCAACGAAGCCGTGGTACACCTAGACGTCAGCACATTCAAGGACAACAAAACAATAAAAAAGACCGTGATGCGTGAACATAATGAGGCACACAGCGTTAAATCCTACCTTGAATTTTTATCAGCAACCAAATCCAAATTGGGTTAAAATATAAAAAAACACACTTAACCACTTCTCACAGTCTGCAGTTATTTACGTTTGTAGCTAGCTATGACCCCATCATTATTTCCACAAACAGATTAAGTTGATTGTGTAATCATACCGCCCGATGGTCAGTATGTCCTCTAATTATTGGTTAGGCCCCATAAAACATTCATTCAATGTTTGACTTATTCACTGGCTAGCAAACTGGCCAACCAGCTCCAGCGAACCGACCAACCTATTAATTGATTGATTGAATGATTGATTGATTGATTGATTGATTGATTGATTGATTGATTGATTGATTGATTGATTGATTGATTGATTGATTGATTGATTGATTGATTGATTGATTGATTGATTGATTGATTGATTTACCGATCGTTTGAAACTTAATTTTCTCAACGGCTAAAACATCGAACCTAGAGAATCCGCACTCGCACCTGCAAGTGGCAAAAAACTTACTCGAAAATGGTTTCGCTTGGTGATGACCAGGTCTCGTATTCCAGAGCCAATGAAATTCCCAGCGGTACAAATCACGATCAGGTACGTCACAGTGATTGTGGTCTTGCTGCAGTAATCATCCACCAGTGTGATTTCCTATTAAACAGGACCACGTATAAGTTAAACTTATAGAGCCAAGCAACGGCTGTTTTATTATCTAGTCTCACTGCAAAATCGCAGCAGGCTGACCTGCTTAGGTACCTATAGTGAAACACAAAAAAAAAAGATGGAAGATGCTAAAGGAGTGGAGTCTGATTCATTACACAGCCCGCAAAAATGGCTACCGTGCAAAATTATTTTTTTACGACATCTGTCCAAAACTCACTGGAATGTAGCCAATTTATTGCAGAAAAAAAAAATAAAACCTATATTTCCTCTAATAAAACGTCTCCGTAATTGCACTGCGTAAATGGTTTTTCCTGTACCATGAATAAACTATGAGTCAGCATAATAGAAGAACGCGCGCCGTCATTGCAGTGGGTCCACCACTGCATTTAAACTATTCTGTGATCTTACCATTTCATCGCAGTGACATGCCTGAGCATCCCACAGACATGTCATGCATGACACTCCCCCTACTGTACAAAAAGGTAAGAACTAAGGCGTAATTTATTAAATAACGCGGCGATGAGAGCGACAGTGGTAAGAAGCAGGAAATTGGGTAGCTCGAGGTTTCCGCTGGTATTCATCAACATTGAAACATGTGCTGTCAAGACGCAATCAAATGCGGGAAGCGCCGTGTATTTTTTTAATGCATTGCTTTTCTGTAGTGTTTAATCGCTTATTAAACATTAAGTTTCACAGGAACCCTTTACGCCGAGGTAGGAATGAGGCTGTGGTGTCCGACATCCGGACGGAGAGAACCAACAGGTGCAGATGGCAGCTCAAGGTAGACTGTTTATTTACAACAGAGAGTGTGAGCGTGTGGGTTCGAGAGAAGAGAGAGAGAAAAGTGCTGATGATGATAGCACTGGCTGTATGGAAAGCGAAACCGAAACTTATGCGGGATACAACAGAGGCCTGCTGCTCACTAAACTGGAACGCGTCAAGGAAAAATTTTGCGATGTGATCACAGGCAATGCTGGCATTTTTTTTTTCCGGACTGTTAGTGTCGTAGGTTAAAACAGATGCTATATTAAGAGAAAACGAAAAAGGCATTTATATAACGTGTGTCTACTCTACTGCTTTGTGCCCTTGCTTCCCTTTCCTTCCAGAGAAAGTGTCTTGGTTGAGCTCCCTCACACTGAATACTTTCGCTTCATAGCCGCAGCCTCCCGGGGAGAGACACATGGACTCCATTAGAAGCGGCCGATTCCCTTTGGGACCGCGGTTCCAATCGACTAATAGCGTTATAGTGCTCGTTCAAAGGTCACCCCGGTAGTATGAAGAATAAAGCACTATTGGTCGACGACTCGATGACGATATGTCACAGGCCCTAGGGGACCTCCAAAGCTGGGGTAAAGTAATCCCGTGATAAAGGAACCTGAAGGTTTAGGAGAGTGTTTACCCCTAGACCACGGAGACACGTGTGGTCGGGACGGCTAAAGGACCTAGACAGTGCGCAGAAACACGGAGCGGCTTTTACTGCGGATAGGCATGAGGGGCATTGTAGTAGAGACCGCGCTACTTATCTGTCCGCGATAGGTTCTTCCATTTTCTCTTCCCTCTTCCTACCCTTTTTTCTCCTATTGTTTTCCCTATACTCGCTCTCTAACTTTTCTCCGCTGTTTACTTCGACTGGCGACGTTAGACGCACCTCCTCTAGGCGACAACTTATGCCCTAGCGTGCGGGTCGCTCCGGTGCACTATAATAGATAATTGTGCTCCTACTGTCGCCCCCAACAATTCGGGGCGCGAGAGGTGCGAGGAGTGCAATGATTTGTGATAGTGCACGTCATCCTGACTGGGAAGTAGTGCCCCTGCCTCTCGCTCTCGCAGTGCTGCAAACAGCTTGTGAGAGGGAGCAAAGTTGATTGTTCGGAACAGGCATGAGGAGGGGGGAAGTTGAAAAGAAGGGGGGGGGGGGGGCAGAGGTGCGCGCGGACAAATGTTCATTTCCTTCTTTGTCCACCGAGTTCGCTTGATGTCATCGGATCAATAACCAGTTTTCAGTGACGAGTGACCACCACCTAACACGCGGTCCGCGGACGTGGCAGAAAAGTCATACAACAGTGTGATGTACTTTTCATTAAAGGACGAAATTGTTTACTCATACCTGGCTTTTCTCGAGAAATATGTAGTCCATGACGGCGTCCAGCACAGTAGCCGTAGTCAGAAATCCCAGCAATGTGCAGACAAATCCTGAAGTGGGTAGGCAACGCTTCCACCTCTTCCAAACAATAACCAACAGTCCCATCTGCAATGACGGTGTTCCAATATGATCTTAGACCTTAGGACAGGCCTTAACTTCTGACACTGAATAGTCTATAAGGATCCTTAGTCACGTTAAAAAAAGAACACAAGATCTGTCGCCATGTCATGTGCCGAAATTCTGGTAGCACGAGCTGCTGCCAATGTCGCCTTTGTTAACCTTACCAACGTGTCAATAAGGCTGAAGTTACAGCTAGTTGATACTTGTTGTTGCTGTTGCGACTGTAGGAAGAAAGAAAAGAAAATACACGAGCCTGCTACTGGCTCTGCAGCCGAGCCACTTCGACTGCCTCGTGAGGACAGAAAGGAAAATAGAAAAGAAAGATACTTGAGAAATTGACACATGACTGCGCGCAGAGACAGGCACTAGAAGCGTTACGAGAGAAGCACAGAAAGAAAAAGACTCAAAAAGGGCGAGTTCACTGTGGCGGTCATCTACCTACGCTTCACAGAACATTAGTTCGAAAATTCTTGGAATCTCTTTTTTGTTGTTTTTCTTCTATGCCTACATTTCTACGGATTTCAATTTCATCGTGGATCAAGTTCATGTTTTTACCTTCTCTCTATGGTAACTCTTACCGAACGTTCTTTTCATTGCTACCAAAGCACATTGCAACTAAAACACATAACCTCGTATCGGGGTTTCCCAGATATGTCAAGCCCCTCTATTTCTCTGTATTCTACAGCGCAGGCTAAACAGGCACTTCATTTTATGTAAACAAAGTATGCGCCACGTAATATGGTGAGAAAGACCTTCCACAGTGCAACCTGGGCAATGATTACTTCATCCAGGAAGACCTGAGCAAAAAATTCGCTGCGAAGTTGGTTTAACCTAGACTGGTCCGTGGGGTGGTCTTGTCAGGGAGAGTATCCAGAAAGCGCTGCGAGGTAATGTATTCCTCTGACGTAACTCAACATTTCTCACCTTGAAGCCTCAACAAATTATGAAGACATTTTTGTTAACTTTTCATATATACCTGAAGGTCGCAATTTCTTTATGCTTTTATTTCTTAGCACCAAAGTTGTTCCACTTCAATATCTGCATTATTCAATGCCACCATTTCTTTTCAATATTTTTGATCATGTGGTTTCCTCTGCGGCCACCTGTTAACACCTACATACAGCAGCGCTTTAGTTTTCTCCATGAAAGCGCCTTAACTGTGTGTGTGTGTGTGTGTGTGTGTGTGTGTGTGTGTGTGTGTGTGTGTGTGTGTGTGTGTGTGTGTGTGTGTGTGTGTGTGTGTGTGTGTGTGTGTGTGTGTGTGTGTGTGTGTGTGTGTGTGTGTGTGTGTGTGTGTGTGTGTGTGTGTGTGTGTGTGCGTGCGTGCGTGCGTGCGTGCGTGCGTGCGTGCGTGCGTGCGTGCGTGCGTGCGTGCGTGCGTGCGTGCGTGCGTGCGTGCGTGCGTGCGTGCGTGCGTGCGTGTGTGTGTGTGTGTGTGTGTGTGTGTGTGTGTGTGTGTGTGTGTGTGTGTGTGTGTGTGTGTGTGTGTGTGTGTGTGTGTGTGTGTGTGTGTGTGTGTGTGTGTGTGTGTGTGTGTGTGTGTGTGTGTGTGTGTGTGTGTGTGTGTGTGTGTGTGTGTGTGTGTGTGTGTGTGTGTGTGTGTGTGTGCGGGCATGCGTGCGTGCGTACGTCTCCGCGGCGCTCTTGGAGTGAAGGGCGGCCGTTCATTGTACGGTTATCAGTCTCATCAAAAAAAGTTCGTGCCGATGTTCGCGCTCAGGGAGGCACTACTAACTTACTAACTTTGCAGCAGCTGCTCAGGACGGTTCATTCACAGCCAATAACGCCGAGCGCAGTTCAGCCCCAGCAATGCTGGCAGCGTGCCACAAAAAATGAGCCATTGTCAGCAAAACCTTTCGGCATGTGGCTTTTTGCAAAAAAATTATTACGGCCCCACCTTTCCACCCAGCTGACTCTATCTCTATGAGCCTTCAGACTTTCATGTCAATGCCTTATCTGACTGTGCTGAAATTAAATTTCTTTTTCACTAACCGTGGGTTTCGTTAGAGAAGGCTTCATGCAGTTATGCGCCACAAAATTTCGCCAAACCTCAAGCCAAACCGAACTCGTTTTTCTTTTTTTTTTCTGCTAGCCCGCCTGCAGTAAACATTTCCTAGCGAGAGTACACTCACGATCTGGATTACTACAGAAGACGAATATACCTAAACAGTGTGCAAGAGCGAGAAAAGAACGTACACAAGGCGCTGAGTTGATAGACAACATGGCGATAATCGAACTGCTCACGAGAATACGGCTACAAGGGCAAACAATAGTTGCGGTCTAGCTCTGGTTAACCCTAGTTGAATTGCGAAAGCAACGGCACAAGCTTCTTTTGCATGCTACATTATTTCCCTATCACGCCTTATCAGTGTAAGGGGCTCCATTATTGGGGGCACTTAACCTTATCCTTTAAGGGTATAACGCGATAGCGTAAGTTACCAGCCCGCATATAAAGTCACGCTTCTACCAAGCCGAATGGACGTGTCTGCGTGTCGTAGGAGTAACGAGAATGCAAACGGTTCTGGCAGGCTGATTCTAATATCACCCTCCCATATGAAAGGAGTAACCCGAGTTGGCAGCTCCTGGCCGTAGCATAGGGGTAACGTGAATTCAGGTGTCATGGCAGGTTGATTTTATTTTTATGAGACCGTAGCTACGCCTCTTTACGACGTAGCTACGCCTCTTCACGTCGTAGCTGCGGCCACCCGAGGTCTCGTTTTGGCTATCGTAGCATTGCTTTCGCAATAAAAACAAAACGCTGGGTTTACAGGCCAAACAACTGTTAATAGAATCCTTTATTAATGACACAAGACAGGCGCGCAAGCGTGGCCCTGGGAAAGCGCATATATTACGAACAACACAGAAGCACGCAATTAACAGAAAGGCCGTTGAATCAGAGTCACCAAAATTTGAGGAACGTTTAGCATTGAGTCGAAACAGTGAAAATAGTGCCGTGCGTACTCACGAAAGACAGCGCCATGGCGAAGTCGCATGTCGTTTCTCTCAAAGAAGATAACAGGACTGTGTCTACCAGTAGCCCTCCTCTCAAGGTAAGGAAGCCTCTGGCGATGCCGAGGGCGGCGGGCAGCACCAAGAGGGCCTAATTTTAGTAAACGGATGTAAAAGAGGGTGATTATTTAGAAGGTTTCGCAAAGTAGAACTCCAACGAGAACAGGGGATCTCTTGTTTGCCATTACCTGCTGCGCCATTTCGCCATGGCAGACCTCACTATAGATGAAATTTCAGAATACATCACTGCAGTTCGACAGAGTGCACGTCTCACCTGTCCGATAAAACAACTGTCTGCCTCCGTACGGCACATCAGATATCATTGGATATGTTCTTATACGTCCCTGTCAGCTCGTCTGAAATCTCTGCACCCCGTCAGCATAACGACTTCGCAAAACAAAAAAAGCTTACAGTGAAACATTGATGTGTGTGGTATTATCTTCACACTGAATTAAACCGAAAACAGCAAACAGTGCGTCTTCAAGAAGCTGATGAGAGCCATGCCAAGTTACGGAAAAACAAGCTTTTCTAGCGCCCTCTTTTTTGCTTGGCTAGATAAACCTGTCAACCTATTTATTTATTTATTTATTTATTTATTTATTTATTTATTTATTTATTTATTTA
Organism: Amblyomma maculatum; assembly: GCF_055883805.1. Classification (NCBI taxonomy): domain Eukaryota; kingdom Metazoa; phylum Arthropoda; class Arachnida; order Ixodida; family Ixodidae; genus Amblyomma; species Amblyomma maculatum. The sequence goes on along the minus strand of NC_139352.1, from coordinate 66,697,862 downwards.
TTTATTTATTTATTTATTTATTTATTTATTTATTTATTTATTTATTTATTTATTTATTAGCCAATTTACCAGTCTCATTTTACGAGTCTCGTGTCACGGCGGTGATGCGCTGTCACTTTCAAAGTTGTGGAAAAAACCACAAAAGGTGGAAAAAAACAGTGGTTCTCAGAGTGAATTTCTTTGTCAAAGACAGCGAGAGGGGGATAAACACTAATTATTTCTTGATATATTTCATCATTGCAAATTGCATTGAAGACACACTTGACAAGTGGGCGAAGCCACGCATTAGCGACGATGGGTGCCTGTACACACGTAATATTCCCATGTTTATTTCAGCTACTTGACTTCGCGTTATTAAATAATACTTTCACCTTCGGTTATCCCTTCTAGCTCCTTGCGATACGCTGTTGGTGCGGGAACAAGCATCTTTGCTTACTAAGCCTCATCTTGCCCTCAAAGATCTTATCCGAAGATGAATTTCTTAACAAATATTTCAGGCTTCAAACCTGCTTTGGGGTTCGCGGATGAACCATCCAACTCCTCCCATTTTTATTGCCAATATCCCCTTGCTCGGCGCCATACACCAAACAAAATTCTCCCTTTAGAGAACACTTGTCTCGAGCAACAGCTGTTCGAGATGGAAGGGGGTCATTGTGTCGTAGGACTTACAAAGTGGGTGATGTCGAGTAGGGTCCAGCAGGGACCTTGGCGAAACCTGGGGTAGTTGTTCTGCGCGGTTTGTTGCACGCCGCACAGCAGCAGCACGGCTAATGTGGCACACTTGAGTAGCTGCGAGGCCACGTGGGCCGCGTGCAGACTGACTGCTGCCTGGAAAAGAAAGGGACAGGAGCCCCCACTAAGCTGCACGTTGAACACAATTTAAATGCCACAGACTTAAAAGTCTCGTTTTACTCAAAACACAGCGTCAGCCTTATAGACGTCGGTATTGTGAGTGAGAAATCACGGCATGCCCATGGCAGGTAGTACATGGCAGGCAGCATGGCCATGCACTGACGTGGCCGTCAGGTTGTTTGACATCGTGAGACAACCTGGCATGGCCATGTTGTCAGGCGCCGCGAACGCGGGCTTCTCCTTTGGGATTGGATCGTGAAACCGGAATCCAGTACTCGAGGCTGGACTCGATGCTCTTAGACCACGAAGGCATGTTCATGCGGCTGGGTTAAATATTTATAGGTATCTGTGCTAGGTGACCTTTTAACAATTGGGTAGCTTACGGTTGTGTGTGGTGGTAGCGGCAGTAGTAGTAGTAGTAATAGTAGTAGTAGTAGTAGTAGTAATAGTAGTAGTAGTAGTAAAAACAGTCTCAGTAGTAATATTAGTCGCCGTCGTAGTAGTAAAGTAGTAGTAGTAGTAGTAGTAGTAGTAGTAGTAGCAGTAGTAGTAGTAAAAACAGTCCCAGTAGTAATATTAGTCGCCGTAGTAGTAGTAAAGTAGTAGTAGTAGTAGTAGTAGTAGTAGTAACAGTCGCAGTAGTAAAGTAGTGATGGTAGAAGAAGTAGTAGCAGTAGTAGTTCCACTAGTGGCAGTAGTAGCAGTAGTAAAAATAGTTCCAGTAGTAATATTGGTAGCAGTAGTAGTAGTATACCAGCAATAGCAGCAGTAGTAGTAGTAAACCAGCAGTAGTTCAATAGTATCACTAGCAGTAGTAGCAGCAGTAGTGCAAGTAGTAGTAGTAGTAGTATTAGTAGTAGTAACAGTTGCAGTAGTAATATTAGTAGTGATGGTAGAAGAACTAGTAGCAGTAGCAGTAAAATTAGTAGTAGTAGTAGTAACTGTCGCAGTAACAATATTAGTAGTGATGGTAGCAGTTGTTGTAGTATACCAGCAATAGTAGTATCATTAGCAGTAGTAGTAGTAGTAGTAGTAACAGTCGCAGTAGTAATATTAGTAGTGATGGTAGCAGTCATAGTAGTATACCAGCAGTAGTAGTAGTAGTAGTAGAGGAACTAGTAGCAGTAGTTGTATACCAGCAGCAGTAGTACATGTAGCAATAGTAGCAGTAGTAGTACCCGTAGCAATAGTAGTAGCAGTATTAGCAACAGTCGTAGGAGTAATATTAGAAATGATAGTAGCGGCAGTAGTAGTACAAGTAGCAATAGTAGCAGTAGTAGCACCAGTAGCAATAGTAGTAGCAGTATTAGCAACAGTCGCAGTAGTAATATTAGAAGTGATGGTAGCAGTAGTTTTACAGCAGCAGTCGTAGCAGTAGTAGTACCAATAGCAGTAGTAGCAGTATGAAGTAGTAGTAGTAGTAGTAGTAGTAGTAGTAGTAGTAGTAGTAGTAGTAGTAGTAGTAGTAGTAGTAGTAGTAGTAGTAGTACTAATCAGAGCTGATTATTTGATCTTTCAGTAGCTTTTTTATTTATTCTTAGAGGGACCAAACTTGACAACTAAATATGATTATCGAGAACTACTGGGGTCTAGTAATTTAAAGTTATTTTTACTTATATAGTTCCTATTTTAGGATCTGGGCTTTTTTGCGCAGCCCCACTTCGACACGCCAGACCAAGCTGATATTTCGTTGCTAAGGGGCCATAAATGCTCTCGCATTAATAATCAGGTATGTTGTCCCCACTGGATTCCCGCTTGCCACTTTGCTATTTCTTCTCTACAGTATCAACCACGCCCATCATATTAGCCCAAACTGTCCATTGTCGCCTTTCTTCTTTAGTTCACTACCGCAGGCCTAATTTTTCATTTCTCTGAATCGGCTCTGTCACCCTATTAGGGACCACCTGTTATTTCTTCACCGATCCGTTTCACTGTCTAGATTTCTGCTAAGATACCATAGATTTACTCTGGCATGCTTTGTAATAAATTCTACTCTCCTTAGGTCTCTTGGGGTCAGTACCGTGAGTTTTCAATTCGCATTATATTTTAAACTCTTCAGCTTAATTTCGAACTGCGTCTTTATGCTTCAATGTGGTTTAAAAGGTGGCGCTACCCTAGCCCCAAATAAATTTCCGATACCTGTTTATAGAGGACCGGGGCAAAAATCAACTGTTTTTCTGCCTCGGTCCAGTTATATTTGTCCTCGCCACAAACCCAACCGGATAATAGTGTTACAAGGCTCGTTCTTTTCATCACCAGAGTCATGCTGAGCCAGCTGCTGGCGGGTGCTTTGAACCAGCCCGAGGCCATCGCCGGTCGCCGGTGTGAAACTGTTACGCACTGTGTGACGTATTCGCGCGTTGGTTACAAAGGCTTTTCATAATCGCATGGAGTTCATACAACGGCATGAGACAGTGTGATACTCTGTAAAGCATTCATCACTGGCTTTGAAGTTATCCTGCCTTGAAGCGGTTGTGGTTACATACGCTCCCTGTGTGGTTTTATAAAAATTGACAACAGTTCACTTATGTCTCCTAACGTGCGGAAATGCGATAGCATTGGGAGTTCTGTCCCAAGCTTTGTTGTGAGCTCGTTGTGGGTTTCGTTGCTTATGCGACGTCTACAACTGTACTTTTAAGCGCCAGATTATACTGCTCGCTCGGTAGAAACGAGTGTCAGAAATAACCCGAGGCTGGGTAAAAACGCACCTGGCAATTCGGGGTTCTAGTGATTGATAATTGATAGGAGTGTGAGAGGAGATTACGAGTCCATGAAGACATTATTTTGGTAAGTTTTCTTTACACACGTTTCCATGGGCCATGCTCCCTACTTTTACGGCATCGTTTCGTGGCATTTTAAATATACTCCGTCTCTCTAATGAAAGTTCATATAACTTCGCAGTGTGTTCTCCGAGGTTCATAGTTATTTGCACTGAATGATGATATCATAGGCGCACTGTGAGCTCAGAAAACTGCTTTGACATGACATCGTTTCTCTCGGAAAAACGGTTTGCTTCTTCGGATTTAAATTTTGCACGGGGTTGTGTCTTTAATTTTTGCTTTCTACTACGTTTGCAGGGGGTAGTGTCCCAATTCGGTCAAAGTTATTCATTATATCCTCATCCTCTGCAACAACGATGAACCAAAGCAGCACCTTTGGAGCATGGGTTCCATCTCTCGCCTGTCGAAAAAAGAAGCAGGAGTCCCTGCGCTGGAAAATTCAGTTTTTAGTTGGCTGCGAGATGGCACTACACAGGCCACTGCGCTTGCTGCGTTAGTTTCCGGACTCCTGCGTACGTATGAGCTTCCGCCCGACTAAAAGTCTAATCTGTGGCATGTACGCGACCATGACGCAGAGTTCCGCAAAGTATGTGGACTGTGCGTACGTAGCGCTCACTACGCAGTACTAAAACTCTCTAATGCTTTCTTTCTTCCGGAAAGTGAAAAGGAGGAAGTGGCGCCGACACTGGATTTTGTACACAACATCGCGCCTAACTCTTGCGTTAAATGATGCATGGATGAAGCCTTTGTCGCTAGGCGAGTGATTGCGTTCGGTCACTGTTTGGGAACTAGGAAGGATGGGAGCGTTGGTGAAGAAGTAATTCCTCCTCTGCGCACATCTGTCAGAGCTGCGTTTAGCGTTTACTGTCTCTGCTATTCAAATGGTAACAACTGCCGAATGTTTACTCTTTGCTGCGCGACGCGCTAGACCCCGCGAACGCTGTAGCAGTGCAGCTGCCTCTCAAGGCCTTCAAAAATGTGTAGCAACCATGGCAACCACAGCGGCTGCAGCTGGCTCATGGTGTCGCACCTCGCACTGATCACAGGAGCGGATCCTCGTGGTTTATCGCACTCAATGCGCCAGACTGGCCTTTTACAAATTCTTTCCCGAGAAAAATGCTCGCAGATTTTTCAACCCTTCTCCACGCGAGACGACAAAGATTGCCACCCCTCCCCCTTCCCGTTTGACGTGCCACCTGAAAGCACCCACGTGGACACATCGCTTATGGTATGTGACCCAGTTGTCACCTTGGCTCGCGTGATACAGGGGCTGTAAAGGTACCGTAAATCTCTTACATTCCTGAATAATTGTACCGTTGACGACGACACCTGGCCTTCATAGACGCACTGCTGATACATCTGTATAGAGGCACTTCCTGTATGCAGCTTCTTGTAGCAGGAAGTTATAACCTCCCCTCCGCCCCACCCTACTCCTCTCTTCACTTCTTTACCTTTTTTCTGTGTTATGAGGTATAGGATGAGGTTTACTCTGGCCAGCCTTTACCTTCTGCTCCTATCAAACCCTTCTTATTTATTACATTTCGATTCTACTTGCAACCGATTCATCCCTCAGTGCGAAGTAAACGGTTTATCGCAACAAAGGTGAGATCAAAGGAAACCAAGCGAGGGTGGGTTGATGGGGAGCCGCAGTTCGCTAGCCAATGTTTCGACAAGTGGACTTGTCTCCCAGTTGTGACAGACCAGACATTTAAACCTGGTGTGAAAATTTTGAGGGGATGAAGTTTTACAAAGTTCACCACAAACTTGTTCTTCAACACCGATGCAATTTTTCCCATAATCTTCCCATTATATTTTATTATGTATTTGCAGCCACAGTTGTGTCTGATTCAGCACACACCTAGTTATGCGCATGTGTTGAATCATATAGTTTCCTAGTGCTTCTTTTATTTGTACCGATCCATAGGGCGCGATTTCTGCGAGTTGATATTTGTTCGTGATGTTATGGAGAGCGGGAAAAAAAAAGCACGACACAAACGTAGAGAACACAGCTTGCGCTGTGTGCCCTCTGCGCGTGCATCCTGTTTTTCCCGTGGTGTAACGAAATGAACTTGACATTTTTTTTTTTTTTTGCTTATAATATCCTGAGCCACTGACTGTGCTGCATCGTGCAGTCTGGTATACTTTTTATCTGTATTTAGCCACAGTCACCGTACATTCGTTACTCGCACCCCTTTAGGATCCGTGAAGGGTTTGAAAGTTTCCTTAAATAAATAATAAATATATATGTTATAGGAGGAGTATCAACATGAATTGTTGTTTAAGCTACTTTCTTATTATTTTGTTCTTAGCGCGGCCACATTTCTCAATAACGATTCGACGATTGATTTAGAAGCAGCTTTGAAACTTTTCGTTGCTCAGTGGTAATAATATTCTACGTATTAGCAAGTTCTGCTCACATTCCTTCACAGTGCACTTTGTAACTACCGGAGTTTCTGAAAAAAAAAAAAAAAAACAGTTTTTTAATCAAGTTCTTTTTTTATTATTGTGAAGATGCGATCTGGTCTTGCTTACAGACATGTGCAAAAGCCCCAAGCACTTTTACGATGCTTGCGCCGCGTCCGGTATTCGAACCCGAGCCATCGTGCACAGCAGCCGAACGCAATCGTTTCTAAAGAGTATTGCTTCTGGATAAAATATTGTGAAGACAGCGGTAAAAGCAAAACAAAAAAACAATGTTTATGTTTCAGCATTAAACGTCATCTGCCATAGTTTTTTGTTCAAGCCTTTGTTCAAAGAGTGGTCTTTATATTCAACGTGAGCCTTATTTCGTGTTATAAACCTCGGACATAAAATATCATTTCAAGGAGTCAATCATTAAAAGCACGAAATACCATTATTACTGAATGATTTACGGATGGACAGTCCACTTCCGCTAGGGTCCCGAGAATTTCGGCACAATTCATGACGAACGTAATATAAATTTCATCTCACGAGACGACAATAATCCAGCCGCGAGAGCCATAACCGGTGTTGTTTTAGGTTGTTGTGCACAAAACTGAGGATTCAAAGGTGCCCGCATTTCGATGCGAGTGAATTACGAACAAGTACAGTCTTTGTCAAAAATATGCGGCCCAAGGGTTTCGCTTCTAAGCCCTGTAGCGCGGCGCCTGGTAGCAATTCTGGAATATGAATGTAAGCAAGAGCAGAATGAGAACGAGCTTTGTCATCTATAAGATTTTGAACGCCAGTGTTGCGATACGACCCACGTTACAGGGCTTAAAAGGAAAACCTCTGGGCTGTATACTTTTTGACAAAGACTTTACGTATACTGAAACTTGAGCGCATGTAAAAGAGGCTCAGGTGGGCGGATTTTAACTGGAGCAGCTCACCACTACGGCGCATCATAGCTTATAGCGTTGGTTCGGGGCAAGTTTTCAGGTGATCCCAATTTATTTTCCGGATCCGACACCACGAACAGGAGTGACCCGATTTCTTTCTCCAACACAACCGAAATCTCCACCTCCAAGTGCAGGGTAGACACGTACTGCTCAATGAACCAGTATTTCCATTTTTTTCTCCCTTTCTCTCTCCTTTACAACTCAGCGTTCAACAGCATATCGTGAACGCCAAGCACACGCTCCATGCCGGTTTTAATCTCCAACGGGGCCCTAAATCGCGAAACAGCACCATGTTCCCTCTTAAAATCGACCATCGGGTTTCCGTATAACGTCGCTGCAATCATCACCACCTACATAAATTTTAGCTTTTTATCACTCATGTAAACCGATTACACCTTTCCGCAAGCCCCTGCTTATTTAGTCACTGAACTCTTATGTAATGCCACCGAAATAGTTAGTCTTTAAGGCAACTAACTGAATGTTGTGGTGTAAAATACTCTCCACCAACAACTATCAACTTATCTGCATATATAGGTATCGCGATGCGGCGCTCTTCGAAGTGTATACGCAAGTATACAAAGATAAGTGCAAAAAAGTAATCCAGTATCCCTCACCGCATGTTGATATCCTTCCATCGCGGCGCTTCAGTGAATGCGGGACATGACTAAGCGACAGCGGACGCGGGTCCCGCCAGGAGCGATACGACGCACAGTTCACGAGCAGCTAGACAGCCTACGCCGGACGAAGCAGATGGTGTGAATCCCACCTTTATTTTCTTATTTTCTGCATTCACAACGCTAAATGTCCCACTCCATCGCTGTCGGCCCACATGAGGAAATGGAACAGTAACCGCTTGTTTGTCTGACGTCTCATTCATTTCTCTCGCTCTGTTTCGCGAGCTTTATGCCCCACGTTGGTTCGAATTACACAGAACAAAGATTTCTAGTGATGGAATGACTTACTCGTCGTGGATGAAAAAAAAAATGCAAAAAAAACTATTTTGGATAGGTGCATGAGCTTCTACATGCAGAAAATCTGCCCCATCGGAACCAACGAGTATAGGTATTTAAACTGGCATATTGGTGTTCGTTTTTCACTGTCTTTCCTTTCTTTTGCCACGTGCGTGGGCCGTGCTCAACATTGTGCGACTTGCTTTTCCATCTCGGATACTGTTCGCTTTTATTGGGAGTCACGAGGGCGCTGTCAGTGCGCTTCAGCTAACGCTCGCAGCTTGCAGGCTGCAGTTGTATCCAGTGCAGCCTCCCATGAACATGCAACCCCGCACAGCTGGGCGCAGATTTCAGAACTTGTATCAGTTCTGCAGTGTTGGCGTAGGCTAAAAAAATTCAAATGGTTCAAATAATTCAAGAGCCCTTCACTTGAACACCTCTCTCTCTCTCTCTCTCTCTCTCTCTCTCTCTCTCTCTCTCTCTCTCTCTCTCTCTCTCTCTCTCTCTCTCTCTCTCTCTCTCTCTCTCTCTCTCTCTCTCTCTCTCCCCCCATAGTGCGCTTGAGGCGTTCATCGTGAAGTGATAGAGTTACTTGGACAGTTGTTTTCTTGAAAGCTGAATTTGATTATAAAGTGCAAATGTAGAGCACCAGCTGAATGCGCCCGATTGGCCTTCAGCTCAGCCTCAGTATCAAACTTTCGAGTCAAGCCATTGAAACACAAGCTTTATATCTTTTAGTAGGTTACGACAAGTATAACATAGCAACACAAGTGTTACATCGTTGGATAGCGTATGTCGAGTATTACTGAGCTTTACTAATTGCGCGTCGTAATTAATTACATAATTAGTAAGATTATAGCTTGAGGTTTACGCTGCAACATCGTCATATATTGGAGGATAGCTTGTATCGACGACAATTCTTCTGGGCTCTTCGCAGGTCCTAATTAGTTATTTGTGACTAAAATTTGAACTGTATACGCTACGGCATGAAGACATATATGATTGGACAACCTATGTCGGGTTGAATTTCACTGGAGTATAGTGTGGTTAAAATTGAACTTGTGTGGTTAAATGATGTGGTTAAAATTAAACTTTACACTATAGCATAGAGTCACATGTCGTTGGCTAGCTTGTATAGAGTACAACTGTACTCCACTCACTATACACCTCGTTAGTAATTACCGTTTATGCAGAACTTAAAAACAAACAATAATCCACACAAAACCACTCATCTATCTCGATTCAGTCATCGCTAAACCGGTGGCAATATTTTGTATGAGGTAACTAAACTCAGGGTAACTACTAGAGATGCAGTGTGTAAAGGGGCTGAAGGGAGGCACAAGGCGGAGAAGGTCCAACCTCTTAGTTTATAACTCCGAAACCAGAGTGTGCGGGTAAGAAAAGGGCAAGGGAGGGGCTATGATTACATCGATCGTGACTGCAACTCAATTCTGCACGTGCAGACTAAACGCAATCTAACTCTTTAGGCATTACTGATGGGCCTAACTGCTTCCAGAGCAGGCTTCTCCCATATGCTCCCCATTATACATGTCCTGGCTTCCTTATTTCCATATACTTCCTTTTCACATTCGCCTACCTGATTGCCTGCCACCCGCTGCTAGCTTCGTCACACTTGGAATCCCTTAAATTGCTTGAGGGACCTCTTGAGTGTGTCACCTTCCTGCGTGTGTCAACTTCCTGTAGCGTATACTGTCCATGTCCATTTCTATTTTCTTGATATCAAATAGAGTCCAGTGAACCAGTTAATGCTCTTCTAGCTGTTGCATTTTTCCCGGCTAGAGATATAACTTCGATATTTATCGAATTAACATTTCAATCTTCCGTGGCTTTCTCCCAGAGGTCCCCTGTGATTAATTGTCAGACACGTGACCAGCAGTTTGCATCGGCAATCATGCAGTTCTCTGTACAGCCTATAAAGAGTTGAATTCCTCAGAAGCTATAAATTTAAAACACTTAGATAAATAGTCATGCTTCACGTGGTTTCTTGAAGTAGAAAGTGCCGAAACATTTGTTTGAAGGCAGGGAACTGTAGGCGGTACATCCCGTGACTCAGGGGCAAGGCGCTTGCTTTCGGGTGTCCAGTCCCCTTCCCATCTGGCAACGGTAGTCATATATTGAAATCGAACAACATGATATATTACTACGAAAAGCTCACATAATAAATAGCTCAGCTTGCACAGTGATTAGGCAGTTATACAGGTTTCTGACAAAAACAGGAAATACAGCAATAAACGCATACCGCATGGTTACAACAGAGTTCTTAGCACTCTATAGTAAGTCATAAAAGAGTCTGTAGAGAGCTATAGATAAACCGAAAGACAAAGTATAGCCTGCAATTGAAACCAAAACGTAGGGTACATCTATACAAAGTCATTTAGCAGACCATAAAGATTGATAAATCAATGGAAATTAAAGCCCTCAATCGCTATAGAGGAGGCTAAAGGGAAGCATGTATTGAACCATAGGTAGATGTTTAAAAGATGTGAAACAGTCAATCTGAATCCTGGCAGTCGCTGCAATTTGAGGCTGGTGTGAAGAGTGCGTTCCCGCCCGTGTTAGATAGTGAAGAAAACAGTTGTTACAAAGAAGGCACATGTCTTCGTTCAACGACAGCGCCAAGCTTGTTATTTGACCGAAAATTCAATTGAAAAGTAATATAAGTGAAGAAGATATACGGCTGCATTCGTTATGAATTCCAAATATTTTGAATGAGCAATCTTCGAGAAAAAAAAAATGAACTTTAGGTGCATTGCTACCTAGATATCTCTAATAAACGTTCACGAACAGAAATGGATTCGAATTACAGTGATTAGCAGAAATACTGTGGTATTGACGCCTAAGGTCGGACGTACCACCTCGGACTCTATTACATAGACTCTGCGATTGCGGCGCTTCCATAACTAGTAAGGATGCAATGCAGTGGGTTTACTACAGCTCGCATTCCTTACATTAGAGAGTCTTCGAATAGGGGAACTATATAAGTTAGGAGAATTGCGTAATAGCAGAGAGCGAGTGCGCGTGCTCAGAGAAATTGCCGCACCCCTAACCCATTCATCACAGTATTTCGCGCATGCGCATTATCGTCCCACTATTACCCTCTCCCGCTAACAGGCTGGGTTCCCCTATTCTAAAAATCATAACGCTCCACAGTACGGTGGCAATGACAGTGTCGTCATTACTGAATCTCTGGCCGCTGCGCTTTACATTTGCTACGCAGGTAATTATTTGCATATGTTGCGAATACTCTATGGGCTGGGTTATCGCAAAGCATCGGAGCAATAGTCCTCCGATGGTGTGCTCAAATCGAAGAAATTATAATCCACGAGGCGATGGTCTTCCCATGCTCAGACTCATCGAATTCCAAATTTAGTAAGATTCCTCGCTAGTAAGATTAGTGTGTGTGTGTGTGTGTGTGTGTGTGTGTGTGTGTGTGTGTGTGTGTGTGTGTGTGTGTGTGTGTGTGTGTGTGTGTGTGTGTGTGTGTGTGTGTGTGTGTGTGTGTGTGTGTGTGTGTGTGTGTGTGTGTGTGTGTGTGTGTGTGTGTGTGTGTGTGTGTGTGTGTGTGTGTGTGTGTGTGTGTGTGTGTGTGTGTGTGTGTGTGTGTGTGTGTGTGTGTGTGTGTGTGTGTGTGTGTGTGTGTGTGTGTGTGTGTGTGTGTGTGTGTGTGTGTGTGTGTGTGTGTGTGTGTGTGTGTGTGTGTGTGTGTGTGTGTTTTACGCCAGCGCAAAGCTGCATCCTTTGTTACCAAAACTTTGCCGGCAGAGAGCATAAAATCAATGAAGGCGTATTTTTAATTTGCTCTTATATCATATATATGGCAGCAGTATACGCCTGCTTCCTGATCGCAGAATTTCATTCCGTAGGAAGAATTGTGCACTAATGTCATTTCTCCCGTAGCCATGCATCTCTAAAGTGCTGTTTTCGTATACTGGGGTACTTTTCTGAAGACTGATAAAGCGAGACTCTGGCATCTGCGTCGCCCTTTCATCCCTCTCAATCTACGTGCGAGTTCGGGAGTGGGCGACTGTTATCCGCTTAGCTGAAGAATGTATTAATCGCAGCATTGAAAACTTGTACTGAGCAGGAAATATAAGTAACAAAAGCATTCGACAAGTACGTCAATGCGCCAAATGCGGCACACTGCTAGCGCTGCTGTTTCGTTTTTGTTTTTTCAGCTTGCGTCAGGAATCAAGCAGCTGCCCAACAGTTCGAGATCTCGCCGACAGCGCCCCCGAACGTCTTCGATGAGCTTTGGAACAAATGTCCATCAGCTGCTTTTCTCCGCTATTCGCAGACGCGCCAGTCCTGTAATCTCGGAGGCATCAAATAGCGCTCTCGCTTACAGACACCAGAGAGCGATGCAGGTCACAGCAGAGTGGCCAGTGTGACACTGCAGTGCTGCAGTCAGGGTTTGTCGAGAGATAGGAGGACAAGATGGGGCGCATTTGTTGAAGTTGCAAGTGTTTTCTGTGCAGTTGGCTGCTGGCTCCTTTTATATACGTCAGAGACTTGTGTTTGACGACTGAAAAAATACATTGTATCCATATGACGAGATCTTGCCTTCTTGTAAGTATGTCACTTTCTCCCCTTGTCTTATTGATCGTGTGTGTTATTCAGCGGCGGCGCCAAGGGGAGACGACGGAGGGCAGCCGCCGCCTCATACCTTTCCCGGCTAACAAAAACATTTCCCGAACGCTTCGTTCAGACTTTCGCGGGAGTTACGTTTTGGTCTCAACGCGGAGTTTTTCATCGTTGTCCAGCCCGCGCATATTATAGTCACCCTTAACTTAATGGTGTGTTAAGCTATCACAGTCACATTTTAAAACGACAGCTTTAAATACCACGTACTCAATCAAATTTGGCGCGGGCGTTGCTGGCATTGTATGCGCAAAACTCCGAGCACGCTTCTGAACCTAGGTAGTTGCAGGTTCCTTGGCTGAGCTATGATTGGTCGCCAGGTTTCGTGACGTCAGGAGACCACGTGACATGACCGAATTCGCAGACGCTGCTGCCAGATCGGGCTTCTCCATCGAGATTGGAGGGTGAGTACCTGATTAAAGCGGAGCTTTCTTTATATCTGTGTCTGGTGGTATTTCACGTTAAGCGGTAGCTTACGGCTGTACGTTAATGAGTGTATGTAAAATAACACGCAACGTACGTAGTATTTTAATGAATGTGCATGACGTCATAGGGACACAAATTAAGTGGTCAGTGAATAACCTAGTAGCGAATTGCATGTACTCGAACAAGGATCCTCAAAAAGTGTCACAGACATAGGCCCATATGTTGTGTATCTTGCTTTTGCATTAAATTTACTTTCTTCAAGCACGTTCGGTTTCGTCGAGTAGCGGGGCACATTATTATTGTCAGTGTCTTCGATGCGCACTGCAAATATAAAGAAAGAAACACACAGTCATTTCATGCTAAGCCAGAAAGCGTTTCAAAAATGGATGCATGGGAGCATCTGATCGTTTCACTTATAGTCAAGTGACATAACTATTTTCCTGTACTGCGCTGACCCTCTTAAACCAGGTAGGTGGATGCGGGCGTAAGTTTCAAACGCGCTCTGCTGTTCTTTACCAAAATGCTGCGCGTTCTTAAGGGAAGCTGAAAAACTGGTTTGCTCCTCTCTTTATATTTTTCCCCGAGGTGAGCGATTGAGTTGCGTCTCTGGTAGCTACCGGTGGGCGCCTAATTTTTAACCGCTCACGATAACGGCGGAGCGTAGACATTGAAAACAGCCTCTTCCAAGCTTGTTTTTTTCGACGATCTAGATAACACAAACTTTAGCGATGCTGCCTCATTAAATGGCTTAAGCTCAGAGGGCTAAGAAGGCCCGGCAACAAGCTGAGAACCTCTGTAGAAGCTCCTGGGTTTGTTTCTCATTTGGGCCTCTTTCAATTAACTTGACTGCCGTTTTGAAACCGATATTCGCGTTAACGTTGTTATTTGCCATGCCTGCAGGGCTTCCGCATCATTTGAGCAAAATCAGATAGCGTATTCGCTGCGAAGGGTGAACTTGAAGGTTTTGCTCAAAATTGTGTTGAACCGTGTAAGCATTAAATTGACCGCTTTCTAGACAGAAACTTTACAACCTATAAATATTCAGAAGTATTTGTTACTCGATTGGCAACCATTTTATTTATTCGCAAGTTATTTGAATTTTTTCTCTTTGATACACTTTTAAAGTTTTGTTAAAATTATGTCTAAATCTAGAGTATAGGATTTTGCAAATGAAATTTTATATCGCACGAAACACATTAGCTATGCTGATGTCACTATACTTTCGCATTTACTTGGCTTCACTTCGATGTTTTCGACTAACCTTTAATCTCATTGAATTTTGACCCCCCCAAAAAAAATTATGGCTCGAACTTGAGCTCCGCGGTTATTACACGACCGCTCTAATTGCTTCCGCCGGCGGTTCCGCTTGCGGACCCTTGTGCACGTACACGCACTTTCCCAAGCATCACAATCCACAAGCCCAATATTGGTACTACGTTGGCAACGCCCGGCTCTACAAAGGGCCAGTGCACTGCAACCACTTTCCAATATTGGGCCGATGAATTGTGCCGATGAGGGTGATGCTAGCTTAACCGCGAATCCCTTAATTTTTTTTTCTCTGTTGTCTCAGTCATACTCAATAGCATACAGTTAGAAGCTGAGAGCACTATCTGCGAGATCATTCGGCAAGTAAAGCCTCGCTTTAATCAGGCACTATACAATATGTCTGTCTAGGGATGAAGTACGTCCCTATGGGTAGCCTGTATGACTCATGGTCCAAGTTATCCGAGATATGTTAGGTCCTGTTAACTCCATGTCACGTGTTCTCGGGACGAAACACAGCTCGCCGGCCCATGAAAGCCCTGCATGTCACTGGCCGACTATATACCACCTGCCACCCGCCGCGCTCGTGATTTTTAGCTCATAACTCGGTCGACGCCAAATTTTCCGCACGAATCCGTTAGCGCCATCACATCAGAACACTGACGTCAGTTTCCATTATGCTGGCAGACTTTCCGCGGTTGGGAATGAGCTAAATGCTCTATTATAATGGTCACATACTCAGTGATACTTGTAACCAGATACAACGGCCAGGAATTTTAATGCCAGGAGTCAACCCACACAAGCGGCACATACGCGATGAACCGAGCTCGACTTCGATTTTATTGGAAGATAAGGGTGGTAGATGTGTGGTTGAGGCTGTGACGTCTTCTCTCGTTTATCTATGCGCCACCTGCTGGTGCTGGGTGGCAATCTTAACAGCCTGACATTTTTCATGTTCCTCTTAAGTGAGCTATGCTGTCATTGAAGTTGTTTTTTGACTGGTGACTGGATGGGGCTTTCTGGTAGCGCCTGCCTACTAATTCACAACTGTGTATTTATCAGCATAATACCCCTGGTCAGTCCTTTACATTGTCGTTTTGCGGTGATGCCATCACGCGAATGGAATATTAGTTTTATTTTATTTTGTTTCTTTTCCGGCAGCACTTCATGTGTCACTTCCATAAAAGTCGTTATGTACGGCTGAAGCCTGTCATAAAAAAACCTGCCAACAGCCACCTGCCACTGTGAATTTATTTTATTTCAAGCTAACTGTAACTGAATTAAATGTAAAACCGCTACTACCTACCACTGCTGGGAGGAGGGAAAGAGGCAGAAATATCCCCCTTACCTCGGACCTTTCAGGCAAAGACAGAACATTAAAGATAAAGGGCATTTCATATACAGGGCTCCAGTGCTTTCTCATTACCTTCTCGGGTACTTTAAGAGTCCTCATAGGTAAACCAAGATAAGCAAAGCTAAAAAACGTGCACCTTAGTAGCATTTACCTTAGCTAAATTAATCAGGGCCATTTTTCGAGTTCCCTATTCATCTTTTATTTCTAACAAACACATAATGAAATATTCCACTCCTCACCTCTCATATGTGGCCCCTCATTACACGCACATTAAATATGCACAAGTAATAAAGACAGAATTGCTATTCACATTTTCTGTCCTTCACAAGCAGGTAGCATCACTTCCGAAACATCACTTCCTAAATGTTCCATTTGTGTCGCGTTCATTTGTTTGACCATTTAATTCGGCTTCTGTTCCACTGCGACAATTGCTTTTTTCTTTATCCAGCGGCTCTGCTCAACAGGGCTCAGCACAGATTGCAAAAAGGTGGTAGAATAAATATATTAAAAGTCAAAACCACATGCAACCTTGGCATTATGAGATCGATCCTCACAATAGCGCCGTCCTGTGTTTCTTTCTCCTCTTCCTGTCATCCTGTAGCGCTTTAAAAATCCTGTTAAAACTATGAACCAGCAAGTTCAGCTTAAAATTTTCCTCGCATATGTTCAGCACAATGCATTGCGGCTGCTACCGCAACTAGACGCAAGCAAAAAAAAAAAAAAAAAAAAAGGCCTAGAAATTATACAGCATTTATCAGCATTCACTCGGCTCTTCCATGTCTTGTCATTATCGCCATTACAAAGTGGTTGCTCCATCGGAGACGTGTTTCAGTATTTGGTGCCTGCACGGCAATCTCCGAAATCGCTTTCTTTTCAAAGTGTGCAATGCACGTGGCGAAACTAAGAAAGTGTGATGGACTGTAATCTTAAAATAAAACGCCAACTCAATAGAAGGAACTTGAAACAAAGTACATGAAAATAATACCTAACACAGATGTACAGGCCGGTCCATTAACACATGCACGCAGAGGTCTGCGCAAGGTAAAACGAAGCCCTCCATAATTCTTCTCTCAAAAAGATCCCCTCGTTTTGTTGTTCCCATTTTACAAGTCTTGTTTGCGTTTCAAGTGGCACTGATGATCATGATTTAAGCAACCCTGCTTTATTTAAGAGGTTTGAAAAACGCCATAGTGTGGAAACAAGTGAACGAATAGACATATGTTCCATAAACAAGCCGGCACTTAGAGAAACGCGGGGCCGTCTATATTTAAAAATGATTTTATCTCTTGGCTTTGTACACCAGGATTAAAATGGGTCCACTATGATCATCTCGAATACAAACATATACACTCCAGACGTTCGCGGCATATTGTAACCGCTGTAACCAATACGAACACAACAATCGGCGCACGCTTTTGTGCATGCCGTGACTGAGGGAATTCTGATGAGCTCTGAACATTATTGCAGAGATATTCCTGGGTAAATTAACAGTACCTTCTACGGGGCTTTGCATCCACATTAATTTGATTGCATGTTTCTTGTTGCTAATTTGTGCGGCCTGGTGACTCAAATATCTACCGGTTTTACCACTGCAGGATATCAAGGAGATGCAGCCCGACTCCAAAGATATCAACGCAGTGACACAGAAACTTCGTACACTGAATAGCACTTTGCTCCTAGCAAGAGTCAGAAAAGTATTTGGCGGTCTCAAGGACAGCGGCACGGACCTCCGTGCTTCCTGCAGACACGCTGCAGGTTCCGCAAGCTGCTGGATAGCATGGCACTTAGACCCCTTGAACAAAGTCCTCTGGACTATATCTATGCAGATCACGGAACATGCTCCTGGCGCATTTACTTTGAGAAGCATACTCAAAAACGACGTAGAAGACAAGCACCCAGACAGCCAATATCTCGATGGTGCCATTCTAGTTTACTATCTTCTGAAACGTCATCTCTGTATCACGCGACTTCACCTTGGCGAAAAGGCGGTGCTTGCCGTCAATTTTCCTTCGTTGCTACGCGAGGCTCTGCAAGACAGCAAAAGTCATGCGGATGTCAAAGATCACCGTCTCAGTACCGATGACTCGCGGCAGCCAACACAAGGGAGTGCTCTTCTTCCTTCGTCGATCGCGAAGCAGTGGCATCGGTTCGAGTCTCTGGACATTCCGCATATCCTTATGGACGAGACAGCAACGGCGAACATTACTGATGCGCTAAGGGATGGTCAGCTACATCATCTAGTTTTGTCGAGTCTCATGACAGGCGCAACTGCAAACAAACTCTTTCATGCCGCGGGCCTTTCGTCAAACCTGACAGCTCTGGAAATTGCTGCCTGCCAAAAGTTCTCGAGGTCGAACGCTATTCTTCTCGCCCAAGCGTTAAAACAGAACAAAGTGCTACGGAAAGTGACGATTGGCTTGCTTGGTGACGACGTACTTGGCATTATCCTTGGTTGTCTCCAGCATAACAACACTTTACAACAGCTATCGCTCTCAACTATGTTCGGTCCTCCTCAGTCCGGTATGTGGGACGGCTTTCAAGCCCTGGGTGCAAATAAAGGGCTCAGGTACCTCAAGCTCGAGAACCTAGCACTACCCAACAGCGTCGCTCTGGTAATCGCCGACATACTTCACCAAAACAACACACTCCAGGAGTTGTGCCTCTCGGTAAATCCGATTGGTGATCTCGGTGGGTGCGCTGTGGCCAAGGCCCTGGAAGTCAATTCCTCTTTACAGCGTCTAGACATGTCCTACTGCAAACTGACAGTAGAGGCCATGTCGAGTTTTGCAGAAGCTCTGGCAAAGAACAGCACGCTTGAGTACGTGCGTCTCGATAACGTTGATGTTCCTCCAGACTGGACTCCACCCTCGACTCTCACAGCAAATGTGTATGCCCGGCTTCGCGTGGCGCTGAACACTTCTGGTCTGGAACACTGGAGAGCCTGTCTAAACAATGAAAGCTACCGCTTCATTAGAACATACGTTGGCTGGACGCATAGCATCAATTCTGCGGCTGTCGCAAACTTTTTCTCCAATGCAAGCTCGAGTTTTGCTGTCTGCACTGAGCTGGTCATCGACTCTCGCAGCGTTGTCGAGCCAGAGTGCACCAGTGCCTTTGTAGCCATTCTGGAATCAACGAACTCCTTGAAAAAGCTTGGCGTGGAAGAATCGGGAATCTCTTTCGGATTTACGATCGCGGTTATACGTGGTCTTGTTCGTAACAAGAGCGTTGTCGAGGCGGCTTTTCTATACACTGTTAGTGGGCAGACAGAGCTAAAAGCTCTGAATGCTTTACTGCGTGGAAACCGAACTTTGCAGACTTTGAAATTCAGGTCACACTCTTTCGGACACAATGCTCTCCTCTCGTTGTCTCGGGCTATCAGGGATAACTTTGTTCTTCTCACTCTTGAGTTCACTTATGGTTCTGGTTATTTTGACATGTACCCACTCGTGAATGCCTTAAACCGGAATCGATCGCTCCTGAGCCGAGCAGTGGATTGCGTACTCAACTGCTCCGGTGACGGCGAGTCGCTGCGAGCCCTCCGACTCCTGTCCACGTGTGAATCGCTTCTCGACGCAGTCAGTGAACCGTCGGGAAAGACGCACGAAGAATCCAGACAGCTTATTCTTGAAGCAGTGAATCGCCTTAAAGCTCATACCTGACTCAATTTGTGAGTGTGTGAATAATAAAGTTTTCTTCTTACGCACGACAAGAGTACATAGTACATTTAAAGTGGGTGGTCAGGTTCGACTGACGATGCTGGCAGAGGAGGCAAGCCTTTTCTCCAGTCATGTGTAGAGCACATCTAGCCTTCTTATTGAATGAGAAATTTTCTTATAATTCTCATCTGCAAAGAGAGAAATGGAGCTTCGCCAATCGCCTGGACAGGGGATGTATTTCTATTTCTGAAATTCCAGGCTCAGTGCCAGCAGTGAATCATCAAAAGGTGGCATTCAGCTTCTCTCTTTTGAGAAATGTTTCGACAAGGCGGCTGCCAGTCATCTAAACACAAATTTGTCTCTCGAAGCAAATTTATCAAAGAAAAAATGAATTTCATCTTTGGACCAAAATAAAATTCCCCAGCAGAGACATACGATTGAGTAGACAAGCAGGCCACTTTGAACTCGGTGAGTATAAATGCTGTAATTCAATTATATGTTGCTTTCCGAAGTAAAAAAAAAAAAGTTATTTCCTATTTTCTGCGAACATTTATGAGTTTGGGCAATATGGGACTAAATAGTTGGCCTGTTTTATTTCAACACCGCCTTATTGCCCACAACTGGCAGTTCTGCGATATTTTTCACTCCCCATCTGTACCTGCCTTTTACCCCAACAATACCATTGTACTTTCCTCCTGCTAAGCCTTCTTTCCCTCTTTGCCTCTTCGCCGCACCTGTTTCTTTTCCGCTCTTCGCCTTTAAATCCACCCGCATCGCTTACATTCGCACTCCTGATGAAGGCCAGCTTCTGGTCGAAACGTCGAGTCCAACACTTCGCTATATATATATATATATATATTATCTCAGAACTCTGTCTGTGTGTGTGTGTGTGTGTGTGTGTGTGTGTGTGTGTGTGTGTGTGTGTGTGTGTGTGTGTGTGTGTGTGTGTGTGTGTGTGTGTGTGTGTGTGTGTGTGTGTGTGTGTGTGTGTGTGTGTGTGTGTGCGTGCGTGCGTGCGTGCGTGCGTGCGTGCGTGCGTGCGTGCGTGCGTGCGTGCGTGCGTGCGTGCGTGCGTGTGTGTGTGTGTGTGAGTGTGTGTGTGTGTGTGTGTGTGTGTGTGTGTGTGTGTGTGTGTGTGTGTGTGTGTGTGTGTGTGTGTGTGTGTGTGTGTGTGTGTGTGTGTGTGTGTGTGTGTGTGTGTGTGTGTGTGTGTGTGTGTGTGTGTGTGTGTGTGTGTGTGTGTGTGTGTGTGTGTGTGTGTGTGTGTGTGTGTGTGTGTGTGTGTGTGTGTGTGTGTGTGTGTGTGTGTGTGTGTGTGTGTGTGTGTGTGTGTGTGTGTGTGTGTGTGTGTGTGTGTGTGTGTGTGTGTGTGTGTGTGTGTGTGTGTGTGTGTGTGTGTGTGAAGCCTTCAAAAGCCTTCCCAATTACTTTTTTACTACCACCTGTCCCACTGGGGCTGTACCTTAGCCAGGAGACTTAATTTCAAAAGCCGAGAGAGATTAATTTCATTTCTTTTACTGCCAAAATTAACGAATGTTCCACAGCTAAAAATCAAGGACGTCGTTCAGTCCTCTTCACAGAGTACTATGCAGAAGCGCAACCTGAGCAATGCCGTAGCCAGAATAACTTTCTTCAGAAGGGGGCCCGGTCTTCGCACGAACAATTGGGGCGGGGCGTGTTAGGGGTGAAAAACCTCTGCACATTCATTTTCCTTTCTTTTCTTGGTTTATTTTGTCCTGTTCTTCATTTATAGGACAGGTCCCATTTTGTTTAAAAACATACACAAAAATTTCGGACAGTTTCTCAGCAAGCGTATATCAACGCAATTTTTTCACATATTTTGTAACAGCACCATTGCTATCAATATATGCGCAGGTCCTCCCTCAGCGGCAAGATTGTGGCCGTCATTGTTTTTTTGTACATTTTAATATCCGCGAGCACCGGTTAATCTTTAGAGCCAAAACTTTATATTGTCACCAACACACGTAGCAAGCAGCAGAACAACCGAGCTGGCCCTTTTAATCAAGTGAAGCTCGAGAGAAATGAGGACAACGCTCAGCCACGTGCCAAGACATTCGGCCACTTGGTGGCGCCAGAAGATGGACAGCGGTGTGGCATCGATGCCGCAAGCGTAGGGGAACCATAGAAAAGCGGTGCAAGTTATGCGGGAGAGTCTCTGGCTCTGGTTTGGACCCTAAAACGGTTTAACGATTGTAATATGGCTTCATTCTGGCAACGTGAACTATTTCAGACTTCGGCTGCCGAGAGGAGCGGACAGTACCTTGTGGTAACACCTCGTAGTTCACCGCGCTGAGGCGACGGAGCACCTCGTAGGGTCCAAAGTAACGCCGCAGAAGCTTTTCAGAGCGCCCTCGCAACCGTATTGGGCTCCATACCCAGACTTGGTCGCCGGGCGTGTGTCATCTCTCGGTGTCGCAGGTTGTAGCGTTGGGCGTCGTGTACTTGTTGGTGCCGAATTCGCTGTCGGGCAAATTGGTGTGCAGCATCTGCGTCACGAATAAATTGGTCAGTCCCCACGAGAGTGGAGGGAGCAGAATCCGGAAGAAGCATGGCATCCAGCATAGTCAAGGGTTCGCCTTCATGAACCAAATGAAACGGAATGAAGCGTGTAGTTTCCTGGAGGGCAGTGTTGTATGCGAACGTGATGTACGGCAGAATTCGGTCCCAGTTTCCATGATCGTCGTCTAAATACATAAAAATCATATCAGCAATTGTCTTGTTAAGCCGCTCAGTCAGTCCATTAGTTAGAGGATGATAGGCTGTTGTCTTGAGGTGGGTGGTGCCACTGAGTCGAAGGACCTCGCTCGTGAGTTCCGACGTAAACGAGGTTCCCCTGTCAGTTAAGACGACTGTTGAGGCACCGTGACGGAGTGCAATGTTGTGAATGAAGAAATGTGCAACGTCCTCTGCGGTACCATGGGGAATGGCCTTGGTCTTACAGTAGCGGCTGAGGTAGTCATTGACAACCGCTATATACCTGTTACCCATGGAGGACTTCGGGAATGGGCCCAGTAAGTCCATGCCGACCTGCTGAAAGGGGAATTTCGGGGGGGTCGATAGGCTGCAGGAGCCCAGCTGGTTTAATGGGCGGTGTCTTCCGCCGCTGACACTCACAGCAGGTACGGACGTAGCTGTGCACAACGGCAGCTAGCCTGGGCCAGTAGTACTTTCGGCGTATCCGTGCCAATGTGCAAGAAAAACCGAGATTTATTTTTTTTATTTATTTAAGCATACTGTAAGCCTTGGTAGGCTCTTACAGGAGTGGGTGAGTTGATGGGACCGTTATACAAAATGAAAAACATCAGAAACACAAAAAATGGCCGGAAGAAAGGTCATCGTGGCACGCACGAAGACCGTCACCAACACACGTAGCAAGCAGCAGAACAGCTGAGCTGGCCCTTTTAATCAAGCGAAGCTCGAGAGAGACGAGGACTACGCTCAGCCACGTGCCAAGACGTTCGGCCACTTGGTGGCGTCAGGAGTTGGACAGCGGTAGGCAATATCAATATCAACATTTTTCCATCACCCACTTCATTATTTTCAATTACGCAGCTCACTGGTTTTCTATGTAGTTTTTATCTAGTGGATGCGAGCACAGGAAAAAACTTAGAGGCAAGTGTTTGCCACTGAACGGAAGCATAGGCCACTCCCGTCAACGTGTGCATAACAGCATGTTATAATTGTCCCACAATTGTCTCGAAATTACACGTGGTGTCCCAGAAATGGGGCAGAGGTTAGGAAACATCTCTGTTTGCCCTTTAATTTGATTGCAGTATATTCACGCTCATACTTTTCTCATCAGGCTGCACACGTACCGTGCCTCGGATATCATCGCGAGGAACTTAAAAGAAAAAACACGCAATGCTTATGAGTAATCGCTGTTGCTGCGAGACGGATGTGTTTTGTGATGCAAAATAACGTACAGTAATTTTAGATATTAATATTTTCCATGCACTAACCATAGAGAACAATTACTTTGCTTAATGCGTTAGCGTGCGTGCATTTGATTATTTTTGCCGATGCCTGAGATGAATGTTATATTACCCACGCACGCTGCAGAAAGCAGTCCTTGCAGAAAACATCTTCATTGTATGCCCCGGTTGTCGTCTCTTTCACTTTTTTTATGTTGACTACAACAGACTCAGGGAAGTGGTTGAAAAGGCAAGAGACAAGCGTTGAATTTTCACATCAGATGTGCACATCCATGCAATTAAAGCTTTTTTTAAGGTTATAGCCTGATGCAGTGCACCAAGCTGAAACATCAAAATACAATTATTCCAAGCAGCTTAAAAGTGTATGTTGGGTGCAGTTGGCCTCGAGTAAGCGCTTGAGCTGACGGCGGTCGCAGCGCCCGCAATGTATGACAGGACGATCGATGAGGAAGGCGGCCAGTTGCTTGCAGGCGGCCTCCGTGGATTGAAAGAACCCCGGTAGCCGCGGCTCGTCAGCTGACGCAGTAGACCGATGATGCGGTCGTCCTGGCCGAGCGCTGGGCTGTTCTTTTTTTTTTCTTTTTTTTTTTTCAAGCTCTGCGGTGAAACCGGGAAACTTTCTTCACGTCCTCCTCATATACCCTACCTTCCCACACTCTTTTGCCTTATGGTCACACATTCCGCGAACAATCACATTCTTCGCAAGCCACTGTTGAGCGGAGGAAGGCTTTCGCCTTATAAGGGTCAGTGCAACTTTTTTTGGGATATCTACTCGTTCGAGTGGGTTGTAACTTTAGTCACGCTACGGTGCATACAACGACGATAATTAAACTGAGAGGAGCCGAAAGCTGCTCAGCTGTATGCGTACGGCTGTCGCATACTACATCAGCACCACAAGCGGATAAGCGATTCCCTCTGTAAGTATTACGAAGAAAGCGCGACTACTGATCTCGGAGGCGCGTGGAGTGCTACTTTGAGCACACAGATGGCAAGAGTGTAGCTGTTTATGGAGCACGAATACGATCAAATATGGAGCAAGGGCGTCTCAACAGGAGTACGCGCGCGTGTAGACGCGTGGCCGCGTTCTGTCGTGCGTTCGCGAGCGTGGTCGCGAGCGTTGGCGAGCGTTTTTACGAGTACGTAGAAACGTGAAAATGGCAGTGTGCAGCGATCTGCGATCTGCTGCGGTCCATGCGGGAAAGAGTACTACTTGTGTTTGTTACGCCTATTGCTACTCGCAAGCTCAACTGACATTGGGAACGGCAGCGCTGACATCGAGGTACCTTAGGTTAAAATACGGCCTACTCAGCTGACTCAACCGTGTGCAATGTCGGGTGTGGCCTGCTCTTGTTCCACGTGAGTTTCGTAGTTCCCGAGCTCGTTTTTTTTTGCTCTCCCTCGTCCGTTTGAGACATATAGGGTTAACATTGCCGCTAATCACTGAAAGCTCTATTTTGTTGTTTTCAACAGTTGCCAGCACGTGCGCGACCTTATCACTGTGATTGTAGGGTACGGAACGATCTTGTTCATGCTCGATGTCGCGAGACGCAGCTTTATTACTTTCTTTTTAGCGGAAGATGCGCCGGGATTTTTCCCTAGTGATCGAAGCGGAGCACAACTATTTTCGTATCGTTCCATATTTTCCCAGGCTCCATTGGCCGGTTATATAGATGGTTCTACGCCGACTTTAAATCAAAGGAAGGGAGGGGGAGGGAAGGAGGAGTAAAGCCGTAAAGCTGAGACCGAGAAGAGGTTCCCACAAGTAGTGCCGCCGTCATCAAACTCATCGACGCGTCGCCAGTATAGTTTTTTTTTTCTCTCTCGCTTAGTCAAATATGAGTTCTAACTGCGATAGATGACTTAGCTTTGCAAAACGTTTATGCATTTTTTTTTTTTTTCAAGTTTATAAACACTTTTCAGGCACTGTTTGGGACATAAGGAGTTGATGTAGAACGTTTGTAAAACATGTTCGCGAACAGACGATATTTGAGCTTCGGTTTGAAATTTCAATTAGGAACCGTTCATAACAAAGAACCGCTTGCGCTCTCATGAATCGTGATGGAACCTTCGTACGTATATGCAAGGCAAAAGCTCTAAACAGACGCACGTGTGAGCAAACGCAACGCATTACGCTTAGATTTACGAATTTCATGACAGGTTTGACCTTTCACAGCGAGAGCTATACGTGCACTATGGACTGCAGTGCGTGCGAGTAAAATCGTTTCTGAGACAAATGACACCAAGCAAACTAAAGGTTTTTATATTCACTGATTTCCTTACAGGAACAGCTCAGCAGGTGGTTCAGCGCCACGGGTTTACCGTCTCAGTTAGGCCAAAACTTGCTGTTCTGCTCGCAGCATTCTCAGCACTCATGAAAGAGCACAGGGCAAATGGTGAACAGTAATCAATCACACACGCAAGTACCATTTGGCGTATACAGAATAAGCCCGGCAGCCACAGGCAATCGGGAGCAAGAGCAGGTGCGTGTGCTCGACAGACGAAATGGATAAGAAACGCGTTACAATCAAAGGGCTAGTTGGCGGTCTTAAGATAACAACAGAAGAAGCTTGACGCCTATATGAAGTTACAGCAGATACACGACGCGACATAACATCAAAAATGCTCCAGACGCGACGATTCTGCCGTTATTTACAGCAGCTAATGTGCAGCAGCCGAGAGTAAATCGCACGCTGCATCTTCACATGAACTACGTTGCCATGCAGGTTCAAACCTTGTTCATCGGCCAGGTTTGGTTTTTGGTTTTTGTGGGGTTTAACGTCCCAAAGCGGCTCAGGCTATGAGAGACGCCGTAGTGGAGCACTCCAGAAATTTTGACCACATGGGGTCATCTGGCAACCATCAAACAATGTGATGACAAAGTTAATGATGATGATGCCGACAGTCACGCGGTCACCGTTCAAATGCATTGGCTGAACGGGCATCCCTTTCCTCTCTATGCTTTGAATTGGGCGCTTCCGAATTATGCGGGCATTCTTAGATCGAAGACCGACAAGCACGCTTCCTATTATCACCGCCGCTAAATTGCTTAGTTATTTTGCGGGCGCAAGTCAGCCCAATTACGATTTCATTCAATAGCAACCTTTCTCTTCATCTGTTGCTTTCGGCATTGTCACCACCACGTGACATTAGACTGACCTTAGACAGTGGTTATAGTGGCTAAAAGAAGAAACCTTCTAGGAGAGTGGTGAGCGCATGATTGCCGTCATCGTCAAAGTATTTGATGGTTGCCAGATGATTTATACTTGCCGAATCTGGCCGATGAACAAGGTTTGAACCTGACAACGTATATCATGTAAAGATGGTGGCGTGCAGTTAACTGCGGCTGCTGCACAATGCTGCTGTAAACAACGGCAAAATCTTCGCGATAGTATGTTGCGTCGCATATCTACTCTAACCTCTTATAGATACCAAGCTTCTTCTATGTTACCTTCAGGCCAGGTAGCCGTACGATTGTTACGTGCTTCGTGTGCATTTGGTCCGTCGAGCACTCCATCTCCTCTACTCCCAATTGCCTTAAACACGATAGCATTTTGCTTGGCACAAGACGACGCACACAATATATATACAAAAAAAAAAAAAAACGCTGACGAATTCTTTCTTATTTTTTATTTCCTGAGTTTTTCTTTTTTTCTGGGTCAAGCTTGTTTTAAACGAAGTTCGCCGCATGGAGACCGATACGACATCTATTTATATGAAATGAGATGAAATTCCACAGTAGTGGTTCTTCCCAGCTAATTCTGGATGATCAAAGCTGCATGTAGCAAACGTCAAATGTGCTCGCGTGTGTGTTTATCGTTCGCTTTATTTGAACTGCGTTTTTTCATGAATGACAGTTGAGAGTGCTACGAGCAGAGCACCATATTCTGGTCTAACTGAGATGGCCGCAAACCCGTGGCGCTGAATTCGGGCAGCTGTTCCTTTAAGAAAATCAGCGAACAAAACTGTTCAGTTCGCTTTGATGTCATTTAATACGTTGACGCAAGTCCGGACCAGTGAGTTGGCTCACAAAGTAACCAAGAGCTACGGACACGAAGCCATCTAGCATAGTACCCACACAGAGCTCAATACTGGCAACAAATGTTTTCCAATCCAAAATTCTTCTCTACTAAAAGCTGCTTCAAACATCTGTACAACGCAACCGGTGAATTTAATGGTAATGAGCATTTTGATTCTCAAAAGAACGAAGAACAACCTAGTATTGTGCCCCTGTCTAGCGTTGGCTGTCGTAGCTACATGGCCACAGCCAGCAGAAAACAATCGCAGCCGTGTAATGTGAATATATAAGGATAGCAATATCGCTTTAGTTAGCGATCTTTAGTTCTGTAGTAGCTAGCGCTTATTTGCAGATCTTCCGCTGTGTGTGTCTGCTAAATGTTGACTTGTCGCAATCCATTTTAGCACCATACCTATCTGCTCTTCTTCACCGAGCGATACTACAATGGTTTAGTCCAATTCTTAGCCGTGGCTTTCTGCCTCAATCAGTTCTTGGACACGTCAGCTCGCAAAAATATTGCGTGATATGCCTGCCGTCCAGTCGACCATCAGCCACTGTTCTCGTCTTCACGGCCGGTCTCGAGGGAGAGCACGCGGCGCGCTCTCCCTCGAGACCGGCCATGTCGTCTTTTAAACTGCGTGGTTTCCTGACTACATCTTTAGAGGGTACGATTTTAATAGCCTGGTTTTTCAAACCTTGCAGCAATGTACAGTAGGGCGATTGAGCACGGATTAGTTAACGTCATCTGTCCCCTTCTAGATCCCCATGTGAATTTGCTCTGTTTTCTCATCATGTTCTTTCTTTTCATGCCTTCGATTGATGGTTGAGGGAACTCTTGTTTTCATTCCAGAAAAACTTCATGAAGATGGCGCAGAGTGATCTTGGTAGCATTGGAAAGGAAATCCACTGCTTGGATTCCACACGGGTGTCTGTCAAGGTCAAGAGCTTATTGGCCCTGTTCCATCACCGTGGCGTGGACCTAAATGCACGTTGCGGCAGTACAATGCACCATACTGCATGCTGGATAGCCCGGCATTTGCCTGATTTCAACAATGTTCTTTGCACAGTCTCAGTTCAGGTTGTGGAGCATGAACCTGGCGCGTTTACAATGAGCAGTGTTTCAAATGATGAAGAGGACAACGAGAGTTCTTTTCTCGAGAGTGCCATACTGGCGTATTGGCTTCTCAGAAGTCATCGCTGCATCAGACGACTAGAGCTCGCCGGCACAGTAGTTTTCCTAACCAATTTTCCCACGCTGCTTTGCAAAGCGTTGAGGGCTAACAAAGGTCTGGAGCAGATCCAAATAGACACTACTCATGTGTGGGATGTTTGGCATGGAATACACGTGTTTAGTGTCCTGGCTTCTACGCTAGCAAGTCTGTCTCTTCAACTCAAATCTTTGGACATCCAAAACTTTGTGACCTCCAACACGGCCTTGCAAAACGTCGCCAGCACAATTAGGAGCGGTGCAGTGGATCGCTTGGTCGCCTGGAATGGTATGTCCAGGAGAACAGCATCGAAGCTGTTACGAGCTGTTGGCAATTCTTCCCGCCTGAACGTGCTCGAAATGCAAGGGACCCTAATGTCATCTTCAAGAGCTATCCTTCTTGCGACAGCTTTGAAGGGTAACACAACACTACAAAAATTGTCTGTGTCATACCTGAGCGAAGATGTTGCTGGTATCATACTCGGCGCCCTAAAAGACAACACCACTCTTCAGGAGCTCTCA
Organism: Amblyomma maculatum; assembly: GCF_055883805.1. Lineage (NCBI taxonomy): Eukaryota > Metazoa > Arthropoda > Arachnida > Ixodida > Ixodidae > Amblyomma > Amblyomma maculatum. The sequence goes on along the minus strand of NC_139352.1, from coordinate 66,668,863 downwards.
CTTCTGTACTCACATGATTTATCTAACTCTACATTGTGGGACGGCTTTCAGGCATTGCGCACAAACACCAGCCTCAAGTGTCTGAAACTAGTCCAAACCTTCTTGACGAACAGTTGTGCAATAGTCATCGCAGAAGTCTTGCAGGAAAACAATGTACTCCAAGAACTGTATCTTTCAGACAACCCGATCAGTGACCTCGGAGCCCGAGTATTAGCTAAAGCTCTAAAAAAGAACACTTCATTAAAGCGTCTTGATGTGTCCAACTGCAGATTAACTGAAGATGTTTTGTCAACCTTTGTTAAATCTCTTGCACGAAACGACACAGTCGAGTCTGTGCGTCTAGGAGACATTTCAGTGTCTGAAAAATGGATGCCACCATTTCTTCTCACAGCAAGCGTGTGCGAACGTCTTCATGTGGCGTGGAACTCGCGTGAGCTTGAGCAGTGGGCTATATGCATACCGCAAGATGATGACCACAGCTGCTCTAGACTGAGTCTTGCCTGGACAGAGCACGCCATGCAGTAGTTATAGTGTAGCACGGTGGTGTTACGCATCACTTGTGAACTATCCTTTGCTTACGGAACTGGTCATTACGTGCCCAGACACACTTGCAGCAGATTGTGTTAAAGCTTTAACCTCTCTTCTGGAAATGACTCATTCCCTGAAGAAGTTTACTCTAGGGAGAGTCAGCCGACGGAACTGCGTTGTTACGCAAATGATCTATGGCGTTTCCCAGAACAATACTCTGCACGAAGCGGTGTTTCATCACCACCTCTACACTACTCAGGATGTCAAGGCACTCAAGAAATTACTGCGTACCAACCGAACCTTACATCGACTGAAGTTCAAATCTTGCAACCTTAGCCGCAAAGCCTTCCAATCGCTGGCGCACGCATTAAAAGACAACTTTGTGTTCCTTTCTTTGGAGTTTGACTGTTCTCCCACATTGAAAACGTACCCTCTTCTGTGCGCTTTAAACAGAAATCAATCGCTTCTCAACCGTGCGGTGGAGTGCGTGTTGAAATCCAGTGTGGACATCGAGTCGATGCAAGCGCTTCGTCTTCTTTCCATGTGTGACTCTTTCCTCGATTCAGTGGCGGCTGCTTCTGGCAGGGCTCCAGAAGAATGCAAACGCATGGTGCAAGAAGCGGAACGGCGTATGCCAGGCATCGTGTAAAACCGGTGATAATAAATTTTCTAAGTAATCTAGTCCAAACATGCGTGAGTATAAAAACACTCAAACTAAATCGACAAACGTATGGGCAAAAAAATTAACTGTGGTTTAGCTTGTGGTTAAACCTGGAGTTACGCGAGAGCTATCTGCATGGCTACGCTTAGGTTCGGCTTGAAAATAATGGCTTTTGCACACAGTAGTTTGCTCTATGGTTTCAGCTTTATTTATGTCATAGGGGGTACTTTTGGCCACTAAAGTGCGATGAGGCGAAGGCCTCTATCGCACGGTGGTCCGACGCCCTTCACTACGGTACCTCTTTCTCTCTGTTTTCATTCCCTCATTTGCGATGACGCGATAGCGTAAGCTACTAGCCAAGATATAAAGACCCGCTTTAACCGAGCCGTACGAACGTGCCTGCGTGGCATAGGGATAATGTAAATGCAGGCTGATTGTTGCGTTGCATTTTGGCAGGCTGATTGTGATATCACCCTCCCATATGAAAGGAGAGGCCCTAGTTGGCAGCTCCTGCCAAATGTAATGTCAGGAAGCCCTACGTTCAGTTAGTGCTCGGTCATGTCAGCTGCCAGCTACCGCCTCTCATGACTTCTTCTTCTTCTTGTTCTTCTTTCTTCGCTTCTGACAGGCACGGCGAAATGGCGAAACTGTGGCCAAGGTAGCTGTCGATAGAAAAAAATATGTCCCCTTCATTCCCTGTTACCTTCCTAAAATCGCTTTTTGTTATTTTAATTTTGAAACAGTGCGAGTGTACAATAAAGGACCATACAATTTCTGGCCAACCTCCTTTTTCCTACTTGAAGCTGCATATTGGCACCGTTTCGCAAGCCTATACGAAGCGTGTAGTTTCTCTATACTATGACACCAGCGCGATTTAATGTTGCCGCCTGCTTGCTCTTCAATTGTTAAGGACACGCTTGACCTTATCGAGATCATATGATAGGTTTTCAAACTCAGATACTAGCTGACATATATTAAAAATCGCAAAGGCTGCCGCAGACAAGAGCCATTAACGCGGTCGGGTCATACCGATAAAGGCGAAGTTTAAGTGTCCCTACTTTTTTCAGGCCCACCCCTACGCTTTTTTTTTCATGCAAAGGCCTTTGAAGTGCACGTAAGTACCAGTTTTGCGCTTTACGCTCCGCACACGCTTTTCGATGGGTAAACAGCAAGGAGAGGTTGCCAGTCAATTATGGAAGGATATTAGTGAAGGCAGGTTATTCCAAAAGGGACACCCAACCCGCTTGCAACTTGCAGTAATATGCGAAGTCGTAGAACAACAAACAATTCATTTCAAAGTAATTATTGGAAAATTCTCCAACCTCGGGGCCAGAGATGCATTACCTAATATATGACTGTTTCAAAGGCATGTAGGCGGTTATATTTTTGGTGTCTAAGCTACGAAATCTCTGAAGGAAATTAAGTTTGAAAAACTGACGATATTTATTATCAAGGCAACAATTGCTAGGAATACTTACGCACTTTCCGTACGTGCACGCTTCAGAGCTGTAGAACGTAATCTACAGCATCATTTTTTCCAGTGTCAAGCACAGTAGTATGAGCTAATTGTGGGTAAAAGAAACAAATTCTAGGTGGTCCAGAATTGGCGGCAGCTGTTGGGCTCAGGCAAGAACTTGTAGGAATGCTTAACTGGTTAGAGTTTAAAATATGAAAGTCACATCGGTTATCCTAACAGGGAAGATAAATCCAATGGGACTGTCAGGTTAGATTCGCAAGTTTAAACATGGTTGTCCCATTTAAAGCACTACATGTGTTCGCGGCCCGAACCAGGTGGTTTTAAACTGTGGGCCCTAAAGCTTCGTTGTCTAAAGCTCACCGTGGCGACGATTGCAGTGAGTACGGGAATAAAACCTTTGTGTTGACAGCCGGCCAGTTTTCGAGTGCTCCATAAAATAAACAACAGTACCCCGCAGAGCCTAGACCCTGTTCCCCCACATCGAAACATCGTGCGCTCCGTCAGTCCGTCGAAAGATCAGAGTAAGCAAAGGTTGGGGCCCACAGAGGAATATCTTGTGAGGGTGACAATATGTAGCTGTTTCGAAAAAGAAGGATTCATGAGACATGGTGGTGCAGACTAGTCCTTTACTTTGCCATGAGTTCTCAAGCGAGACAATGTTTCTCGCTTGTGTGTTTCGATCAGGAACAGAAGTTATGTGACGCCTTGCGATGACAGTGTCGTGAACAGCGGTGTCTGTCTTGAAGAGATCTCAGCCGCAGACGCGGAGGCACTCCTCCCTAGAAACGAAGCGATTTCGATTTCCTTGGCACCCACCATAAATGAACTCTCGGCACGTTCCGGACGAACTGTCGTAGTAGAAGGAGGGAAAGTAAGCTAGGCAAACACCTGGAGTAGGGGGCAGGCTACAAAAGCTGTACCTTCCCTGGGAATCGGCACCTGTATCGAAAAGAAAAGATAAGGCTCATAGGACAAAAGAAAACGGAAATTTCGAACAGATGCACTGCAGCAAATAAACGGCCATTATATTTTGTTGTTAGCTTCGCTATATATTCTGCGCTAGGTTGAAGGATGGAGAATTTGGCAATCATGCATAACGATGAAGCATTTTGAATAATAAAAATCTACTGTTGCCACCTCCTGAAGGCAGCAGGCGCCACATGCAATACTCGATGCATAATTATTTTTTCGGATCTTCTTTAGGGACAATAGAAATTGTGGGAAACGCCAAGCTGGAGCGATATTTTACACTGTTGAGTCATTAGGTACTGCAACATTATTTTAACTCAGTATGTACCTGGTGTCTGCTTATTTGAAAAAGTTTTAATGCTTTCAGCGTATAGTCAATTATTCTCAGACATAAGGTAGTCTATCAATTCGCCCACGCGTGACAATTCAAACACATCGACGACTAAACCGTGTTCAACTTTCTCACGGTCTTTTCTTAACCATACAAAACGATGCGACAATTTATTTCTCTACTCCGCATTAGAAGTTAAGAAACAACTGTATGAGAGCATTATCCTAACCAAGGCCCTGTAACCGTACCCAGCCCTGTACGATTAGGAAAACAGACTTACAGTAGAATAATCGTCATTTGGCAGAAGTTGTAACAAATGATGATATTTTTGTTTCCCCGAACGTTAGCTACCTTCCAGTAAGAATAAGCTGTTGCAGTAACTTTCCATTTCAATTCACAGTGCCACATTTTTGTGTGCATGCGGCCTCTCTTCAATGAAGGCGAAAAGTGCTGTGCGATGTCAGTGCACGTTAAAGAACCCCAGGTGGTCGAAATTTCCGGAGTCCTCCACTACGGCGTCTCTCATAGCCTGAGTCGCCCTGGGGCGTTAAACCCCACAAAACAATAAACAGCGACAGCTAATCTCTTCAATTCCTGCGTTTCTCGTGCATGACGAATAACCGATGACACATACCATGAAACGAGATGGCCAACAGGACGGCAGCCAGCACTGTCAATCGAAGCATCGTCGAAACCTGAGGTCGTCGCGGTTGCCGACGAAGTTCAGTGGCCGACGAACCGACGGCGTTCAAATATATACCGTACCCCTTCCTGTCGCGCAATGTCACCCAGGGTTCCGGTTTCCTTGGCGCGTCTGCTGCACACGTGCCGAAAGGAGCGGAGACGGCGCCCTGGTCTCCACGACGCCGCGTTACGCACGAGCGGGAAAACGTGGTGCAAAAAAAAAAAATGAAGAAAGATGCCGGCTTATTGCATGAGCGAACTGACGGATATTTCACGGTTATGATGATTATTTCGTCGCAGATTTCGCATTCATGAAGTGCCTGTCGTATACAAGTGTAATTAATAACCCGTTGTCACTATAAAATAGATGCCTTTATTGAATCGATAATTGATAATCGGAATAAAATAAGAATCATGTTTACTCTATTGCGCCGTGGTATTTGCAGCAGCAGCAACGCCAAGTTAGGCCAGTTTGTTTTCGACTGCTTGTCACAACAGCTACATAAACAAAGTTAGGATCCCGTTGGCACCAGTAAATGTTGGAAACTTTTTTTCCACCCCTATATGCTTAGTTTCTTTAAAAGTCCAGTTTAAAACAGCTGGGGTTGAATATCGGATGATGTTACTTCGATTCTGTTTCTTTTTGTTTGAATACTTAGGAGCAGTTTGAATGTATACTTTAATCTGACACTGTTAATTTTTCAGGTCCGAGCAAAGGAAGAAGAAAACGTGCAATCAAACGCAATGAATGATCGATTTTTAGGTGACAAGAACATTTTGCGGTTATTCTAGGTTTTTTACTTCTCGAAATGAAATTCACTTATACACTTTTCAGAAAAAGTAGATGCAGGCGTAAAATTAATTTTATTTCTTGGGGAAAATGCTACATTACATTTTACTCATATAGCTATACGTTCGGTTATCCTTTGAGAAGAAAGGAGGGAATGCGATTCTCTGAACTGGATCAGGCCAGTTGACTTTGCGAGCGGCCTGTGCTGGTACTAGCCGAAGCGCAGATTCGATTGCTCAGCGTGAGCAAAGAGACCACCTTCATTTTTGCAGGGCCATCTGTTTGTGACGTCAGAGCACACCACTGGGTGGCAATTCTTCTCGTTCGAGGCTGCGAAAACTGCTGGCATATACCTGACGTAAGAAGGAAAAAGGAACACTACCAATGGTTTGAGCATCAGCTTTGTACACGAAAAGTATTGGATTCGATCCCCATTGCCGCTGGGAATATATAAACCGGCTTCTAATAGTTACAAACTTCGTCCCAGACTGCTGATCGGCTTTCCCTAGGATGAAATGCTTGAAAAGCGGGCATTTATTGTTCTACCTAGAACAAATGTCCGCTTTTCAAGCATCCTCCAAAGGATATCCCTCTAAAGAAAGCTTCCAGACGCATTGGCTAAAATATCTAATAGACGAGTGTCAAACATCGCCTTGTAGATGTGTTTTGTAGCGCAAGATATTTATGACCTTTATAGATGTTTCTAGACATCTACAAGATATTCTGTGCTCAGTGGGTCCGATGGGCCGGTGACGATACGAAGCTCTAAGCAGCCTTAAAGGGTAGAACCTTTGTGGCCAGACTAGTAGCATTTGATGTAATGGGGCCTAACACCATAGCAGAGTTATTTCCAATGTACATCTTGGCAAGGGGTCATTCGAAAGGGCTCAGCTGGATTGTCACGATTAGAAGGCTTATCGGAACTTTTGCCTAGCGCCTAGCCATGTGCAAGCCAGGAGCTGGGCGACGGAGCGTTTGTGGGCATTTCTTACCAATTAGTGGATTAGCGTTCCAATATTGGTGACAGTTTTCTTTTCTTTGCGATATTTATACGGAAGCTTTATGTAGGGTACTTAACGTTTACGTTTTGGCGAAAGGCAAACACTGTTGTGGGAAGTTCCACTATTTTGTAATTTGGGTGTCCAATATGTATAACTATACTTTGCTACTTTAAAGACTAAATGGCGCAGAAGGGAAGGGAGAAGTTTCTTTACTCGATGTTTTGAAGTTCCACTATATTGTAATTTGGATGTCCAATATGTATAACTATACTTTCCTACTTTAAAGAGTAAATGGCGCAGAAGGGAAGGGAGAAGTTTCTTTACTCGATGTTTTTAATTCCCCGAATAATTTAATAAGACGCGTTTGTACCGCATTTTGACGAGTACGTTGTTGTGTGTAACCCCGCATCTGTAATACTGAATGGCTCTGAGCCTATCAGGCAAATATATATAACAATAATAATAAGCATAGCCAGGCTTTAACTTTTGTTGTATTTTACATCGTATGCCTTGCTCGATAAGCAAAAAGAAACACCAAATATTTTAACTTTACTTCTATTGCGTTTATTCGGATTTCGCTTTCACTGAAATTTTATTTCGCCTTACCTTGCAAAGGCGCGCGCAAGTTTTAACGAAATTAAATAAACCAAGCGATATGTCTATAACAGCGCAGTAATGCTCCCTTTTTGTGCCTATTGCTATATTCCTTGATATTTTTTTCTGAATCATGGTTGCAACACCGAATGCTGAATACCAGCACTTTAGGCACGAATGCACAAGGTTGGAGGTATTTCGAGTCAATGACCTTGCGCTGCATGCAGCCCCTCCGGCCCGATATATCGGGTGACCAAACGTGACCAAACCTCGAAGCATGGGAAAATTACAAAAGAAATCGGAGTAGCTTGCTGTTCGGTACGCGTGGCAAGAGTGAAAAGTTGGCACTAGGAGAGCGGAGACGGGTAAGTAAAGCAGAAACTTAAAGCTAGATGAGAAAAGAAGCGTCTCGGACAAAAACCCCCGGAAATCCTGCCCTTTCCGTTACGCCAACCCCAGTTTCCGCCTTATCTTAGCTCTCACAGCTTGCGCCGAACGACAAACACAAGCAAAAGGGTGTATAAAACTTGCCTGTTTGTTGGCTATATCACTGCAGCAATGAAAAATATTGACTTTCTACTGACCGTAAAATTCTGATAAACTGCCATCGGTTGCACTTTAGACATGCACGGTATGCATGCAATTAAGACAAGGTGCGGCCACGCCGCAGGTATGAAAAGCTAAACGCACGCATGCTAACTATCAGAAGAGTGACCGAGAACATGCTTCTTATCTTAGCCAGAAACGTGGTTATGTGGCGAGACAAGAAAGTCAAAGCAGGAACCAAGTGGCGATACCCGTATGGAGAAACCAGCACGCAGCTTGTTATATATTCTGCAACCTGAAGAGGGCAACTATGCGTTTATTAAATATCAAATAAGATTTTTTGAACTATAATGACCTTATAGATGACCTGCACGTAATGTAATTTTAACCCCGCAAAGTACTCTTGCTGTCAATGAAAATTTAAAATACGTTTATAACGTGGGTAATTTGAATTCTGGGTGAGAAAACTCGTGATTTTAGAAAAAAGGGACAAAACAAGAGCGGTTTGCTTTTCAGACGCGCTCCTGCTCGAAGGGCGTACTGGAAACAGAAACGCTCCGGTAAAGCCGAAACAAGTTCAGTGTTAATTAAAGCGCACTGCCTTTTGCAAACTTACTTAACCATGTCTCTTTTTTGGGTTAAATTAAGATTTTCTTTTGTATAAAAGGTGCAGAGAATTATATTTCTGGCTTGCCAGACAAGGAACTTATTCTAGGTGGGTGGTCGGCATCGCTTTACTTTACTTCAATACTTGCTTACTTTGTCGTGTTTTTTTTTTTTTTAACTTGAGAAGTTTGTTGAAATAAAAAAGCAACGACTCATATAGTTCTACCTTGACAGGTGCGCAACTTATTTTAAAATGAGCGATGGGTGTTGCTGTATACCTGCCATATCTGCATGAGAGGACAGGCCGATAGAACCAGAGGTAGCTGTCCAGTTGATTTTGCAAAAAAAAAAAAAAAAAAAAAAAAAAAAACAACTTATAAAGTTCACAATGTTAAGGACAAAAAAGGAACAAATCTAAAACTAAAGGAGAAAGAAGGAAAGATAGGTAGAACGCAAAAAAAAAGAAAAGAGGAAAGGATATATATATATATATATATATATATATATATATATATATATATATATATATATATATATATATATATATATATATATATATATATATATATATATTTATATATATACACACACATAGAAAGGAAGATTGACAGGAAGATGAGAAAAAAAGGAACAAGAGAAACAAAGCAAAAATAAGAGATAAATAAAAGGAAATGAAAGAAAGTGATCCCCCAGAACGGTTACCGCTGCATAACTCGAAATTCAGCGGCACAGTATGCTAATCTGGTCGAATAATTTGCGAGTGACATGCATATATGTGTAGTTGTTTATGCAGCACTCATTCCCCACTGCTACCCTTATTAGAGTGCTCTAAAATATCCTTATTAAAGACGTGAAACCTCGGTAAACAGCATGGAATAGTTTAGACTGAAAATTATTCATTTCTACTGTTACCCCCAGACTGCGCAATCCTTCGTTTTCGTCACACCTTCCTAATTACAAGGTTATGCTTCTCATCTTCCCTTGGTAGTGGCTCACGGGATGGTACCTGTGACAAACGCCCTCCGGTTTCGCCGACTACTGCAAATACTGCTACTACTACTAATAATAATTTTTACTTTACTATTATTTATTCTACTCGAACTCCAGCCATTTCTACTAATATTACTACTACTGCTAGTACTGCTGCTGCTATTACTACTACTACTACTAGTAGTAGTAGTACTACTATTACTACTATACTACTGCTGCTGCTAAGAGAAACCAACGAACAGGCCCTTAACAGCAATTGCTGTAAGAAAAAGAAAGGAAAGAAAGAGGAAAGAGAAAAGAAAGAAGGAAGGAAGGAATAGAGAAAGAGAGGCGTATAGAATGAAGCAAAGAGAAATGAAAAGTTCACGCGTTCAAAGCACGGGCACGCTTACCTACCGATATGCAACCACTCCTTACGACATTTCAAGATCACATAAACGATCCACTATGACCTCAGAACCGGTATAAGTCAATAGCAGTTTGGTTGCTCTTCTGTTTGTGTTCCTGCTCTCCGGAAAGTTGACGTCCGATTCTCGACGAGCCTGCGTCGTTCGCTAAAGACGCGGCGCTCTTGTTCAGCTCAGTAAACGAAAGCTAAAAAGCCAAATATTAGCATCCTGGTGAGCACACCAAATCGTCGTCCTCACACGCTTCGTGGAAGCACGAGCCACATTGACGGCAGGAAAACTGCCCCCCGGCTAAGGCAGTTTTTTTTTTTTCTTTGTTTCCGGGCCTTAATGATTAAGTCTCGACGTTTGTGCCTTACTCCGCAATTAGCGCAGAGAGTACAATATCGCCCCATGTAAGCTACACCTCAGCCGCTGATTTTTGGCAGCAGCTACATGTGCACTTTTGAAGCCGCTAGCGCAGGGTCACCTCCGGGAGATGCATGCAGTGGCCTCGAAGCTCCGCCGCGCGAAGAGACCTACTTCCCTCGCTACTGAAAACGTGAGACGTCACACGTTCGCACTCCGCACGCCCCGGTCAATGCCGCGAGGATCCCGCCGAACCTCGAGAATCTCCGCGGCCTGGCTTGTGGGGTGGAAGACAGCATGAATTGTCATCTCAGTGCAATTTAATGCGAGAGCATTACTTCGCTATGTTCTCAGATTTCTGTCCGCAGACCGCGTCCGCAGGCAGCGTCCGGAGATCGCGTCCGCAAAATGGTGTCCGCAGCAGTTGTGAGTAATTGAGAAGTGGTAGAGGTTAATGAGTTGTGTCAATCGGTAGAGGGTGAGGTGATGTTAATGCCGAAAAAATAATTAGGCCAAAAAGGTAATTAGATAATTAATTGCAGCTAACAATGTAAAAGTTGTCCGCAGCAGTTGTGAGTAATTGAGAAGTGGTAGAGGTTAATGAGTGGTGTCAATCGGTAGAGGGTGAGGTGACGTTAATGCCGAAAAAATAATTAGGCCAAAAAGGTAATTAGGTAATTACAAACAATGTAAAAGTTGTCTTCAGCAGTTGTGAGTAATTGAGAAGTGGTAGAGGTTAATGAGTGGTGTCAATCGGGAGATTGAGGTGATGTTAATGCCGAAAAAATAATTAGGCCAAAAAGGCAATTAGGTAATTAATTACAGGCAAACAATGTAAAAGCTGTCCGCAGCAGTTGTGAGTAATTGAGAAGTGGTAGAGGTTAATGAGTGGTGTCAATCGATGGCGGGTGATGCAACGTTGTGTCCGAAAAAATATTTTGTGTTATTCTAACGAATTTTTCTCCTTGTACGTGCGTAAAACTAATTTCTTCAGTGGGCGTGTATGACTCCGAGGTCAGGTGGCCAAGGATCTCACGACAGTCGAGCAGGCGTCTCAATCGTTGCGCCACTGACCGGCAATCCTGCCCTAGAAAAGACACCGATTCATTTTGCGTCGTCTTGGAAAGCGAGAAAATTGTTTTCGGTGATGCATAACTAAGGTTATAACGTTTACATAGCCAAATTCGTTTCCGGATAACAAAGGCGTTAACAAAAAGGCGCCAGAAGGCTCATTATTGGTTCATGATGTAAACAGCGCGAAAACAAGGGACAAGAGAAAGAGGGCACAGGACGAGCTCTGACCCGCAACTAAAGGTTTATCGCTAAAACCTTCATATATAAAAGAACGACACTAAAAACCTCCCAGATATGCGCATAACAACCTCGAGCACACTTGAGAAAGGCAAATGAAAATAGTCCTTATCGCAAATTAAAACAGTCGGTTTGCTGACGCAATTCTGTCGGTCCTCATTGCGATACTCTCGTGTCATCTGATTTCTATGGGCGTATAGTACACGTACGTGTGTGATTAAACAATGCAGTGTACTTTTTCTTTTTCATCACTTTACATACCAGACAATAGTGAACTAGATGTGATAAGTCATTCCCATTGCTTACATTATTCCTGTGTTCCTGTAAGCGCTTGTTCAGGCAACGCTCGTTATGGCCAATATAACCGGATCTGCGGGAAAGGGGAACACTGTACACTACATCTGTTCTGCAGGCCGCAATCTTTTCTCTGTGCGCGACGCCACTCCCTGCTCTTTTCTTGGCCTCTTCCAATAGCAGGGCATACCTGTTTGAGCTTGAAGGGGGCTAAGAGAAGCACGCCAACATTATATGTGTTTCCTACCACATTCTTTAGCCCACGGAGGTGCGATGTACATGCGGTAAAACAGCATTCTTTTTTCTTCTTCTTAGGTTGGACATCAGTCGTCCGTGGAGCGTTTGACGCTTTAAAGACCGTAGTAACCGAGTCTATGACTTGGTCATGATACCCAGCAGGCCCAAATGTCTAGGGTTGAGATCACTGCGTATCAAGACAAAGTGATAGACGGGGCGTGTTCTCGGTTACTACGGTCTTGAAAGCGTCAAACCGCTCCGCGTACGACTGATGTCCAGCCTGAAAAGAAGAGGAAAAAAATTGCTGTTCTACCTTATGTACACCCTTTGTCAAAATTTTAGTGCCCAAGGGGTCTGTTTCTAATCCGTCTAGTGACGCATCTTTAGCATTCGTGGAAGTCGTTCACATTGGAGAGGGTAGGGCAAAAATTCGCTTTATCTTCAGTAAGAAACTCCAAGAATGCATTACGAACCGCACCGTGTGGCTCAGGAGCAATTCCCCCTGGGCTCTAAACCTTTGACAAAGACTGTACATCGCATCTCCATGGACTAAAGAACGTAGGAAGCAGATATAATGTTTACCTGTTTCTTTCACCCCTCGTCAAGCTCAAAACAGATATGTTCTGCTATTGGAAGAAAGAAAGAAGCCAAGAAAAGAGAAGGGTGTGGCTTCGCGCAAAGAGATAAGATTGTGTTTAGTGTACAGTGTTCCCTTTTCCTGCTGATCCCACTACATTGGCCATAACCGGGCGTTGCCTGAACAAGCGCCTACAGGAACACAAGGATAATTTAAACAATGGGAATGGCCTATCCCATCTGGTCCAGTATTGTGTGGTGTGTAAAGTGATGAAAAAAGAAAAAAAAAGTGCACTGCATTGTTTAATCAGACACGTGCACTATACAACCACAGAGATCAGAAAACATGGGAAATCGTCCAGGCTTTCCATATCGCAAAGTACCAAGAGAATTGCGTCAGCAAAGCGGCTGTTATCCTTTGCGATAAGGAGACTGCTTTTCTCGATAGTGCTTGAGGTTGTTACGCGCATATCTGGGAGGTTTTTAGTGTTGTATTTTTATGGCTTTTTAATTATTTAGTTGTTCCTTTATGTATAACGGTTTCAGCCAATAAACTTTTAGTTGCGAGTCAGCGCTCGTCCTGTATCCCCTTTACATTGTCCCTTGTCTTTGCGCTGTTTACATCATGTATAGACCAACTAACTCAACTCAACATTTTGCTAAATCGTTTTTGGTTGCTATTTATATCATTGACCTTCATTATTGTTTCAAATATTTATAATGCATCTTGCACGCGCCGATGGTACTAACGAGACTCCCCTGACGGGGCTGGGACAGGTAGGTCACCGCCGCTTGCGGTGAGGGCTACCGAATATTTATCTGTTGTAGGCCGTCATTGTACCCGCCACCGCTTCGGTGGTGGACGACGGCTGCTGTTGCGGCGCGCGTCTTTCTTTCCCTCTTTCATTTCTTCTCTATTTTCTCTTCTGTCTGCTCGAGGCAGCGGAGGTGGCTCAGCTACAGAGCCAGTAGCAGTCCCGTGCATTTCATTTCCTTCTTCCTACAGTCACAACAACAACAACAATTTCTTTGTCAGACAAATATATAAGACCAACTTCATTACAAATAAATAACACAGTTATTCCGAAAAACTTTCGAACTGTAGCCTGCACTGTAAACCTTCAATTCTTGATATTGCCGAAGGTTAATTTATGTCATTTAGGATCACTAAGTGGCCTCTGCTCAAGTTACGTAAAATAGCTATAGGCGATCATAGCATTCATGCATCGGACTGTGCATCATTCATAAAAGTGATTACTCACCTAAACTTTTCTCACCACTTGCTGAAATCATTTTTCTAGTTGGTGTCTTTTGTGTTTTGTGTGTGTGTGTGTGTGTGTGTGTGTGCGTGTGTGTGTGTGCGTGTGCGTGTGCGTGTGCGTGTGTGTGTGTGTGTGTGTGTGTGTGTGTGTGTGTGTGTGTGTGTGTGTGTGTGTGTGTGTGTGTGTGTGTGTGTGTGTGTGTGTGTGTGTGTTTAAGCCGCTAAGAAAATGATTCCAGCAATCCATTACCAACTAGCCCAACCTGAAGCTTAATTTAACGAATTTTAATTCGCCCCACACTGCAAAAACCTCATTCGGTATATGATCATTCACTAAAGCTCGTTCATTTTTCTTTTAAAAATTCACTGCTACCGCTGTATTCTGTTTTAAATCACACTGACATCATTTGACACCTCATTACATTCATATATCGATTATATCATTTATATTTGCTTCGCCATATAAAAAAGAACCGGCGATTCGAATTATTACTTATGATTTGCCATATTTTAATACCAGATTAATTCGTGTCTATTCCAATATCTCAATCGCCAACTTGTTCAAGTATAACCTCGCTATATTAATCTCTTGCAGAGTTCCTGGGAAGGAACATTCATATGAGTGCATTAACACAGACTTGCTAACAAGCATCAACTCCACTATATTTGCCTCGGACATACCTTCTAAATGTCAAAATAAGTGCGTAAAAATGAGTCTTCATTTTGTGGTATAAAATAATCGAATAGCTTAATGCTCCATATTTGCAACTAGCGTTATCATTAGACTGATTTCTCCGATATCCGGTAGTCGATGATCATTCATCATTGATTTCATCTATATATTTCTGTTATTTTTATATATATTTAGTTATAGTCACGTTTGCACCAAATATATACAGTCTCATAACACAGTCTATTCGCCATTTGTTGCATTTGTTTTTATAATGTTTTAAGATTTATTACTTTCATACAGTTTCATTTTTAGTGTACTGTCTTTTGTATATTAGGTTTTCCTTTTTATGCATATTCATTGCATTATTCCTTTTTACTGTTCAAACATTATAAACTTCCGTCTATTGCTGCTTTGTTCACATTTCAGTTTGAGCGTTTGATGCCTAACACTCTGGGCCCACGTATATATAATATTACCTCCGATTGTACGTGTCACATTAACAAACTGAGAAAGAAAATTCTCACTTGTAAAGCCTTACTTATGGCTACAGTGTTCTAACCATGGCACATTGGTCTCTTAAATGTCCGGTTGGGCTCGCAATTGTTCGACGTCGTCAGCTCACTATTCTGCACTGAGACCGTAAAAGACAGTCACTATACGCCAAGCGCTGCCGCAAGGTAGCGATACTTAATTGAAAGAGGCAAGAACATCATTTTTGTAATATCGTGTGTTCCTTCTGTTCTGTTCTCGTTTCGGTATTGCCCTGTTTCGGTTTCTGCTTAGTGGATTGTGTTTTGCTTGTGTGGATCATAGTGGCAGACGTCTCGCGCGGGCGGACGCCTTGGCTCGCACACTACGGACACAAACATGAGTCTTCTGGACGCCTCCGGCCCGCACTATGGGGGTCGGTACACGGCTGCAGTCGTCCAACTGTAATAAACGGACTCACTTTCTGTGCACACAACATTACACACGTCGCGCTAGACGCCGCAGATCAAGACTCCCGGGACATCATGATTGACTCAAGGGGCGCCTGTCGCAATATCGAGCAGGGGTACATATTGTACTTTTTTTTTTATTGTTGTACTTCGCCAGCAAAATTTTGCAATACAGCGACTATCTCTAGTGATTTTCGTACTTTTCTCCTCTCCAGTACTGTGCCCCGACTCAGCCAAACTCAGCCCCACCGGCCCCGCCGTGGTGGTGCCGTAGTAAGACGCCCGACTACTGTGCCGGAGTTCCTGGGCTTTAACCCGACCACGGCGGCTGCGTTTTGATGGAGGCGAAACGAAGTGGCGTCCGTGTGCTGTGCGATGTCAGCGCACGGTAAAGATCCCCCGGGGTTCGACCCTGTAGCCTTCCACTACAGCTCCCCTTTCTCTCTTTCCACTTTCACTCCCACCTTCTTCCTTTCCCTTACGGCGCGGTTCAGCTCTCCACAGAGCAAGTGTGAGAGATACTGCGCCTTTCCCTTCCTTTGAACCAATTATTATTTCCCACCGCGTTCACATTCTTCATGCAGCGGGGTAGAGTCGAGTCAAGCCACCCCCTGCGCCGGAGTTGACTCGACTCGACCGCTCGACTTCTCGACCCTACTCGGTAGTCCGTCCGTCCAGGGCTGACAAAAAAAAAAGAAAAGAAAAAGAAAATTGAGGGGATAAAATTGTGGGCAATATGGGGGATGAAAATGAAATTCTGCCCTCCCCACACAATCCTCCACCCATTTAGACCTCTTCACGACCCCAACTTCTCCCCCCACCCCCCCACCCCCCCTAAAAACCACTTTGACAGGGGTTGTCTTGGTTAAAGTTATTGAATTATTATCAAATGAGTCCCATTGACCACAACACCTTTTTCAATTTTGTATGGTTAAAGTGAAACTTTGAATGTATTCTAGTAGTTCAGGACGGGCACGGGAAGGGGCCGCCAAGAATAGAGGGTTGGCCCTGGTGGGATATGAAGAAAGCCTGCAAGCGCATTAACCCCTGACATCCATTCTTCACAATTCGGCCCCGGGCGAATGCAACCGAAAAAATTTACAGTTCCGGTAGCGACATGGACAGTGACCGCGACATGTGCGTGTGGATAAAATGGGGCACCGCCACCATTGTCTCAATCTCAGATAGCAGTTTTTAGATGAAGTCTAAATGCAGATTTCCCGAGCTCCGTCACCGGCTGAGTGTTGTATACCACTTTTGCTCACAACTGTACAAGAGGCGTCTCTAGCGTTGTGACTCACAACTGAAGCGCTTGCCTTCCAGACTAAGATAAAGTAGGAAAAATCGTTGCTCTCTGTTGTTGTCAAGAACTGGTATTGGTCCGTGACAAAACAGGCAAGAATGAGCTTGATTCCGAGACGGCATCAACCCCTGCAGCCGGTCACGTTCGAAAAGCGCGCGTCCACCACCTTAGCCGCACCACAGCACCACTCCGCGGAGAAACCCGTCAGAAGGCCATTGGCCATTTCCATCAGACGGCGCTCCAGCTGCAGCAGCCATCGAGTGGAGAAGCTGTTTACTCGGAAACTCCGCTGATTCATTGAACCTCTACGGGGGCGTTTCGTTGATCTTGCGCGTAGTGGCGTCAGGAGTGTTGCAGTATCAGAGAGTAACCCCATGTAGTGGTATGTGTGGTCGCGATTGCCATCTGCGCCCGTTCAGAGGCGGTCGCCTCTCGTGAGCTCGGCCGTGGTCTCCTGCGCTTGTGCGCGGGTGCCAAGCGCGGCCTGCTTTTTCCCACGTGAGTTTCGCAGGTGCTGGAGTTCGCATTTCTCATCGTCATCGCCTGCGTAGAGCTCGGGTATGTTATTTGACTCGTGTGTACTGTTTCTGTCGCGTTTTGCTGTAATGTATATGATCAGTATCAGTTGTAATCAGATGCGACGTAGCTGCGTGCCTCTACGTTTCTCAGCTGCTCGTTTTTGTTACGACATTTTTATCCGTGTCTAAAGTTGCTACCACTTGCTTCGGCACGACTGTGTCCATTCCGAAGCCATCTTCTCATGCAACCTGTTTATGTGATAGATGTCAAGCATTGCTTCTCGCGCAAGGAATCATTCGACCCATTGAATCGCTCCAGCGTTGGCCGGCTTTTGCGGGTGGCTAAATGCTTTGCTTCACTTTGCTTTATATTAAATGACTGAATTTTGGTCGAGTTAATGTATGCTTGCAAGCCTTTCTTTACCCGCTTATGTTAAAGAAATGTTTTATCGGCCGCTTACAAACCGTTCCGACTGACAGTCGCCGCTCTGGCGAAACAGCGTACATGGAACAGACAACTTGTGGATTAGCTGTCAACCTTCAACAATTGAACATCGTGTCTTATTAAAATAATAAACAAAAGCTCTTTTCACAACTTTTTATCCTGCCTTTATAAAGTAAACTGATTATGCGATTACCATACCCAACTGAGTACCAGCAATATTTTGACAGTGATTTTTCACCGTGTGGTGCTTTAGAATGCTGTTTCCATGGCAGCAGTTGCATAGCAAAGTCAAACCTGCTTTGTTTTTTCCCATTCCAGAGGAACTACAAAATGAAGCCGGTACACAGTGATCTCGGTGGTATTGAAAGTGAAATCCCTTCTCTGGACCCTTCAAGGATAGCTGCCAAAGTCAGGGCCCTGCTAACCTCATTCCAGGACAATGGAGTGGACCTCAATGCACCTTGCGGCAATGCTGTCAACCTTACCAAGTGCTGGATCGCCTGGCATCTACCCCATTTGAACAAAGTTTTGTGCACGGCCTCAATGCAAGTCGTCGAACATGCTCCTGGTGCATTCACACTGAGCTCTTTTTCAGATGATTACATGGACTGCGAGAACTCGGAGGCCACCTATCTGGACAGTGCCATATTAGTGTACTGGCTGCTCAAATGTCACCGCTGCGTCAAGAGACTTGACCTGGCTGACTCGGCAATTTTGTTCAGCTCTTTTCCTATCTTGCTTTGCAAGGCGTTGCGAGCCAATGTAGGTCTAGAGGAGGTCCGAATAGATCCTGATAATGTATGCGGTGCTTGGGATGGAATGCAGGGAACCAGCGTTTTGGCTTCGACACTAGCGAGGCTGTCCGTTGGCCTGAAGTCATTGAATATCCAACAAATTTTGGCTGTCGGCGTGGCCATGCAAGGTATTGAAAGCACCGTTAGGAGAAGCACGATGCATCACCTGGTCATCTGGAACGGGATGTCAAAGAGAACTGCAACGAAGATGTTCCATGCTGTTGGTGATTCTTCATGCTTGAGCGAGCTTGAAATTGGAGGTACTGAGATGTTCTCAGCTTCGAATGCTCATCTTTTGGCAGCAGCATTGGAGCGTAACAAGACACTGCGAAAACTGTCTGTGGACTGGATGAGGCAAGGTGTTGTTGGCATCATCCTCTCCTCACTAAGGCACAACAACACTCTGGAGGAGTTGTCACTCTTTCATTCACATGATGAATTGCATTCTACATTGTGGGACGGCCTTCAAGCGTTGTGCTTCAATACCGGGCTCAAGTGCTTAAAGATGATCAATGCAAGCTTGAGGAGCAGCTGTGCGATGGTCATTGCAGACATCCTTCGAAAGAACAGAACACTTCAAGAGCTCTACCTTTCCATGAATACGTTCAGTGACCTCGGAGCACGTGCGATAGCTAAAGCCCTGATAAACAACTCTTCTCTGAAGCACCTAGATGTCTCTGACTGCAGACTGGCTGAGCGTGCAGTGTCAAGCTTTGTAGAAGCTCTCTGGCTAAACAGTGATGTCCAGTGCATATGCTTGGGGAACATAGAAGTTACAGAAGAATGGGTGTCACGCCTGCCTCTCACAGCAAACGTGTGCAAACGTCTACACGTGGCGTGGAATACGCGTAGCCTTGAGCAGTGGGCTGCATGCATGCCCCAAGATGACGAATGCTGCTCTCAGCTTAGTGTTGCCTGGACAGCAGAAACCAATCGAGATGGTGTTGCAAAGTGGTTCACTGCAGCTCGAGTCAGCTGCACTTCCCTCACAGAACTGGTGGTCTGTTGCCCCGGCACTGTTTCCTCGGAGTGCGCCAAAGCTTTTGTCTCCTTTCTGGAGGCGACAAATTCCCTAAAGAAACTTACTATAGAAACAGTTGACCACTCTTACAACGTTGTCACCGAGACCATCTATGGCCTTGGTCGCAACACGAGCGTGCGCGAAGCGGAGTTTCATCAGTACCTCCACACCGACCAGGACGTCAAGGCACTTCACCAATTGCTGCGCATGAACCGAACCTTGCACCGTCTGAAGTTCAGGGCCTACAATCTCAGCAAGAAAGCCCTCCATTCGCTTGCGCAGGCAATGGAAGACAACTTTGTGTTCCTATCTCTAGACTTTGAATACTCTCCTGCATTGAAAACGTACCCTTTACTTTGTGCCCTCAACAGAAATCGATCGCTTCTCAACCGTGCAGTGGAGTGTGTGTTGAACTCGTCTGTGGATGACGAGTCGATGCATGCCCTGCGTCTTCTCTCCACCAGTGACTCACTAGTCGTCGCTGTGGCCGATGTGTCTGGCAAGCCATACGAAGAGTGCAGGTGCTTGGTGCGAGACGCAGAACGCCGCCTATAGGATGCTTTAGCAAATTTCTTGTGATATGTACATAGAGTGGAGCAATTTAGAGAACGCAAAAACTATGTGAACTGAAATGCACTTTTCTGTCACCTAGTGGAACTAGCCATGCATCTGCTTCAAGGTGATATTGTGTGTTGTGGATGTTGTTAGGAGTGCAAACAATGTTAAAAAGCTCATGCTCATGTTGAAAGCTCATGCTTTGTGCTAGTGAAAGCGCTAATGGGCCCCTTCAGCACCTTGGGGCCCTTACTGCATACCACTTTGCAGACACTGGTTCTGTTTATTTATTTTTTATCAGAATACACACACGCCTTCCCTTTAAACAAGTCAAACAAACATGCCTTAATGGCATAGAGGTAGGGTGCCAAGGGTCTCGACCCAGTGTTCACAGGTTTGATACCAATTTCTTTACCTGTTTTCTTTTCGGTGTCATTAATTTACATTACATCCTTAAAAGTCATGATTATTTAGTTGCTTTTAGACCTTATAATTTATTGTTTTAATGATTTTCAACTCCGTTTATATCACCGCCCTCTCGACAAATTTGGATTTTCTTACAACACCAACTGTGCCCTGTTCTCCGCTGAAGGTTTATCGCACCAAAACCCATGTGGTTGGAGGTTGTCTGCAACTGTCCCATAACTAGGATGTTGCTTTGAAGTTTCGAAATATGCGAATTGCGGTACTAATATTTCTGCTCAACTAAACTGAGGCCCACAGCACCTAACCTAGCTAAACCGCCAGTGAAGTGCCAAGTTGGAGCTGCCAAAGAAGAGAATCGAGCTAATTGGCGACATACTGTCAAAAAATGATGGCACGCTACAAACTTATTACAGGGTATAAATTATAGCACTTTGTGTGTACCTTCTTAATTACACAGTGCTAAAGGCACTGCTGCAAAGCATCTGTACACTGATGCAGTTTAAGCCAATATCTAGGCGAAAAATGCTGCAAGCAATATCACAGCCAAGTTTTTTCTGCTTGAGCCTCCAGACTGTTATTTACATGATGTGCCATAACAGTGGTCAACTACTAGAAGCAGACTTTCAGTAGAGCAATATGGCGCTCTAGTTAGGGACCTGTATACGAGATGTACAGAACGACCATGAACTTTGCATTTAAACATGCTAAAGCGGCATACATACAAATGAACAGCATGTTGTTGTGGCTGTAGGAAGGAGTAAAAGAAAATGCATAGGCCTGCTACTGGCCCTGTAGCTGAGCCACTTCTGCTGCCTCGTGCAAACAGAAGAGAGAAAGCAGAGAAGAAAGAAAAAGAAGAGGGAGAAAAAGACGCGCGCCGCAACAGCCGTCGTCCACCACCTAAGCGGTGGCGGGTGCAATGACGCACTACAACTTAATTCGGTGGCAGGCTAGCCCCCGCCACAAGCAGCGTTGACCTACCAGTCCCAGCCCCGTAGGGCCAGGATCAGCCACCCTTCACCACCTCCACACACACTGGAGGGCTAGTTGGTCTGACATTTTCAAGTGGTGCAGCACAACGGCACGAAGCCTAGAGGATCAGCGCTATGTTCGTCCCCTTCTCTCGTCTAAGCTTTGTGCCGTCGCACTGCACCACTTGAAGGTACAAACGAAGACAGAAGGCAAGAAGCGCTCCTGTCCGTGCTGTTTTTTGTGTGTATTCGTTTGTATGTGGGCAATTTGACATGGATAATTACCAACTAGCCCAGCTTTCTATTTTGTTGAACTGCCAGCTGGGCTGATTATTAGGAAGCTTGTGGGAATGAGGGGGCCAAATCTCACCAGAACAGGATCAATCGGAGGTAAATGGCAGAGGTCTTTGTACTGTAGCATATCTAATTAGGCTAATGATAATTAACAACATGATTGTACCGCTCCTGCAAGGAGTGGAGTGTGCAAACTTTTGTTAACTTGGCACTTCCATTCAATCCGAGAATGCAGGAATAATGGCCAAGCCAGTGAAGCTTTGATAGGCTTGTTATCAAGTTTGTTTTCATTCATGCTTGTTATCGTTGTTCTAGTTCACAGTACATAATTAAGTTTTTCAACACCTCTCAGCAGTATTGCAAAGGTTCTCTAGAAGACTTGCAATAAATTGGCGTGCAATAAATTTCTATCTCTGAATGAGTCGCATCTTTCTCTCCACGGCACTGTTAGCAAAAGAAGTTAATGAAAATATTGAATGCAGAGAACAACCATTGCATTAAAAATAGTATGCTACACCAAACAAAAGGAATTTAGTCTACTCCTTTCTTGGGCTTTTATGTTAGATTAGGTAGCAGTAAAGCTCTGCAAAGTGCAACACTAGTGAACCCACTGGAAAAATAAAATATGAAAATCTTGCACATAATCAGGATAAGCCCTCTTGCGGTACCCCATATTCACTCCGAATGCATCATGCAAAGGCCAAAGCTCTACAAAGCCTTCAGATTCTCGGCCCAGGTCACACAGGATAATGCCACAAACGTTGTTGAATGAAGGATTGTTAAACATAAACAAAACATCTCTGAACATAAACACAAACATCTCAGTAAAAGTAACAAAAGAATCCACAATGACTCAGAACTTTTGTGAATGATACACAGCTTTTCCAAAGAAAGAGTCTGCAAGAATAAGCGCACAAAGGTTTAATCCACAACAAAGGCAAGCGCTTATAGCTGTCCTCTTGACAAACTTGAGGCAACTCATGTCCAAACTCTTCCCTTGCTTGAAAGAAGAGCTGAACAATGAAAAACCAAACGTCAATGGTCGTTGCAAGGCCCCCCAAAGCCTAACAAATGCACACGCACACACATCTTCAGGCAGACACTTGTAGCCAGTCGAAGTAAAGCCAGCTGCCATCTGTGACAAACTGCAGGCTTTTACATTCAACTTTCCCAATGGACTCAGAGTTTGACATCCGTGCGCCTCAGGATGTAGACGGCAGCTGACAATCCGCCGACGTTGACGCCGTAAACACGTCCCTGCCGCCAGAGCCGGCCAGCACGCCCAACGGCCTGCACATACATGAGAAAGGCCGCGAGCCCAAAGATCAGAACAGAGACAGAGTGAACTCGTATCAAAGTGATTGCTTGATTCAAACTGATGGTTTGAATCTGTCAACTTGTCAAGCAAATAAAAAATGGCTGTTTTAATTTAAAACCCACATAAGTCAAATTTTCTTAGTTCACATTTTCAAAGCTTTCACGCAGAACACTGATCGCCACCCATGCACCGCTGACATGGGGCAGAAGCACAATCATGTCGTACATTTAATGAATCAACCGCAGTGCACTTATCTCACAGTCAAGCAGACTAATGTCTTCTACAGGAGAAAAAGATAAATTGTGTGATCACCAAGATACCACTCCAGTGTCACTGTTACCAACTACTGCACTCCTCTAAAGGAATCACATGCGAAACTACCTTCAAATGCCAGATCTCTGTCTTTCCACTGCCGGTGAAGGAATACTATTGCTCTCATTTCCACACGTTATACCGGAATAAATTTACTCTCACCAGCAACACAGTCCAGCCTTTGATAAGTGATTTGCAAATGGCATTCCACAAGACCCTTTGGTCCCTAGGGGTACTTTTTTGGGCCTCCCGAGCATTTACAGTGCAATCCACTTATAACGATATTGAAAAATCCGAAAAAAATGATCGTTATAACCGATCATCGTTATATCTGGACTGCCATAAAAAAAATGCCTAACTTACCTGTGTAGGCCCACAATATTCATTTCCACATGCACTGAAAAACTACAATGAAGTTTTCCTTTTTTCTTTTTTTCGTCCTAAAAAAGACTTTACTACGCCAGGAGAGCCCCTAAGAATAAGAGATGGCAATCATTGAGAGAAGTGAGTGCGTCAAGAACCACTCACAAAAATTGTTGCTTTTTATTTTCAAACCGAAACTCAAGAAGGTCATTATCAAGAGCCGGAAATGGTTTATAAACAGGAACACTCTCAACCACTCGCACTCATAACTGTCTCATATTAGTAGAAAGAGCAGCGAGTAGTCGCACACATTTACTGTGAGTGACACGAATAGTAATTTCATGAATTTACTGCCCTGTGAGCGAATTAATACCTCTGAATGGAGACAACTGTTTGCTTCGTGTCATCTGCTTTCGTGTTTTTCTCGCAGAAGAAAGGTGACAGTGCTAGTGCAGCTTTTGCAAAAGCTTCGTATTTTGGCCAGAATCGCCACAGAAGACAAGGACACTTAATTCATATCTTACTGAATCAGGCCAGGACTCCACTAGGACACCAGAAATCTAGAAAACGCCCTCCGCCTGCTGTACTTCTTAAATGTATGCTGCGTGCATGCTTGCCTCGTTTGTGTCGGTTTGGTTTAAACGATTCAACTTCCCAAAGTGACAATAGTCCCCGTCGTGAATGGTGCTGGGAATTTTGACCACCTGTTGTTTTCCAAGATGTACTGCGCATAATTGTGTGCAGCATGCATGTTCGTGCTCCAAGCGGCTACACAGCAGTTTATACCATGGTAACCAAACATGAAATTTCAATCAAGTTTACCAAAGTACCAAACCTGGGGCTGCCAAACCACATTTCTGCCGTCCTCAATCTGTCCAATTCTAATAGCCCCAGCTTCCCATGCCCCTGACATATTCGTAAGTAGCCTAACTGCATGACATGAAGATAGGTGCACGCACTGTCTGTTACTGGGGCTCTTCATATGCTTTTAACAACAGCGCCAGTTCTCTGACAAGCACGCTTTGTCGCAATCGATTTTATGATGCAACCAGCCTAATTCACCAAAACAAAATTTTCTTGCAGTTGGTTCCTAAGCCTTCGGACTATTTTCCTCTTACAAAACTGTACCAATATGGTCATTTATTTCAGTGAATAGTTACATGCTTTATCCCATGCATAAGAAAATGCCATAAAACCCCTTTTCTTTTTTTTCAATACAACTCTTCTTATTTGGTCAGCAAAACCAAACAATGGCACTGGGTGAGCCCTGCTCATTGCTCATCTTAAAAGAGCACTAAAGACGGTCCACTGAGAGCAAGACAATAAAAGCGACAGATATAGAATCGCCTATCTTGCGCCTGCAAAAATACTCGACCCAGCTTATGTAGTAGCGCCACAGATAAGAATAATTACCTAATAATGGAGTCTGTGTTTTCCCTCTCAACTTATACGATGGCCCGAGAGAGAAAAACACTGATCACGGGCAGCCATTGCGCTCCACTCACGGAAGCAGGTCGTTTGCATTCTTTGCCGCTCCCTCCGCTTTTCAGCTACACAGCAGAGAAAACAGTGGAAATGGAGACAAGTAGCGGTCCCGCGTGGAGTCGGCCAAGTACTAGGTTTTCTTCAGCGGCCCTAGCTAGCCAATGATGGCATTCCACTGCTTTACATCAACCTCTCTAGACTAAGTGCGGGAACTCGAGCGAACACCCAGCAGTGCATGTTCCCACGCAGCACGAAAGTGGAAATTTCTAAAAACGTCTTCTAAATCATCAATTCACTTCTGACTGGTTGTACACAGCAAGCATGCTCAGTGGCCTTTCTTGTACAGAATGCATGCACGTGATAGCCACTTTCTCGACCCCTTCCGGGCACCCTGTAGACCAGGGATAGAGTGCCATAAAAGGCATGTCAAGCTGGACTTGTCATAAGCCAATAATATGACCAACGCGCCGCGGTGGCGCAGTAGCTAGGGCGTTCGACTACTGTAACCAGGATGCAGGATCGAATCCTGGCCACTGCGGCCGCTTTTCGATGGAGGCGAAGAGCAAGGCGCCCGTGTGCTGTGTGATATCACCGCACGTTAAAGAACCCCAAGTGGTCGAAATTTCCGGAGCCCTGCCCTACGGCGTCTCTCGTAGCCTGAGTCGCTTTGAGACATTAAACACCATAAATCAAACCAAACCAATATGACGAGTGAAGCCTGCTAGGGGTTTAACTCGCTCTTCTTTTGAGTCACTTTATTTTAGGGCAAGCCATACGCAACTGCTCACAGCGAACTACACAAACAGTATGCATTAACTTCATAGAGCCAATTTTCTAAACGGTCGTGTCTGCGTGCCCATTTCTGAAAGCATCCCAGGCAGGAGGAGATGGACATCAAGACATGCGGAGTGCCTTTGAGGAGCTTTTGGAAACCACTGGGGTATCACTACACTAAACTAAACCAGAAAACAAGGCCCAGCGTCTCTGCCGCTCACCAAGCAGAGGCAGCAGACACTCACCAGGGAGAGGCTCTTCTTGTCCTGAGTGAGAAGAACAGCACGGCCAGTGCGCGGTCGTGCGACTCGAGCAAGCTCATTCAGAAGCCGCGGGTACAGAAGCCGGTTGTCTGGCCGAGAACCCATCCGCTTGCCAAAGGGCTGCAAACAACAGGTAGGGAATGCACAAAAGGGCAGCGCAGACAAAGCCGCAAAACAAAGGCAGTCGGTAAGATAACGCGTCACATCTGCATTAGCGAAAACGCTCGATAGCATTTTTATGCTCAGCAAGAATCTACTGTCTGGCTCTCTGCAACCATGCTAAAGTTTATTCATCCGGATGGGCCCAAGTGAATGGCAGCCAAGCATAGCCTCAGAGATCCACATAGAAAAAAGCAGTCCTAGGTGCCCTCCTGTTTATCAGTGACACCTGCATTTCATTTCTCGGACTGTTCGTACTAGGAAAGGCCCGATTTTTGGAGAAATTTAACTCTTTTCAATTTGTTCCCAGCATTCCTTTAACCACCAGACGGCCCAGGTTTATAAAAGGAGACTGCTGTAGGAAGTCACAGAGGCAGCTTATATATCACTTTGTCATTTAAAAAAAAATCATGTAGATAAGGGTTTTTATGCTCCAACTCAGTTTCTTGCCAGGTGTTCAGTGAGGTTCACCTTGCTAGTAAATCAAAACACATTAACAGAAGACAACATTAGGGCGCTCAACTACTGTGCCCAAGCACGAGGGATCAAATCTCGGCCACGGCAGCCACCTTTCGACGGAGGCGAAAAGCAAGGTGCCCGTGTGGTGTGTGACGTCAGTGCACGTTAAAGAACCCCGGGTGGTCGAAATTACACCGTAACCCTTCACCACGGTGCTTCTCATAGCCTGAGTCGCTTTGGTAAGTTAAACCCCATGCACCAACCAACAAAAGACGAACAGAGCTCGTAACGTTACTATCCAAGATTTATTTTCATCTTGTTTAGCAGCGTCTTCTGCACTTGCAAATATTGAATTCTGAGGCTGAGAATAAAACCTTAAACAGTAATTCTAGAGCATAATGACAAGATGTCACATTGACAAAAGATGCAAGAAGGATCTCTGTACACCCTTTGAAAGGTGATGCAATGCGGCTCGCTTTGCACGTTAGCCTTTCCAGTATATATGCATCAAAAGTGAGAGGAACTTTTTACTATCGCCCCTCTAAAGCTCAAGACTTCCGGCAATCCTAAAGATAAGCCCCAGGCTCAACTATATGGCCTAGGTGCCAACCGCTTGGCCCATGTTTTCTGACAAAGGCATCATAATATATTTCCTCACCTTATCACATCTGCAGCAACTAGCCCAACCACAAGCGATCATCAAGTACTACTCCAAAAGCACACTCGTATACTGCCTACTGAAAATTAAAATTCTTCAGGCAATGCAACAACATCAAAGTGCTGCCAGATAAAAGTACTTCACCAATATGCAACCTCAATGCATTTTCAAAGCAACGGTCACATGCCGCCTCACTAACAAGCGCTGCAGCACCCCCAGCATTTCAGTGTGTGGCTTCTGTGTACAGCTGCACAGAGTACTAAAAATATAAATGCTGTCAGCCTTTGAGTACAAGGGCAAAGGTAAATTTTACTTGCATGAGCAACAACATCCTTAACATTTGCTAGGTAACACAACAGAAGATCTTGAACATCAAAGTACGGCCACATTTCTTCCGTTCACGACCGTACAGTCATGAGAGCAAAAGTGGTATACAACATGCATCCCGGTGACGGAGCTCGGAAAAACTAGAGTTACTACATAGGCTTTGCCAGAGTTGACCGTTCTATTTGTTTCACTGCCAAGCGACCGTGTACCACCATGAGGCCAACCAGACAGACACTCCGGCTAGATTTAGCAACCACTGTAAGATGCATCTAGGGCACTTTGATTTAATAAACCAGCATGTGTACTTTCCAGATGGAACATTAGTGAACCTTGTTACCAACTCGGCAATTTTTGGTGTAATTCACTTTGCGATTATATGTACAGATAAATAATGGTTCGAAGAATGTTTAAAATTCTTTTAAAGCAAACAATTATAACTATTTTGGGCAGCTTGGGACCAAGCTCTTTCACGTTTTAGGTCGAGAGATTTGAACTTTGGAGCACGTCAGCACACCACAGCGGAAAAGAATGTCAGGTGGACATCCAAACAGACAACCTGCTGGACAACCTCAAAAGAATATCAGGTAGACATCCAGAGTGTATTGTTACTGTGCAACCTGCCCAACTTCTGCACTTGCAAAAATAGCCGGTTATCCACAAGACATTCTATGGGCATTCTTTTCAAGTATTCTTCTTCATCAACGCTAAACCATTGCTCAAACTGTGTCCAAAGTGCAGGCAAAGATGCAAATAAAAAAAGGCTGGACCTAACCAAGCCTTTGTAAGGCTTTCTGCCTCAGCTCTCAACACGCTAATTTGTGTGAAATGTTGAGCAAACTGATTGACTTTAACACGAACCCCACTTCAGTCTGGCCACAGCATGGCTTAATAAGACATTAGCGCATTCAGGACAGCATTCATTTCGTCACAGAGCAGGTAATAACACACAGCCCTGATTCCCGACAGCCCCAGTGCAGACTCTGTGACGAGAGAATGAATGGAGCAGCTCAGCTGAGAAGGACAAAGGCGGCGTACCAGATCGGTGATGAAGACATCAACAGAGGCAGTTCTCAAGGGAAGGGCACACGCGTTCCATTGGCACACGTCAAGGCACAGCTGACCACTGCGGGAACGGGAAAAATAGGACGCAGCACCACACTGCCACTTTAAACACGATGCAAGGGGACTGATAGCACAAGGCATAGAAACTACTATCTGATAAAACAAGTGACATGAAGGAAGAAATAAATAAATGATGGAGGTACCATATTGTTCCTAACCACCCCTTTTTTCACAATCCTGATGAGCAAAGTGAGTGCTTAGATTCGAAAAAAGAAAATCTAAAATGACCCCACCCCATTTCACGGCTATACTGCGACAAGGCGGGCACAAGAAATAATTTATTTGGCAAACAAAGTTGGCAAACGAGATTACAGTTCGCTTAAGCTTCAAGCTGTACACAGCCCTCTACAAACTCGTTCCGACCTCCGTTACGGCTCTCAAACAACTGACACCAACCAAGCAATGCTCGCGATGCCCCTGAAACCTGCGGAGCGCTGCCGATACCAGGCCCACGTGACAACATGTTAATAGAATTATTGGCACCGCTTTTGGCTCATTTTTGGCGTTTTATGCTGCCATCTGTCATGTAATGTCTGAACACAGCAACACATGAAGCCGGCGGTCACGCCACGAACGCTACATCACGTCGGGACTGATAGCAGTGGTTCAACGACAGAGTGAGGGAGCGCCGCGCTTGAATGTCTTGAACATGCACAATCATTGCAAAAAATTGAGGTGATTAGAGTCACACACAAGCTTTTTCTTTCAAAAATTTGTTTGCAAGATGGGGGGGGCACAGATTCGCGAAGACACGGTATATGTTGTCCCCAAGATATGTGCATGCATAAGATATCTTCCCTCTCCACACATGGAAAGGCAGTAGAAAGGTAAGGAAGGTGAGGCGATGCTGAAGACGAGGACAAAAAAGAGCTATAAGCACGTATCTGTCTCCCACACGGCAGCATCAGAAACGATTCTGGCTCTGCATCTCAAAGAAAGTGTGACGCGCGCAGACAAAGAGAAGCAGTCGGTTTCGACTTCATTAAATGTAATCTTCAAGGTTCGATATTACTACCAAAATGGACGTCCCATGCTTGAAATGATTCCAGCATTTCAAAGCAGCAACCCCTGCAAAGGCAACTCACCCGCCCTCTTGGGATGCTTGAGCACGTTTCTCGGTGAGTGCACACTGGTTGTCGTGCGTGCGCTGCACGGCCAGCGGATGATTGTCTCCGCATACGAAAGCTGTCTGGGGCCAGTTCAAGCAACCCTGCATAATTACACACACATGCACAGCAAACATCAAGGGTCTTCTAATAATGACCAGTTTCTGCTCCGACACTGAACAACCATTGATAACTGTTGCGCCGACAATTTGTAGACAAGGCGAAAATCCATACAAGCCCACTGTGCCCGTCCATGTATTCTTGAAACATTAATATGAGCAGCGACAATGTAGACTACCCAAACACATGGTTCCTCTCTTGTGTTTTGGGCACAGGACAGTGTTGCGACGCAAATGCTTTAGGAAGGGTCTTAGAGTCATTTTTTTTTTTTATTTAGCGAATGAAACTGCACAGACGCGTTCAGTTTTACTTTCAGATTTCAAATATGTAATTATTTTGCTCATAGGCCAATCAATTCCAGATATATTAATAAATTCTATATAATCGTCTGCTCAAACAATAGAAAAAGAAATAACCAGAAATTTCTTTTTAATGTATGTGTGCATAGTATAATGTATGAGGAATGCAATGCTGAAAGTAGTTTTCAAATTGAGCAAATATTACAGATCAAGCAGCCTACTGAACCCAGAGCTCAAAGTAGGTCAACTTTCCAGCGTTTCCATCAACCAGATGACTCAAGGTCGGACGACAGCGATACTTTCGGTAACGACGTGAACCCGGAGTACAGACCCCGTTCCCGGCATTGCATGCTTCATGTTTTCAGCTGCACATTGCAAAAATAATTGCAGCTCTAGGTGCCGATGATATGCCTTGGGCAAGCTTCAACACCAACACAAAACACTGCATTGAGAAAATGAGAAAAGAAGCAAAACGGAACAAAATTTAATGAGGGAAAGTGAAAAATACACAGTTCATTCCAGAAATGACTTAGGCACCAAGCACGTGATCTGATCGGACTTTACGACGAAAATGGCACATACGTGGGGCCTGTTACATGTTCTCGGATTTTGCACGCAGTTTCCCTGCTTCTGCGCAAGTCCTTAAGCCGCTTCTTTTCAGACAACCGCTGACAGAACCTTGGTTTCTTTTGTAGTGTTTTTTTGGCAGAAATGACTGGCCGCCCATGTTCCGTGCAGAGAATCACCTTCTTTTGGGCCCGGCTCGCAGCCAAAACAGACACTGCTGTGCACAACATAATCAAGTATCAAGCCACAGTTATGTTCAATTACTGTGCCAACGGCGACAGGGAACGATTTCCGCGCATCATCCAAGAGCTGGCGTAAGAAACGGCGATGCTTCCAGGATTATCTACATTTAGTTTGAAGTAGAGCTCGTAATCGTTCAAGTTCGTTTGGCGATTGCCAGTGGCAAGAATGCTTAAGCTGAAAGGATTTACTTTCTGAGTACCGTTACACGTTGCTTGAACGCCTGTCAGTCAAATGGACTCAATGAGGCGTGAACAGCTGCAGCAAGAGACAAGCCAGAACACGGTGCGACACTTATTAATCATCTCATTGGCCATTAGGTGCTTCCAAACTGCCGCACTATTTTGAATATCATGAAAACTAAAACCAAAGAAACCAAAGAGTCCAAGAATTTCGTCATATTTCCAGTCCACTGCAATATATACACCTGCAGACCTTGAACACAGGCGTTCGCTCTGAATTTTAGTTTTTCTTCACAATTTATTATTCTCGAGACTCAAAATATCCCTGTTAACAAGCTACAACTGCCTATACGCTAAAACCTCGCTAGTCCGCATTTTAAAGGACAAGACAAAGTGTCTGAATTCACTGAATGTCAAATTTTTGAGAGGAGTGATAATGAAGTGTTGCAGATTCCCACGACTTAATTTCTTACAAAAATTTGAGACTGTTGACTGCTTTGTGCAAAATATTTAGTGGCAGTGATAGTTTTCAGCAGTTCTGCCAAATACTATGATGCAATGCGCACATGCTGTCGAATGGACCGATATAAATACATTCAAGAAAATCCCAAGGCATCAACAACGTTTCCCCACTCGGATAGACCCCGTGAAAAAATATACATTACAGCACACCCTGCATACCCACAAATAACTCCACGATAACTAGTATGCTGACAATATTGTCAGCAACACGTACGCAATGAGAGAAATTAAAAAAATGGCAAGGCACAGTACAAAAAAATACATCCCATTGTACCACTGTACCTTTCCAACTAATTGTAATATACAATGAGTACAGCACCTCCATATTACATGCCTCGAAGCTGGATGGCATAAGTGTTCTAGTGAATTAAAACTATGAATCTGCAATTATATTTCAGTTTATTCTGTGCTTCACATGAGCGCCAATTAGCATTTACATATCACAGCCGTCATTTGCATCACCAACATCAGCGAAGAAATTCAATTATATATTATTTACAGTTTATTCCAATGCCTAAAAAATAATCTAAAAGAAGAAAACGTGAAACTAAAATCAAGTGCCTAAAGACTAAGTTCCATAGCTCTGAAATGTTAACTGAAATGCAATCACCTATTCATCTCCACTGCCCTGCGCTCTGAAGGCATCCGCCGCTTGTCTGAATTAACTGAAGCGCTGCCAAATATGTACGGTCCACGTCAAAAGTATACAGCCCGAGGTGTTTACTTGTTTACTTCTGAGTCCTGCAGATCGCCTCACTTTGCATCTTCGGTAACCATAACCTTGCGAAAATGGAAGAGCCTCTGTCCTCTATCCCCCCAACCAGCGGACTGCTAGGCGTGCTAGGGAGCCTTGCTAAGCAGCTAGGAAGAAAACCCCTTGGGCTGTGTACTTTTGATCTGAACTGTACCTCCAAAATACTGAGTTTCACACTAATGAATAGAGTACATGTTTAATGAGACTGGACGAGGAGTCCACAATATCCAGTGTTCGAAGGTAATAGGAGTCATATTACAAGGTTTAGTGCAGTTTGTTGGTATCACTGGTTCTTTCAAACGTATAGCACCATGTTGAGATCATCAGCTTCCTACAGATAAAAAGACAACACAGATAAAGTACCTATATGGAGATATGTAGCCCTAAGAATGCATATGGTCACTAATGCAAACCATAAATCGGAGAAATGAAAACAAGCCAGTCCAAGACACCTAGCAGTTTACACATGGCTAAATGTTAATGCTGTGTGGTCACAGCTGCTCATAATGAACTATCCCGCACCCTAACTAGATATAGTCCCATTAATTTTCTTTTTTTTTTAAACGACACTGTCGATGATTACGATGGTTTTTGGAGGCAAAGCACAAGGAGCTCTGCATTTACAGGAATCCAAGGAATGAGTCCGAGTGAACAAGAAAGAAGACATACGCACCTCCAGTGGAATAGACCCTCCACCGACCATCGGATCGCATACAATGTCACCAGGCTTCAGATCGCACAACCTACAGGGAACAGCGAAAATGGTGGCAGAGATTAAAAATAAAAAAACACATGCAGGCATCCATGCTGGCAAAAGTGCATAAGTTCCTTCAGAAGATTGTATCTACTTATGAAATGAACACATTTTCTTTCCTATAATCCGAAACAGTGGAATCCTTACACAGGGTAAAATATTCAGAAATAAGTCTGAAGCAGCAAAAATAGAACAAAAACCAAGCTGGAAATAAAAACACACCTTCCAGTATGACTTCACTTGGACTTGTCTCAGTATGTGATGCTTTTTATAGTCAACATGTATGTAACCAGATATTGCCAGAACTTGAAATAATTTGAAATTGGTTCATGCCAAACACTCAATCCAATTAATTAACCAATTATCTGACCAATCACTGACTGGATGTGTTGTGCTGTCTGCCCTAAAACTTCAATAACAACAAAATTGGTTTATTCAAAATTTCGAATTCAAATTCATTGATTTTTCGTGTGTAAAAGGAGAGAGCAGCAACAAGAAGCTTGTGGTAGAAGAAGTGGATGACAAAGCTCATGCAGGATGACCTTCAACCTCAAGAATGGATGACGATGTGGAAAGATGTGGAATCTGTCTCTTGTAACGACAGATTGTTAACTTATGGTGAGAAATGATGCGCGATGAGTTGAATTTTGATACTTTTACCGTCTATCAAATCTTAACACAAGATTTTGGTATGCGGAAAGTGTGCACGAAGATGGTTCCAAGGAACCTCACGACTGAGCTGAAGAACAGAAAAGGTGTGTGTCTTGATTTTCTAGAGTGCCTAGAAAGAGAACCAGAATTCTTTAGTAATTTTATAAATAGGTGATGGATGAATCGTAGATTTCTGAATATGATCCCAAGACAAAATGTCAAAGTCGGGAGTGGCGCACCACACACTCTCTCGTCATGTCCAAAGAAAGCGAGAATGAGCAAATCAGAAATTAAACCGAAGCTCATTTTGCTTTTTTTGACAGTCGCAGGATCGTTCGCAAGGAATTTATGCCTCCGGGACAAATTCTCAATCAAACTTTTTGTCGTAAAGTTCTTGAAGGACTCAAGAAAAGGGCTGCACGTGGGCGACCAGGAACTGCACTGACACGGATGCTCCACCACGACAATGCACCCTGTCACACGGAAATGTCCACCAATAATTTTTAAGGTGAAAGCCTTTAATGCCTTATCATTGTTGATAAAAGGTTGTCAGCAGAGGTATCACGCTTTTAAGAGCAAGAGCTAAATTAAAAAAAAATTGAATAAACCTTGTCTCCTCCGGGAATCAAACCTCCATCCCTCGGATCCCCAGCCCAGCACTTTACCAACTGTACCATGCCCCAGATCCTGAAATGCTCTTCATAATTCTCCTTGTCTACTGTGAGGATCATAGTGGGATTCCGCGTGTGACAGCTACTGTGTCTTTCCTTTCCTCTAAATGAATTATAGAATGCCAGTGAACTTTGATGCATTCAATGAAATGCTGGTTGTGTTCGACAAGGGGCGCCCAATGTACCGTCCGACAGGTCATGACCTCACCAGGCGATTCATGCATATACAAAGATGACTCCGCCGGTCGTCTGATCCAGGACTCCGTGCAGCGCCTTTCATTTGCCGCTTCCTCGAACGCCGCACCACACAGAAAACAGAAACAGACCCACATGTCTAGGAGGCGTTAGTACAACAGGCATCAGCAGCGTTTGGAATTGGTTTACAAGATAGAAAAAGCGCAGTATCTGTCACAATTCTCCGCGGACCCATGTACCATGCCATAAAGGAAGGGAGGAGGTGGGAATGAAAGAAGAGATGGAGATAGAGGTGCCGTAGTGGAGGGCTACGATCCACCGCGCTATAACGGCTTTCGCCTCATCGCACTTTAGTGGTCCAAAGTGCCCTCTAAAATTTTTTTTGACAAGAAATAGTATTCCTGTGGTTCCTCAGCCCCCCTATTCACCAGATCTCAGTCCCTGCGACTTCTTTTTATACCCCCGGCTCAAAATACATTTGAAAGGGTGTCACTTTGGCTCTCTGGATAATATCCAGAAGACTGTACAGATGAGCTGAAACGTATTCCAGCAGAAGCCTTCCAGAATTGCTATGAGGATTGGAAACAATGTATCCATCACTTTGTAAATGCAGAAAGGCTTTATTTTGAAGGGGACAACTTTGATGTGTAAAAAGAATAAAATTCATGTCTATAAAAAAAATGACTCATTACTTTTATAACAGACCTCGTACATACAGTTGAATTTAAAACCATATATATTACCTTGTATACATTGGCAAGAAGATTAAATACAAATTGTTGTACCATACTTAAAGATATAAATTTGAACAATATATTATATAAAATATTAGAGAAAACACTAAATCAACAGTTAAGCACCAAAAAATAAATTGGACGTGACAACCATTTAATGAGCAGAAACATTCAAACAAAGATATTTCGAAGGCCTTTCATTGATATGCAAGTGATATCAATTTTACAAAGATATTTCGAAGGCCTTTCATTGATATGCAAGTGATATCAATTTTTTAATGTTCAAATTTAATTAACACTGAAGGAAGCGTATGTGTTAACAACTGCAGGGAATAGTTGCTATGTGGTTTAGGAATGTGCCAGTACTTGCGATGACGAGTATTAGGTGATATTTATACAGATTACCTATTCTAACTACTTTAAAACGGTCAAACAACTTTGCGGAAGGATAGTCAAAAGGAACATTTGCAACTATTTTCAGAGCCCTAAGCTGCAAAATGAGTAACTTGCTAATATTCGTTCTGCTTGTTCTCTCTCAAGTCAACCGTTCTTAATTTAACCTGGACAAAATCGAAGAATTATAAATCAACAGCTTCACTCACTCCAGTATTGTGAATCTGTTTTTACTACGCAGACCAATAACCTTGCATAACTATTTATATACTTCATGTATATGTGAGTCCCAACTTAAATTACAGAATTGTGATTCAACCAGTCAATTGCTGGAATGGTTTAACTGGAATTCTGAATAGCCATTTCAATTCAAGAGGGGAGAGAGCTGAAGGGCCAAAGATCGGGGGAAAAAAAGCAACTTTTTTAAAATGACATTTTAGAAACCTACAGATCATCTTCTACATACCTATTAATTTATTCACTCTCTGAGTCATTCATTCCACTTCATAAGGTGCAAACGAGCCGAATAAATCTCATCTAACATTTTTCTACTTTTCTCAAAACAAAAATTTTGATGGTTTGTTAGTTTAAAAGAAGGATACCTTCGCATCTAGAGCAGATAAAGGCCTAATTTGTAATGCAGCATGTTCCTAGGTGATTAAACTACACAATGTTGGGAACAGATTTTTCATTTCATGCTTGCTAATTTAATTCAAATGGCTCGTCAACCACTTTTTCTTACACTGCAATTCAAAAAGTTGTGAAATGACTAATATAGCCTTGATCAAAAATGTGGCTTCTACGTTGTATTTCTTATACCAAACACTATCTAGCCATATGTTAATAATAGTTTGCTGATTAGTGGATTTTTCTGTATTATTTCTATAAACAAAGGAGAGAAAATGTCAAATATTTTGAAAACTAACTGACGTATCGGAAAAGTAACTACACATTTGAAATGAGCACAAAAAGAAACTGATTAAATAAAACTGTGCATTTTCCTTGCGTTTAGTTTAAAAATAGAGAAAACATTTTTAGGAGCCCTGTCCTCCTTTAAAGAAGCTGTAACGCAGACAGCACGTGGGTGCTTCAGCCTAAATCCAGTCTTGAATATGGCTTCTAGTATTTCAAGCATAACCCAGAAGTGGCGGACTGCTTACATGAGCATGTTGTAGGCGATAGTACAGCGCAGGCTGGTCGGCCCAAAGTGTTCTAGGTTCCGGTGGTGCAGGCTGGTGGGCGTCAGTGCCAGGCAGACGTACACACAGCCGGGATCGACGTGCAACACCACCTCCAGGTCAAAGTTGCGCATGTCCACCCCCCAGCCAAAGGTGTCGTTCACCGCGCCCCCAAACGTGGCAGCTGCCTCCATCGACGTGAACTTGTGCTCGGAGCCCGAACGGTGGCATGTCACCCGGAACTTAGGACCCTCCTTCTTTTTCTTCTCCTCCTCCTCCCCCTCCTCCTTGCCTGCTTCTTTCTGCTCGACAATTGGCAGGTTTGCTGTCATGCGCGCAGCGATAGCGATCCTCGTTCTGCCCCTCCCTCAGCT
This sequence comes from Amblyomma maculatum, assembly GCF_055883805.1. NCBI lineage: Eukaryota > Metazoa > Arthropoda > Arachnida > Ixodida > Ixodidae > Amblyomma > Amblyomma maculatum. Next base: position 66,631,334 of record NC_139352.1, on the reverse strand, counting down.
CCTGTTATTTTTGCCTCTCCATCCAAAATAGGCAAGAAAGGTGTTCCCGTTGAAAGCTGAGCATTTCTATACCAGAATGCATCTATGCAGCACGAACCATCAGCCCAATATTGGCAACGCAATGGTCCTATGCTGGACCAGATATTGCCAACACAGTACCAATGCTGGACCAATGGTGCGTGCTGCCTAGACTGTGGTCTGCATCTGTCCTTCTCTTGGCAATCATAGTAGCAAGCTGGAGGCACATGTCAGGCCAATCAGTCACAGTCACGAAATGCCTTTACTTTCTCATTTCCTCCTCCTTTTTTAATGATGTGCCAACTAATTTACTCTCCCTTTAAAAAAGCAAACTACCTTGCAACAGTTTTTATTATCATAAAATAAGCAAGACTAATTCTTAAGGACAACCCCTACATAGCTTGGGAACTTAGTCAAGCTCAAGGACATAATCACAAACTCTGCACAACCCTTCTTCTGGCACATTTTAAACGTGAAATAGAGAGTCCATTACAGTCTCAGAAGTGTGGCAACCCAGCAACCGTAATGAAAACAAGTGCGAGCCACAACAGAGTGCACGAAAACTCCTCCACAAATCGCAACAGCCTCTGATCACCTGGTCGCCGGCTGCATTGCCTGGTCCATCCTGCTGGTTGCGGAAAAAGTCGGCGAGCTCAAAGCCGGCTTCTGGCCGCATGCGCCTCCACACTTCAAGCGCCGTCTCCCAGCGCATGCGTCCGACTAGTGGGACCAGCACTGCCTCCATCTCTGCCTTTGACGGCGGCACGTCCAGCTTGTCGAAAGTCTCAATAACCACGAAAAGGTTGTCCACACCTTGTAGGCACCGGACCTGCCACAAACAACACAGGAAGCTGAGCTAAGCCTTCAACTGTACCTGCCAATCACTTACTGTTACTCCATTACAAAAAATGTTAGTTTATCATGTTCTGTCTACATGTATAAACAGTCCCCATAAATTGTTAGCAGTGTTACAGCCAAAGCCAACTGTTGCCCTCCTGCAAAAGGTCTCTGAAGTTCTGCACTCCCCATGACTGGACTTCCAATATAATCAGCAGTTCAATAGCTCCAGGCAGAACTGTTTATAGTGAAATTTTTATAGCCAAGGAGTTCAAGATGCTTTGAGTGTAGCTATGTAGTTCTAGACAGCAATAACAGAAATTTTCTGCGGAAAAGGAATACAGTGCGAGGAATTTCTTTTAATGTCCTCAGCAGTCAAAAAACCTTAAGTGCAACTTGTCAACAATGCAGATAAAGAACAAAGAAAACTAAAGTGCCTCAGGTGTGCACGTCAACTTCTGAAAAACTTGTGCAGCACTTTTATACTCCGTCTAACAAGCTGCTTGCAGCAACGTGCGAGGTAGCGTTCTCTCGTCCAGTCACAGCTACAGCAAAACAGGGAAAAAAAGATTAGGAGGAAAACCTGGAAAAAAAACTAGGACACTCAAGCGTTGCCTTAAGAGCAGATGCGATGGCACCTCTAGCACTGCCTCTTCATTCTGCGAATTTCTGGAATTAAGAGATAAGCACAGAACTTGGAAAAGTGTTAAGCAACTTTAGATAGTTCAGTTTTTGGGGAAAGGAAGGTGCAGTACCAGTCTCGCTTCTCGGTTGAGAACTACAGTTACACAGTTAAAATGAATGGCATACCATTTAAGGCAACAAAACTAGCCTCCAACTTAACTAGATTTCATGGATTCTACATGGAAAGTGAAATGGTACGATCCTCCAACACCATATTTCCCAATCCTGGGGTATGGCGATGTACATTCAGCCGAATCAGCTGTATATGCTTTGTGTCATAGTTCCTCAATATTTCAACACTGAAGGCATAGTCTTCCAGAAGGCATTGTAATAGAAGCCCACATGGTCAAAGCTCTGCTGTGGACTGTTGCAAGGCAGCGATGTGTTGCCATTCGTCAACATGCTGTCAGCTGAGTCAGTTGTGTTAAAGTGAACTTGAATTATACCGTGTAGTCAACTGCAGTGGTTTCCCACTGCACCTTAGTCCTTGCAAATATCCCAAGAAGCGGCAACACCGCTGTCAGCCATTCCTGAATGTGTAGATATAGTGTTTCCTTTCGTGTGCACACAGAACTGGTAACTTGTGTTGCACCATGCCTGGTGCATAAAACCGTAAAATATTTCCTTATCGTTGTGCAACAATTACTCTAATAGTGTTTTGGGCGCTAATTGACCATTCGAGCGTCACTGTAACCCATATATTTCTGGTAGTGCTGTGATCGCAGTCTTGAGATCGGACCAAAAAAGACGGCGATTTGGGGGACACATGGAGACCCCTATCTGCTGCACTTTATATTCTAGATCACTGCAATTGTGTCTCCTTCGGGCTGTGCGTACGCCACTAGCACACCATTTAGGGCATAAGATGGATCCACTTGTGATACAAATGGGGGCAACATATGCCTTTGAAAATAATTATGTCATGCATGCTATCCTGATTTGCCCAGATCACGCATAGTTTCCTGAGCAGAACATATGCCTTAAAAGCATGAAAGGGAGACAGTGCATTTAGTAAATAGATTGGTTCATTTATATTACCCATAAGACCAATCATACGACAGCATTAGGGAACCCCAGGAATTGCCAACTATGTCACCCTTAGTCACCCGAGAAACATCAGCTTTACCTCGCGTTTAAATTGGTGTTCATCATAGCAGCGTTATGGGATAACAATCACCACAGGTTTGCAACAAAAGCCATTTAAAATCAAGGTAAAGCTGAACTTTTTCAAGTGATAATGAGCGAGCTCTGTGAAACAACAACAAAAAAGAACGATGTGAATATGCAAACGCGAAACATGCCTCAAAACAAATGCCGGAAGCTGAGGCAGCTAAAGAAAAACGACCTATTTTGATTCTCTCGTTCTTATGCGTGCGCGTGTACATGAACAACTTTCACGAACTGGAAGCTGAAAGGGGACACAGGTTTACCGTTCATAAGCGTGCGACTAAGCCTCCATTGTGCAAGCGCTGCTCTAATATACGTGAAAAATTAACCCTCTCTCATACAACCTCCGAAAAAACAAAACCTTTGTTCCCTTCGAAACCAACCTTAAGTGGACACGTCGGCAACGTCGAATTTGTGCTAAAGAAAATAGCTGACGAACAGCGTCCCAAAGACGCGTCTCTTGCATTCACATCGAATGGCTGCATTACATTTCGTCGAGGCACCATGCGAAGGTAACGAATTCGTTCTGTCGACGCCATAGAGTTAATACACAAACTTGTCGACGCTGCACTGCAGCAGAACGACAACAATGGACGGCACCCATTTTGGTTTCGCTATGCCCAACAAAAAATAGCCGGTGAAGCGGTGTTCGCATTAGCTGCAAGAAAAAAAGAAAAGAAGAGCTGCGTCGCGTTTTTCATGGCATCTGCATTTCAAAGGACGTCAACTAATCTGCGACCTCTGCAGAACGTAGACATCGGCATTACCTCCGTGACGCGTTCGACAGGCAGTTGGAAGAATATGCGTCCACGAGCAATCTCCGGCGTGACGCCAAGCTTTTGGGCGCACTCTTCGCGCGCGACGTGCTCTAGGCCAGTGACCACTGTCGCCTCGATCTTGCAGACTTCGTCGACTTCGTGTACAGCCGCAGGTGAAGCTGCCATGTTGTCGTCGCTGGTTTCGTTCACTTCCAAGCTGTCAGGTATGCTGTCAGTGGAGGCGGCCATTTTCAAACGAATGCGGTTTCTGCGGTTTGGATGGACTTGGCATGGCACGGCTCAGATTGGTAAATGATGGGAAACCCATGAAATCGCCAACACAACCGCGTATTTCCTAAACAATGACATACAAATTACAAAAATTTATTTAATTTTATGCGTTGTTTATTTAATAAGAATAAAATGATCTATTTAAATATAAATATAAGTTAAGAATTGTGTTTTTAATGCAGCGCCACCAAGGTTCTTGGCGCACTTCTCGCACGTGCTACAAAATCACCGTGGCTAAAATTTAGCCCTTCCTCGACCAAATATGCCCGTGTTGTTTATGCTCTTTATGCGCTGTGCGTGCACGGTTCACAGACGCGCGACTTTTACTCCGGAAAACCTTGTTTTGCAAAAGCATTTATTCTGTGAGCGCACCTAGTTTTTTGTCGTGATGAGATGTGTCCACTTTGGCCTTTTTGAAGTCCGCCGTGTGCGCGACCACTGCTGTTACATTTTACTACGTGCAACACATCGCTGGTGTGAGAGACGGACACGTGAGTTTAGGAATCCGACCGCCCGGAATACTGGGCAGAGAGACCACGGACTGACTGCTTGAAAGTTTATTTACAAATACTCGCTACCTGACTGAGGACCGAAGAGTTCACATTGCGTTGCTTGCCAATTTGGTTACTCCGCTAAGCTTTACTGTCAGCTATGCGCGCTTACTTTGGCGATATGACGTTTCAAAGGTGTGCAAATGGGATATGAAATTTATTTGTAGAGTTGTTTAAGCCGGTGGACTGCGCTTGCCCGTATTTGTGTGATTTCTAGGGAGTCGACACGATCCACAGAAGTCACCTGCACGCCTCCCGTTCACTGTCAGCTAACCGTGCATGCAGTTGTGTTCGTCTTCCGGTAGATACGAATGCGTTGTGTAAAAAGGAGGGTGTGTAAACACCGTTCTGCTGAAGAGAAAAAAATTCTAGAAGAGGGCAAAGCGGCTTTCAGTTCTACTTCCATACTGCTTGCTTTTAAGTGAGTTACGTGCCTTTCCTTACATATTTGGCCATTGGGTTGAGCGGAGCCTTCAAAAAGATGGAATTAATAACGTAGATATTACTAATTGAAATCTTCTCACAGCTTTCACAAAAACCTTGTAGTTGAAGAAGAATTCTTCCTGGACCAGGGTTCGAACATGCGACGCTTTGTTGATTGTTGTTGATCTGTCCCATGAACTAGCTGACCAGGAAGGCCAGCCGATTTAGTACAAGACTGATTGCCTCTACTTCAGTGCCAGAAAACCTATGGTAAAAACAAGAGACTGGCGCTATTTCAAGGAACTCTATCAGGCAGGGGAAATAGATAAAAGCACACTGTGGTCCTATATCGAGCAGAAATTCTAGGCAAACAAAATTATGGGGGATCCTTAGGCTCCGTTTTTAAGGGCATGGCGCAATAGCATAGGCTACCAGCCCACATATAAAGCCCCGCTTTAACCAAACCATATCAACAATGGGCCTGTGTAGCCTAGGGGTAACGTGAATGCAAGGGTCCTCGCAGGCTGATTCTGATATCACCCTCCCATGTGAAAGGAGAGGCTGAGTTGGCAATTTTATGTTCAGTTAGTGCTCGGCCATGTCAGCTGCCAGCCAGTGCCATGCTCGATTTTTGGCTGACGATGCCAACGCCAGCAGATTTTCGGCGAATGGGGACTTTAACACTGTTACGTTAAAATGTTTTGCGGCTCCAGCAAAAAATAAGCCCATAGCATGATAAAAGCATCTCCATCATGGTATGTTTCAACCATGCATCAGGGATGTGAGGAAAGGCTAATGACTAAAGGCATGCTGTGTAGTTCGAAAAACAAACCTATCTTTCATATCATGTGCTACATAGTACGATGCTCGCTAGAAAATTGGGGCTGATTCTCATTTCCAAAATTTTGCACTGTGTGATGCTTGTTTTATTTGCCACCCTTTCATTTCATTTCCCAGGTTATAAGCCACCAAGCTCATCCCTGCGGTCACCAGACCCAGAGCTATCAGCCTGAAGACGCGTCATTTTTTATTCAAATACGTTTGTTTGCAGTGCCCTCGCTTACCTGACTATCTACTCACGCAGGCAACTCGTCCTACACATAGCTCTAACTTTTTCCCATTGTTTTCAAGCCTATAGCTTCCTAACGAATGTGGGAACTAGCTCATCAGTTCTTAAATTGCGTTCCTGAACACTGTTTGCACGTGGTTACAGCTGATCTTAGGGAGCAGAAATTTGCTATACTTTAATCAAGGCCTTGAGCGAGCACATGCCTTAACGCGACTATTAGACCACCTGCCAGTTGTCTCAGTTTCTCCTGGTTCTCCTCCACAAGGAAACCTGCGAGTGGGGAACAAGGAGAGACTGGAAAGGCGGGGGCAAGCGGTGGTTAGGGTATATGCATTAGAAATGGGCTGTGTCTGCGATTTGGTTTTAACGAAACATCACAGTACTTGTATTTACCAAAGGTATTCAAAATTTTATGCTAAAATAAAGCAGTTTGATTTCTTTGTTAGGCATTATTGATATTATTGCAGTTAGACAAGCATGTATTTGCCAGAGAGGGCGTGTGATAGAGCTTGGAAGAATTTCTTTAGAGGTGTTAGTATTCGGCAGAGTTCACTACCTGCCTTGGACTCACGTGCCACCAGCTCTCGTGGGTTTTATGTGCTTCTAAGCAGTGTTTCTTGGGGTGGATGGGAGGGGGGGGGGGGGGGGGGTTAAAATTCGTAACGTGCAATTTGCAGTCATGTTTGCCTGTTGCTTACATATTTTGTAGCATCAAAATAGCCTCACAGTGCATTAACAGCTTTGCCCTACAGTGTAGGCTTTTAAGTAAAAGGCATTGAGCTTTTGCACATTGTTAGGAAAAACATTAGTTGTGGTTGAACTCTAGTTAACCCTAGTTGCATTGCAAATAGCAACGGCAGAAGCTTCTTTTGCCTGCTACATTATTCCCCTATCACGCCGTAACAGTGTAAGGTGCTACATTATTGGGGACACTTAAGCTCATCCTTTAAGAGTATGACGCGAGAGCGTAAGCTACCAGCCCACATATAAATGAGAAGGGTTAAATGCTGCTAAACCGAATGTAGAGTGAAAGCATTAGTTGCCGGTAACCGAGTGTTGCTCTTCTTTTCTTCTTCTCCACCTCCTCCTCCCCCCCCCCCCCCCCCCCTTTTTTTTTTTTTACAGCTGTTTAAGGTCAAACAAATGTAGCCCTTCTCGGGATGACCAGGCGCAATAAAAAAAAATGTACCGACTTCTTTCTGACCTATTTCCAAGAGGCAGGCACATGTTCTTGTTTTTTTGGAAGCGGTGAATTGGCCAACACCAATTTCCGAAATCAGGAAAGCGAAGTGTATTAATGGCGAGGCGTTATTTTTTCGTTTTGTCTGCAAATGGCCCATTTATTGTGTACTGATGTGCTTGCTAAATACTTTGCAACTGTCGCAAGTAAACAAAAAATTGAGCTACAAAATAAGATATCCTATTTTTCATGCATCCTTTAAATGTTACAGGGAAAGCTGAAAAGGAATCAGAAGTAAAACGGTCTTGATTTAAGGCTACTGCATTAGATAATGTGAATTACTGTTTTGCAATTCTCTCAACTCTGGTTTCTTAGGTTAAGGTACACTTTTTTGTTTTCATATCTGTAATGTGTGAAAAGACTGCACTTAATATAATAGAAAATGAACTCCCAGTTCTCTGAACTGACTGTTGTCTTTTTTCTTTCTTTTTTTCAGGCCGCGTCTTCAGGCGCCAACAGCAAGACATGTCGAAATGATTTCTTCATAATATAGCACCTTGTTGTCATTTAAAAAATTCTTGGTTGCGTGCAGTTTTGAACTTGTTTATGCTTATGTGGTTGGGAATGGCAGAAGCTGTTGTGTCTGCTACCAAAGTTGTTGCCAGTGCCTTTTTCCAGCATTTATTGAGGTGCAGTAACTAGTTTAACTTTTGAAGCTGGTCCCATTTGTGCCATTTTCTTTCACTTTTGTTCATTTTTCTGTTTCCAGTATTGTTTGTGGCAGGCAGTGATAAAAAGAGACGTTTGGCTGTTTAACTCGTGGGCACCCTTTTTAACTATCCTCTCATTGCAAGTGAACAATCTTTGCAGCTTGCTATAAGGTGATAGTTTTGTTTCATGTTGGGGAAATACCATAAGTGTCAGTTATTGTAACAACTATTTTGTATGTGCAAATCAGTGACAACTAGTATTAGTGTTTTATTCACATATTTACAAGGTTTGTGTCTCTAGATCTCGTCACCGTTATAACCAAATATTGAGAGGCACAAATGGTGCAGTGGTAAATAGGCCCTGCTTGCTTTATGCACACAGTCTTGGGTATGAAATAGGGTTACATACTGTGAGAGGTTGTCTGGCGAGAAGCTTTTACAGTGTGTTAGGGAGGCATTTGGGGACATTGTCTTATATTATACTCTAAAATTAATGTTTTGACGTTCTGGTTTAAACCAATGTACACAGCAAAAAAAAAATTTGGTGAATTTGTTATTTGAACCGAAAAAGGTCAGTTTTTGCTGTATACATGTCGCAAATAGCTGGCTATTCAGTACCAGTTATGCATAGGAAGTGACGGGAGAAAAGAAAATGCTGTAACCAGAGCACGATGATAGAACAATGTAGAATGAAATTTGGTTTGGTTTGGTTTGTGGGGTTTAACGTCCCAAAGTGACTCAGGCTGTAAGAGACTCCAAATTGTTTCAGCAGTGGCTCCAGTTAGCACTAGGGCCAAATGCAGTGTGGTACTCCCGTTCGGTGTAGGGCACAACCAGAAATTTGCATCCTGGTTGTTAAAAATTTGAATTATTTCTTGTTGCTCCGATAATGGACGTTTTTAGTTTTTGTTAAGACTGTAAAAAGGGGCAATATGAACTGTACGTCAGTTTAGACCAGACAGGGACATATTTTTTTTTACTGGAAAAAACAAAAACAGAGAGTTGCTTTCTGAAATAAACATTGATAAAAAGTCAGCTTAATATTTGAAAGAATAAAAGCTGGAAAGTCCGATGACTACTTTATAACAGCTGCGCTCTTAGTTCTAATTCTTATAGTCGGCACTATGGAAGTACATCAGATATATCCTTCATTGTTGGATGTAGTATTTTAGGATTATGCACGTTGGTTGAGATATTTAAAAAAGAACTGCTCGCTTGTTGAGGGCGTATTTGAGATAAATGGCTTCGTGTAGTTCATATGTATTACTGGTGTCCGAGGTCCAACTATTGAAATGGGCGAGCTTCCTTCATTTGGGGCAGTATTTAAATTAATTTCTCTCGGTTTATGTGCAGGTTTTTGCAGCAATTCTATAGATTTTGCAAATGGTAAACAGGTATAACACGTCTTTATAGACTCTGCACAGAATTGCTGAAATTTGCTCTTTACTGTCTATCTCAAGATTTTTATAGATGCTGTGCTTAATCTGAGAAGCGTCAACTCTTGTCGCCCCTGTTGTGTGGCTTGTGTGCCAGGTATGAATGCATCTTCAATGGTGGTGAAAGTAATAAGTTCCTGTGCTGTTCAATGTCGGGGAACATTTCTAAGATGATCGAAATTAATCTCGAGCCATCTACTATGGCGTTCTTTAAGTCCCACATAACGTGCCTACACTCAGACTTCGTGGAACAAGCAAGCTAATGATTTTTTTTATTGAGAAGTCTAGCCACTGAGCGATTATAAAACTTTCGAGTGATTATAAAACTTTCGGTTCATATATTTTGTCAAATTTTGTCTCATTGCCATAGTCTGATTACTTGTGCAGTAGAATCTCAATGTTTGAACTGTTTATTCTCAAACTGGCATTTTGGTTATGCCAAAATTCAGTTTTAAAGGGCCGGTTTTTTGTTTTTCATTGTTTCTCACCATTCTTTTCCTGCACTCCTCTCACAGCAAGGAACTGTCATTTTGGTCTTTGTGGGAAGTGTGCCTGGCATGCAATTTTTCCCCTTAGTACTTAGCGCACACTGATATATCTGCAACACAACCACACAGTGCAGTTGAATTTTGACACATCTGTGGTCATTCAGTTCATGTTTTTGATTATTTGCTATACTATACCAGAATACAAATGGACTTGCTAAAGTGCTTTTTGAGTGTCTCATGTTTGTTTTGCCCTCTGCTCACATACCGTTTGCTAGGAGAGCCTTTAACAAAAGACTCGTTATGCTGTTACTCTTAACCACACAAGAGTGATATATTTCTTATTTCAACTTTCATTGCAGTGGAGGCTGAAAAAGTCATCCGTGGCATGCCGCTTCAACAATTTTCCATCCTTGATTCTGGTCCTGAGCAGCATCCAGAAACATCACTTAGCCATAGCCATCTTCAATCTGAGGATGGCTTCGTCCATCTCAAGGATGCAGTTTCCCTTGCCGACCTCATCAACTCAGGTGACATTGTTGAAGTGACACTTAGTGCCGATGAGGCCGAAGTCCCAGTACCAGTCTGCCAGGTGCCTGAAGCACAATCCACGTGTGACGATGTCACTTTGGATCTCTTAGCAGAGACCAGCACAAGGGGTGGCAATCCTGTCATTGACAGCACCTATTCAGACTTATTCGTAGTGACTGGCAGAAGAGATGAGGAGCATTCGTACTGCATTCAAGAGGCTACCAGTACCCTTGAATGCCATCGGCGAAAGTACACTTGCACATCGTGCCCGTTTTCAACCCCGCACCCCAGTGTCATAGCACGGCACTGTAGTTTGCACACGGGCGAGAAGGCGCACAAGTGCGAGGTTTGCGGCCAAACATTTCGCATGCGTGCCACCTTGGTGAACCATCTGCGCACGCACACCGACGAGCGTCCGTACAGCTGCCAGATGTGCCCACGCACCTTCCGCTTTCACAGCTCGTTGCAGCTGCACGAGCGCTCGCACACTGGCGAGCGGCCTTATTTGTGTGGAGTGTGCGACCGGGCCTTCAAATGCCTCGATACCGTCAAGCGCCACCTACGTACTCACACGGGTGAGAAACCGTACAAATGCGAGTTTTGTGGGACAACGTTCGCAGACTCGAACAGCAAGGCACGCCACGTTCGGAGAAAACATACTCTCTCCTAGAAACCTGCTTGTCTGACCAGCTTACAAGTCACTGGTTGCGTCACCGTGATGGTGCTACCACACTCGGTAAAGTGGAAATTGCAGGCATGCAGATTACGTTTTTCAGGAAGTGATGCGGGAGACTTGCTTTTAGCGCTGCAGTAAGTTGATATGGTTGTTACGGTAACACATTACCGTTGCTACTGTTGCCTTGCTTGCCTTGATGCATCTGCGTGAAGGTTGTATAGTTGCTCTGTTTAAGCTACGTCAAGGGCTAAAACTCTGTTGTGCATGCTGTTATAAAACCTTGCTTTTTCTCCAACAGGACGTAATGATCTGAGGGGACACTGCAAGAGAGTATTAGTTGCATTTGTGTGTAGTGTAGTGGGGGCGTAAAAACTGCTGGAAGCATTGCTCTGTGAACCACATTAAGAAAATTGGATCTTTCATGGGCCAGGAGCCTGATAATAGTAAAAAGAAAATGGAAGATATGAGACCAGTAAGAAAATAAATGCGGTATGAGGGAACAAAATAAATAGAAATCAATAAAAAAACGTCTCATTCTCAGATCACAACCTTCCGTTCTTCGTGAAAAAGAAAAACGGCGCATGTTCGCTTCCGCCTTAATGTCAAATGTTTGCCACTTAGGCTAGTTCGAAGACAGCTACCAGAAGAGTAGAATGGTTAATGCCACTGTCACTTATCATTTAGAAAAAACTGCAGACTAGGAGATAGTGGTGAGGCTGGTCTGTCGGGCGCCTCACTTTTGAAGGCAGTTGATATCCATCCGAAGTTTATGCAGATTAAGGTGCTAGAGTCTCTTTTCATTTTCTCAAAAAATGCGTACCATCTAGAGTAGAGGCCTTTCTAATATTTTAGTAGGAAAATTGATGTGATGACAAGGCGATCCGCATCACAGCAGTGATATGGCCCGTGGCCTGCTCGTTTGAAATCATTCTATAGTAGATTCATTTGATTTTCTGAAAAACTATCTGCCAGTGTGTGTTCTGTGTTTCGCGCAGCAATAATGTTTTCTTCAATGACATTGAGGGGTGTTCAAAAAGCAATCTAAAAAAATCACAAAGATGATTGCATCTTGGCATACCTTTCTGCGGTTTTGTAATGCAGACGATGCAGTTTGCTGTGGCTTAGTAACCCTGCAGGATGTTTAGAGCATGTATTTTGCTGTGAAGTAGATTCGCTGCTATAAACACAAGTTGGTTGTATATACAATATGTAATGCTTTCTTTTTGTTTTGTTTTCATTATTTGCTCGCTTCTTGGAGAAAATGGCTTGTTCTGCCTCTAGCTTGACTAGCAGGGAGTGCATATTCATCAGTGGTACCAATTCATGTTGAAGCTAACCAATTGTATGCAGTGTCTGAGATATGGATGACAGTGCAGTAGAGAATAGTTGTTCAACACCAAGTAGCTGCTTTTATATGTCTCCATGTGACTGAAAGGAATGTGTACAGAAGCTTGTTTAGTGCATGGCACACTGTAAGTAATATGTGCATGAGGTTTATTTCTTACTTTCTTCATTTTTCTCCCTGTCAACATGCTGAAATACATGCCATATTTAGAATAAAGGAGGGAGTGAACTCTTAGGAGTTCTTTCACTTTGTCTGCTCGGTCTGTCAGTTGTTTTGTATCTTTGCATTCCCAGTTTCAAGAGTGAGTCTTAAGTTATCGCTGCTGAATAGGTAGGGTCTAATTCTGCTGTTGCCGTGGTGATGTAATTGCAACATGAGGGAAAATCACCGCTCGCCCGTAAGATGGCCACTTTGTTTGCATGGCGCATCTCGTAGGTGTTATCACTTTGGGATGTCAGACACCATGTACCATACAAAATTTATTGCACCAGACGATTACGGCACTCTGTAACCAAGAGTTTCTGTGTAATGTACTGCCTTATTGCCATGGTTAGAAGAGTATTACCGGTACAGGTGGTCCTCGACAAGTTCTTATGCAGCACTGTGGACACCCGGAGCTATTAGTTTCTTGGTAGAGGTTCTGATTGGGAGAGCTGTCTTGTATGCTGTTCTAATGATTCTGTTTAAGTTGTATTCCCTGGCATAAGGATTTATGTATGAGGCTTGTAGAGTTTGATCAGTTCATATTCCTCAATTCCAGGGTGCGTTTTGTATAACTGTTTGATGAGGTGAGATATTTGGTGAATGATACTGTCCAGCTTGTGGATCATGTCTCTGTTTTAACCATTTCTTTAAAATAAACCTCCTAGGATGTGGATAGTGCCAGTCTCTTCAATTTCTTCATTTTCGAGATTCAGCTTTAAATGGCAGGGCTGTCTACATTTTGTTCTACATCTGTGTATCAGATGGGACGCTCGTAATCTTTTTTGTCTTCGCCCACCCCCTGCAGGCTGAAATTCATAAAAAAAGAATTGAAAATGTTAGAAAATATGTAGTTTTTTGTTGCCATCTAGTGTGGCATGACAAGAGATACTCTCAACTTTATTCACGGGAGTTTATTTTGTGAAATGACTCGTAAAGCAAATTTTGACTCGCTGATCATCGTTAGTAGGCTGGGTGCTGCTTTGGGCACCTAAAAGTGATGCTACCAGAAGTGGCCCTGCCTCGAATGTCAGCCTTTGGCAGTGCATGAAGTATGGGCCATCAGCATGGCTTTTCAGTTTAAATTTTTTTTTTTCCGCTCTGCGGTTTGTCAATTCATCCTTCTAGTCTTTTTCCACAACAGTGCCTACGTTTTGTGCTGTCAGTCATATGAGAATGCCAGCAAAGTCTGTGGGGAATGAGGTCTAAGAAAAGCGTGTACTCCGCATTTCAATGGGACCACACCAGCAGACAGCAGGATGCCGCTGCAGATGACACAGAGAGGGCTTCGTCTCCTCTGGTTTGCACCTGTGATGGTGGTGATAGTGACCATGAGTGTGCCGTGACCAGTGAAAATAGAATTGGAGTTTGGCCACGTTCAGGGCAGGCCAGTGCGCGTGGTCACTCGAACAAGTGGCAAGAGGATGGACGTCTGTGTGTGTTGCTGGTGGGACGCTGACCTCTTTGGGCCTGGTGTTTACAAGGCCGGCTTGCCAGTACCTGCTGTACACCTGGTCCGGGGTCTGGTGCCACACAGCACACCACTACACAGACTACTGCTAAGCACTTTATTCACTTGCGCCACATGGACATCTGGGCGTGACCTGCCGCAGCCCCTGGACTTGCGGACACCTGTGCACAGAGCAAGCGCCAGACACTGGCTGCCGGTCTCCTGGAACCTGGGTTTGGTTTCCCCGTGGCGCAGTGCTACGCCAGCTGCTGCTGTTGGCTGGCCGGGCCAGTGCTACCAGACTGTCTGGCCCCCAGTGGGGCATCATGCCAACACCTACTCTTTGGCGGAACTGAAAACCACCACCAGTAGGTCAATATATGCACTGTATAGATCACGTAGGCTAATTTGCGTCGTGTTCTCGTCTAAATCAGAAAAAGAAAAGTGGGCATGTGTTGTAAGCGTGTCCTATTATCTGACTTAGCTCCTAACGGACTCGGGGCCCATTCGTAACATCACAGCGTCACCCCGCTGAGCTGCCGTTGCCAATTCTGGGCTTCATTGTGCTGCATGTTCCCACGCACTAAGCCCAACTTATACCATTGATGACTAGCCGGAAACCCTCTCCAAGCAAATGAATGTTGTATCAAGTTGTGTTTTGACTTGGCCAAAGCAAGGATGCAGAGCCGGCAAATCACCCCGAAAGGGATGCTTCTTGTTTTGCTTTGGTGCTCGCACGCCATCAACTTGGCGCCTGCCGAACGAAGCATGTGTTGCTGTTCGTGATAGTCTTGCTCAATTCCCACGTGTGGTTGACATCAGCTGCATTATGGAATGAAAGGCCGAGTCACGAACGTCACAGCCTCGCAGGCATTCTTCGCCTGCTCAGTTTCGGTTTGGCAGTAGAGAGACGGGAAATTTATCTTCATGCTGTCGGTGCTATTATATTTTCTAGTTGTGTTTAACAAGGCCATTATGGTACATGGAGGCCACGCCTAAATTCTGCGTATGCGATGGGCCCTCTAGATCAAATGGTTTAAAAGTTAATTTCAGCATTTTTTTTTTATTTATTTTAAACAGTACTATTTCTTGTGATATTATGGTGGCCGCCAATGTACACAACACAAGGCTAGCAGCAAGCAAGCATTAAGAGGGCGCTTGCACAAGGTGGACAAAACAAGGAGGGCCTGCCGTGTGTTCCGACACATCCACACACAGATATTGAATGCCGTAATATCCCAAGTCATTCCCCTTCTCCGCGTCATCTCCTACTTGATTACGTCAAAACTACTGATTTATCGCCCATGCATGGAATATGTGAACAGCAGGCATGCCAATTTTCTAGAGATACCCCGACGAATGCCATAGCTACTCACACGCACGCACAAAAGAAAAACGTCTTGCTTACCTTCCGAACTTTTACTACGTCAAGGTAAAAAGATGCTCATGCAGAACGAAAATGACTAAGGTAACGTAGCTAAATATTTTGTTCATGAGCGCAAGGAAGTCTGTTTGCACCCGATACGGAATGGGAGGTCGCTAACTCTTTTTATCGTGACGTGCAGCACCAATACAGATATTGTTGCAGTTTGATTGCTGGACGACTCCTGGTATCGGACCAAGGTGTAGTTGTATGACAGGCATCTCTTGCTTTCAAAACGGGTCTGGACAACTTGTGTGATTAAAATTGAGTATCTTTTCTTATGGTATGCTAGACGCAAACAAAGAAATGTGTATTTTCAAACTTTCTTCTATTACTTTGTTCACCGAAACATCACTCGCTCCACATTATCGATGAATTTGTGGTTGCTGGGGTGGTGGATGATGGCTCGGTATTGTACGGAAGGTAATGCATGCGTACCTTAATCCTATGACTCAAGTTTGTTTCTTGCTAGTCACATCCAGGAGGACAGTGAGCCTAAGTGAATCAAGCTTGGCTTGCGTCAGGGATAAAGAGTCTGCTCGGTGACAGAGGGTTATGCAAAGTAAATCAATGCTTGCAGCTGCATAAGTCAAAAAAGAGAATTATCACTGCGACCAAGCTCTGCGACAGTAGCAGTTTAAGCAGACCAATCTAAGGCTCATTCAAGTGCGCTGCTAACTTTTGTGCACCGCTGAAGCTTCGTCACAGACTCGGAGATGTAATCTGTTCTTTGCTGTGCATGCACAGAGGGCAAAGTTCACTAAATTCCTCATGCTGCGTTATGAATGTTTGCAGCTGTCATCCAGAGAGCGTGACCTTACCTGAACCATTGAGTGAAATTCACTGCACTAGCGGAATTTCCAACTGGCAACAGTGCTGGCTTAGGTGTGGTGTTGACCACAAAGAAATGGTTTCAGGAATGGGCGGAGCTTGGCGTGACGGAAAAGTTTCCAGTCGGTCATGTCTGCGAGCTAATGCTGTATTCCCCTGGTTACCCTCTCTCCTTCCTTGTGTTCAGTTGCTTTGTCTATCAGTCAAATTCTCCTTTCCTCATTTGTATACCTGCGCTCTCATTCCGCAGCTAGGCCGTAACTGAGCATAATCCAAAAGCCTTAATCATATAATCACCATCACCCATCAACAGCTCAAAGCAGGACCAGGTACTTAAGAGAACTCTCTATTTGGAATCACCTTGTAACCAGGGAATGATTGCTCGTTAGTATTAGGATTCTATGTCATTGCTTGTAAGAAGTGAGAGCCAGTGCAGTTCTCACAAAACATTTTTTGCATGTCTGGTTCTCTAGAAATTCTGGACTAGGCCATGTTCCTGGCTGCTTAAAAGAACATATGTTTTTTAATGCCTGAACTCTGCTACCGGACAATGATGGCCAAAATTCTCGAAAAGGATTTTGTCCCTGCATATTTATGGGGGTCAATTGGCTAGTTATGGCTTTGTGCATTTTACTCTATTGCAGAGGGCGCAAGATAGGCAAAAGCACGCTGTAGTCCTATGTCTAGCTACATTCTAGACAAAATGTTTTGCTGCCCTCGAGAAAAAATGCGCCATAGCATGCTAAAAGCATCACCATCATGGTATGTTTCAACCGTGCATCAGGGGTATGAGGAAAGGCGGATGATTGAAGGCATGCTGTGCAGTTGAAAAAAGCCTCTTTCATATCATGTGCGACATATGATGCTTACTACAAAATTGGGGCTGATTCTCATTTCTGAAATTTCGCACTGTGTGATGCTTGTTTCATTTGCTTCCCTTGCATTTCATTTCCCAGGTTATAAGCCACCGAGCTCATCCCTGCAGTTACCAGACCCGGAGCTATCACCTTGAGGATGTGTCGTGTTTTATATGAACACATTTGTTTGCTGTGCCCTTGCTAACATGCCTGTCCAAATAGGCAACATGCCCTGCACATAGCTCTAACTTCTTCCTGTCTTTGCTTTCAAGCCTATTGCTTCCTAACAGATGTGGGAATCAACTCTGCATTTCTTAAATTGCTTTCCTGAACACTATTTGCACGTGATTACAGTTGATCTGATCTAAGGGAGAAGAAATTGGCCATATTTTATTCTAGACATAGGGCATAAAGAGAGTAATAAAATTCCCGTAAAGAATAAGGGTAGATAGAGAATACCTCAGTAATCTGTGATTCGCTGATGACATTTACTTGCTGAGTAACTCGGAGGATGAATCGCAAAGAATGCCTAGAACCTTGACAGGAAAAGCAGAAAGGGAGGCTTGAATATCAGTATGCAGAAGACTAAAGTAATGTTGAACAGCCTCGGGAAGGAACAGAAGTTTACGTTAGGTAGCGAAGCACTGGAAGTAGTAGGCAAATATGTCGACTTAGGACAGGTAGTAACCGCAGATCCGGACCATGAAAAGGAAATAAGAATAAGATTGGGATGGAGAGCATTTGGTAAGCACTCGGAGATTATGACTAGCAGCTTACCGGTATCGTTCAAGAGGAAACTATACAACAGTTGCATCTTACCTGTACTC
Organism: Amblyomma maculatum; assembly: GCF_055883805.1. NCBI lineage: Eukaryota > Metazoa > Arthropoda > Arachnida > Ixodida > Ixodidae > Amblyomma > Amblyomma maculatum. The sequence continues at coordinate 66,613,584 of NC_139352.1, read as the reverse complement.
ACCTATGGAGCTGAAACGTGGAGGCTAACAAAAAGGGTTCTACTTAAGTTGAGGACAATGCAGAGAGCTGTGGAACAGAATGTGGTTGGTGTAACGTTGAGACAGGAAGCGTGCAGAGTGAGTCAGAGAAATAACTCGAGTTAATTATATTTTATTGGAAACCACGAAGAAAAAATGAGCAGGGCATGTAGCGCGAAGAGAGGATAACGGATGGTGCCAAGGGTAACAAATTGGATTCCAAGGGAAGGAAAGCGCAGCAGGATGCAGCAGAAAGATAGGTGGGCAAGAATAAGAAGTTCGCAGGAATCAAGTGGACACAGCTAGAATAGGATTGTATTAATTGGAGGAATGTGGGAGAGGCCTTTGCCCTGCAGTGGGTATAGTCTGGTTGATTATGATGGTGAATCTAGGTCTAGAGTGAGCACTTGCCTTAACACGACTGACTATTGCAGCACCTGCTTGTCTGTATCTCCTGGTTCATCTCCATAAGGAAACTAGATAGTGTTCATGAGGAGAGATTGGAAAAGCATAGATAAGTGCTAGTTACGATATGAAGTGTCCATTGAACGATCATGTCTGTGATTTGATTTTTGACGTAATGTTGTGGTGTTTTGTTTTTACGAAAGTCATGCAACATCTTTTGTTAACGAAAAGCTGTCCGCTATTTTTGTTAGGCATTGTTTTTTTCATATCATTGCATTCAGGTAAAAAATATACAAGGTGTATTTGAAAAGTATCGAACCTTTGGTCGCCATAAATACATTTATTTATTTGGCGGCACAATACCCTAAACCCCTTCAGAGTAGTCTCTTTGGTAATGCACACGCTTCCCCCAAGGCTTCCGCCATTCTTGGAAATGCTTCAGGAACGAGTCTTTTGGAATGGAGATCTGCCTGGTCGTAGCATTCCCCATGATGTCTTCTTTTGAAAATCGGGTTCCTTTCAGCTTGAGGAAACAGCCAATGTCCCACTAAACCACGTCGGAGGGTAGAGAGCTTGACATACCACAGGAATATCATATTCTGCTAAATATCTGAATCAAATGCGTAGAAAGCACGGGAGTCGAAGAAAATGGTCAACATGACTGACATTGCTACAGACCTGCCGTGCTTTTTTTGACCTCGGGGATGTCCAATGTTTCCACATTACAACTGCATCTTGGTTTCTGTGTCGTAGCCGTAAACCGATGACTCCACCTTTGATCGTGGTGGTCAGAAAGTTGGGATCGCGGTTTTCATTGTTCAGCATGTCCTGCACGATTTCCAGACAACATTCCTTCTGCTCCACTGTTAGCAACTCAGTACGAATTTCGCAGATACTTTCTCATGCCTGAATCCTTAGTCAAAATTGAATGTACAGATCTAATTCTTACTCTTATTTCGTTTGCAAGTTCTGAGACACACGACAGTCCTCTATGCCCAGAGTCTTGCTGAAACGACATTTTCATTCCTGCTTGTTGAGGGTCTGCCTGAACGCGATTCACTGTCCACCGGTGTGCGGCCGTATTTGAAGCGGTTGTATCACCACTTTATCCGTGAGCTGCTCATGTCGTCTTCCCTGAAAGCCTGTCGAATGTTGCAAATGGTTTCGGCTTGGGTATCGCCGAGCTTCTGAGAGTACTTGATGCAATATTGTTGCTCATGTTGTTCTGTCATCGTACAATTTACTGGAATCCGACGACTGTGCAATACATGTCCTCACTTATAGATGCACTGACAGCAACTGATGCTTTCTGCGGGCCGGAAAAATTCATGTGCATGAATGTCCTCTCTACATCTGCAGAGAAGGAAGTCTTCCTCATTTCATTGTTTAGGTGGGATAGAAGAAGAATCAATACTTTTTGAAGCACCTCGTATGTTTGCAAAGATGATGTGCGCCAAAGCACAATAGAATTGTGTTGGGTGGTTGTACTCGGGAATGTGCATGCACAAGCTGTCTTAGACCTGAGTGCTAATTACTCATAGTATTTGCATGTTGACAAGTAACATACTATTCTTGTGCTGGGTTAAATGTGTTTAGTCACTGTTACACTTATTTATTGTTTACTTTTGGTTTTGCATTGGAAGCTCACTTTGCATTACTGGTGTTCCCTACCGTGCACACATTTAGATTGAAGACATTGTGCACATTGTTCGGGAGAAAAGCAATAGAAAAAAAAAATTCCAACCTTTTTTATGGCCTGCTTGCAGAAGATGAGCACATTTTATTCTTACTTGTTTGGAAGCAAGGATGGTGAAGTCAATAATTTTCTAAATCAAAAGAGCTAAATGTGTTACTTCCAGGGTGTTATTTTTCCCTACAATTGACTCATTTATTGTGTACTTATCTGCTTGCTGATTTGCAACACACTCACAGGTAAAACTAATTGAACTGTGAAATCAGTTGTTTCAGTGAATTCTCCTTGCACATTTGTTGCGTGTTGCTTAAATATAACAGGGAACACTGCCAAAAAAAATAACGGAGCAAGCTCATTGCAAGTGAAGAGCTTTGCATTTGAGACTACTGCATTAGGTATAGTGTCAAAAACATTTACAAGTGTTTTTTTTATATTGACATACTTTGTTGTGTTTGTATAATTTGTGGAAAGACTGTTATTCCTAGTGTGGCATTTCTTCAACATGTATCAAGCTTCTAAAGTGACAGTTCTTTTAACTAACTGTTGTCTTTTTCATTTCTTTTCAGTCCTCACCTTCATGCACTGGTCGGATGCCAGCAGCGAGACGTTGAAATAATCTTTTCCTCATATATGTAGCATCTTGGTGTCATTCAGAACTTAATACTTGCATGCAGTTTTTGAAATTTGTTAATGATCATCAGTGTGGAAATGTTGGAAATTGTTTTGCCTGCTACCAAATTGGTTACCATTGCCTTTTTCCTGCATTTAATTAAGGTGCAGTTGTGCAGTTCAACTTGCGCAGGTGGTCCTGTTTATGCTATTTTTGTTTATTTTTCTGCTTGCAGTATTGTTTGAGACAGACTGTGATTGGGAAAGATATTCGGCTATTTTTAACTCTATTGAAAGCAGCCTTCATAGATAGTCTGCAATTGCTAGTGAACAAGCATTGCAGCTTATTGGTTTGTTTTGATTTTTCGGGTGCAACATCCCAAAGCGCTGCAGGCCATGAGTGATGCCATAGTGAAGGCTTCAGAACTTTCGACCACCTGGGGTTAAACGTGCACTGATATCGTACAGAACACGGGCGCCTTGCTTTTGTGACTCTAATTCTGTTCACTATTTTGTGTAATTGTTGAGAGGCACAAATGTATCATCATAGTTGGCTACGAGCATTCTTTATACATATAGTCTTGCATTTGAAATATGGCTACATACTGTGAGCTGTTGTCTGGTGAGAAAGTTTTGTAGTGTGAATGGGGCATTGGGGGATGTTGCACTACGTTACAGTTTAAAATTTGGTGTTCTATGTTTCGGTTTAAACCAATGTACACAAAAAAAAGGATATGGTGATTTATTTTTCTTTTTTAATTTACCTTGAATCTATAAAAGTTAGTTTTCCTGACATGCATGTTGCAACTATCTAGCTATTTAGTACCTGTTATCGATCAACTCGAAACCCTGCATAAATGACATGAAATCGATTCAGCTTCAGTGACATTTAAACAGCGGTTCCATCGCCGCTATCAGCATAAGTATAGGGGCCGAATTGTGGTGCTTTTGTTCATCTCAGAGTACAACCAGTACATAACAACCAAATTATTGTTAGAAGTGAAGTTGTGCAAGTACTTATTTTCTTATTGTGCAAGAAAAAGTACCGCCAAATTTTTAAGGGAAGACTGAAAAGTCTGCGCTTAGTCGTAGCTGCATTTGCAGTTCTAGTTCTTTTAGTCAGCAGAGTCTATCTTTTATTGTTTGAGGGTAGTACTCCAGGCCTGTGCATGCTGACTCAAGTATTTAAAAAACAATTGCGTACTTGTTGACTATGTGTTTGAGATAAATGGCTTCATGAAGTGTTCGGGCTTTGGTGTTCGAGTGTCTCCTAAGCACGGAAGAGACTTAGCAACACATTCCACGTAGAAGAATTGATAAGCCAAGATCATTTCCTTGGCTGTTTCAGGACGCTTTGCCTCCTTATACCAATGACGGGGCGAAGCAGTCGTGACGGCTTACAGTCGCCGCACTTTTGCTCATGCTGCTTCCCCCAGACCAGGCCCGCTCATATGCAAGCAAATAGAAGTTATCAATTGGTTTATCCCTATGCCCCTAAGGCACTGCTAAAAAAGCCTCCGTAATTCCCCTCCTGAAGTCATGTTTCCGCGGGAACGAGCAACTGTGGCGGCTGAGCGCTGCTGATCAGTTTTTCACGTCACGAGCGCTCGTTAGCGTATGTCCGGTTAATAGCAAAACGTTGTACGACCACAGTTCGTCGAAATTTCGAACATAGTAACTGGGAAACCGTGTTATCCAGGGACATAATAGCAAGGAGAAAAATAGTGTAACTCTATGGGAGATGTTTTACTGCCCCTGATTTTGAACAAGTGTAGCGGCAAATCATATGAACCAGGAACATATCAACGAGCTTCTACTATATGGGACAGGCTTCCTTCATTTGAGCAGTATTGTTTAAAAATTTATTTCCCTTAGCTTATGTGGAGAATATTGCAGTGTTTGTTTTTTCTTTCATAACTTATATAAAAGAGCACAAGAAGCCTTTATGGGCTCAACATGGAAATGTTGAAATTCATTGTGTGTGTCAATCTCTCCAGGCTTTTTTTTTTTCCTGGATGCTCTGCTTAAATTGAAAAACACTGGCTTTTTGTTGCCTCTCTTGCACAGCTCGTGTACCAGGTATGAATGCTTGTTCAGTGAAAGCGAGTCTCAAAAGGCGTCCCTGTCCTATACAATCTCGGGGCACATTAAAGATTGTGAGGTAATTGAAATTAACCCAGAGCCATCCACTATAGCATCCTTGATACCCTGAATTGCTCAGGGACAACAACATCCCACATACTTTACCTTTGTTCAACATTCCTGGAATTAATAGCTAATGTATTTTATTTAATGAAAAATCTATCCACTGAGCAATTGTACGGCTGTCAGTTCATGCATTTTGTAAAATTTTGCTTCATAGCCTCTTGTCTGCCGTAATTGCTTTTGCAGTAGAATCACAATAATTCATACTTTCGGCTCAACTCGAACTGACATTTCTGTTCAAACAAAATTTTGTTTAAATTGTATTTTTTGTTCCATTTTTTTTCCACCATTCTTTACCTGAACTCCTTTCACAGCAAGGAGCTGTCATTTCTTTTTATATTGGTATCCCTGGAAAATGAGCTTGATGTGGAGCCTTTTACCACATGATAAGACTACGTAGGCTGATGTGTCTACAGCACATTTACTTACACAGTGCAGTTAGCTTTAAATTCGAAGTTCATGTAGTTTATGAAGCTGTACGGTCTCGTTCGAGTTCATGTATTTAAGATTTGGTTGTAATATATAACAGTAAAAAATGGAGACTTCTTAAAGGGCTTTTTCGGTGTCCCATGTTTGTTTTGCTTTCTGCTTACATAAGCGTTTGCAAGAACAGCCACTCACGAAGCACTTGCTAAGCTAAATCTCTTGGCCCTGTGAAAGTAACATATTTATGTGAACTTTCATTGCAGTAAAGACCCTGCCGCTTCAACAGTTTTTCATCCTTGATCCTGGTCCTCAGCAGCATCCAGAAACATTGTTCATCCGTAGCCGCATTCCTTCTGCAGATGGCTACGTCGAGCCCATGCAGCCAGTTTCCGTTGCTGATTTCGTCAACACAATCGATATTGTTGAAGTGCCTTTGGTAAAACTTCCTGCCGATGAACCTGAAGTCCCGTTACCAGTCTACCAGATGCCCGAAGCACAACTCGCCCATGATGGTGTCTCTTCAGACCTCTCGGTGAAGACTAGCACAAGCGATAATGAGGATGTCATCGACAGCACCTCTCCAAACTTATTCATAGAGACTGGCGGAAAAGGCGAGGAGCATTCGTACGCTGGCCGACGGGGCACCCTTCTACAGAAGCGGAAAACGTATGCTTGCAACTTGTGCCCTTTTACAAGTTTGCACCGCAGCGGAATAGCACGCCACCGTCTTTTGCACACAGGTGAGAAGCCACACAAGTGCGAGGTTTGCGGCAAAACATTTCGCCTGCGTACTGGCTTGGTGACACATCTGCGTAAGCACACCGGCGAGCGTCCGTATAGTTGCAATGTGTGCTCAGGAACCTTCACTACCTTTTGTGCACAACAGCGGCACATGCGGTTGCACACCGGTGAGCGGCCATATCGGTGTGCGTTGTGCGACCAGAGCTTTAGGTGCCCTAGTACCAAGATCCGCCACATGCGTTGCCACACAGGCGAAAAGCCGTACAAGTGCGAGTTTTGCGAGAAGGCGTTCGCAGACTCGGGTGCCAGAGTACGTCACACTCAAAGAAAACACGCAGCTTGACCGATCAGTTGCAGTCCACTTGTTGCATCACTGTGCTGGTAATGCCACGCTTGTAAACTCTGGATTGCATGCGTGCATTAACATTATTTTTCAGGAAGTGACGTGGAAGAGCTTTTGCACGGCCGTATATCTAATATGGCCCCTATGGTAACTTGTTGCTATTACTAATACTAAAGCTAGTACTCCGCATTTTGCATCTTTTGGGAATAATTGCACTAGTTCTGATATTGTTTTGTTAGGGGTGCAAAAGCAAGTGGAAGTTGGAGTATACTTTGCTTTGGCCTACTTTCTTTCCTATAAGTTCATTTGGTTTCTTCAATATTGTTGATGAGAAGCATAGTTAAAGCAAAACAAAGAGCAAGCAAAGGTTGTTGTAGCTTGGCATGATAACTTTGAACCTTTTTTCGTAGTGTAGAAACTGCAGTTTGCTGTGCATTAGTGGGACTGCAGGTTGTTTAGAGCATGTCTTGCTGTGATCTAGCTCCACTGCTGTAAACAGCACAAGTCAGTTATGTATGATGTGGAATGCTTTTTCTTGTTTGCTTGCTTAACTTTGTTTGTTTGTTTTTTGTTGTTGGAATTGTCATACCTCAAGCTCTGACTAAGCGAGAGCACGTTTGTAAGCGGTACCAGTGCAAGGTACCCTCTTGTGTGCAAGTGTTTGAGTTATTTGGATGACAATGTAATATAAATAAAAGCTGTTCAGCAACAAGCAACCACTTCTATCTGTGTATAGGCAACTGAAACAAATGTGCACCACCAGTAACGTATGCATTTATGTCGAATTTACTCATTGTTAGTTTCTTCATTTTCTGCTTGCTGGTATACTGAAAGACATGCAACCTTCAGATTGCAGGAGTGGACGAACAAATTTTTTTTCTTTGTCTGCTCCTGAGCAGGTTTTTATCACTGTATTCATAGTTTCAAGAGTGAGTTTTAAGTTGTAGCTGCTGAACAGGTAGAGTTTAAGTTTGTTGTCGCCTTGGTGATGTAATTGAAACATAATCCACTCGCCCGTATGATGGTCACCGTGTTTGCATGGTGTCCCTTTTATCTGATGTTGCTTTGTAGTGTTAAACCTCATATACCGCACTAAATTAATCTCACTTGATAGTTATGATGCTCGCTGACCAGGAGTTTCTTCCCAATTTCCCTTGAGTGGTTCGTTTTGGGATGCCTTGTATTCATGTGACAACGAGGCTACTATTGTCATGACGGTTAGACGAACATATTAAGGGCATAGGTGGCCCTTGATAAGTTCTTCCACAGTGTTATGGGTGCCCAGAACCATTGGTTTCTTGGTAGAGGTTCTGATTCGGAGCCCCATGGCAGTGTTTTTCTGATATTTCTGTTTAATATGTCACATTCCCCAGACTAAGGCGTCATGTATCGGGCCACATAGGTAATGCGACCGATAATGAAGGCTAGTGCAAGTCTGATCAGTTCATGTTCCTTCATTGTAGAGGGGCTTGTTGGATATCCGTTTGATGAGACAAGATGCCTGGTGCCAACTTGTGGATTATGGCACTATTGTAGCTATTTTATTCAAATAGCATTCCTAAGGTGTAGATGCTGCTGATATCTTTGATTTCTTTATCTTCTATATTTAACTTCTTTAAATAGCAAGGTTGTGCAGGAGTGGCGTAGAGGTTGAGCATCTGCCTCGCATGCAAGAGGACCGTGGTTCGAATCCCGGTGCCATGCAATTCTCCACAGGATAAAAAAAATCTGCATGTCGATGGATTTGCATAAACAGGTTCGGGGTGTTGTTGTGGCTGTAGGAAGAAGGAAAAGAAAATGCACAGGCCTGCTACTGGCTCTGTAGCTGAGCCACTTCCACTGCCTCGTGCAGACAGAAGAGAAAATAGAGAAGAAAGGAAAAAGAAGAGGGAAAGAAAGACGCGCGCCGCAACAACAGCCGTCGTCCACCACCGAAGCAGTGGCGGGTGCAATGACGGCCTACAACAGATAAAATTCAGTGGCTAGCTAGCCCCCGCCGCAAGTGGCGTTGACCTACCATCCCAGCCCCGTAGGGCCAGGAACTGTCGCCCTTCACCACCTCCCCTCTCTGGGTGCGACCTGATGCCGGTGAACACCTCCGGCAATGCACTCCCTCACCAGAACAGGAGTTGGGCACCCTGGTGCAGTAATCGGCTGCAACCTCCCATGATCAGTTCTATAAAACCCCGGCCCTCAGTCACCAACGGCTGCGGAGCAACTGACCCCGGCGGCGATAAGACCTGTGGCGCAGCGGGGGTTGCTAAGAATTCCTTGCCCCGTTTAACGCTAGAAGCCTAGCTAGTGAAGATAGTTTAGCAGTGCTGTTAGAGGAACTAGAGGGTGTGAAATGGGATGTCCTAGGGCTTAATGAAGATAGGAAGCCGAATGAGGCATATACGGTACTGCAGGAACAGCATGTACTGTGTTATTGATGTTACTGGAGAGGTGAGAACTAGGAGTAGGTTTCCTTGTCAATAAGTATATAGCTGGTAATATACAGGCAGGCTCGGCAAATGAATTCAACTGCAGCACGCAGGACAGCTAGTTAAGCACGAGTAAAAGTAAGATATGATGTTTTAACCTTTATCAAAATTGTCTTGGCCGGCATTATCACAGACACGGCGGAACTAGTTAGATTAACTGGGCCATCTGTGTGGACAAACGATGTTGATATTTGAAATCACCAGATGAATGCCAAAAATATATTCGAGAGCAGAAACCATGTGAACTACGTGGCCCCTTGGCCTTCCCGGACCGTTGAAGGAACCGCTGCAGAACAACCATTTCATTGAGTTGCTTGTGGTAAGCACTGTATTCGTATACAATTGAAAAAAAAAGAACGGCAGGTGTCACTGAAAAGAGGCCCATCAGTCGATGGATTCGAACAAATTTCATGACGCCACGGGTAAGCCGTGGTGAATCCCCTGTCATCTGTCATGCCCTGTGTTTCTCACTATAGCACATTCCAAGCCCAGTCAAAAACATAATGGGTCCAATTTGGAATTTGCCAACTGAAATAAATTGGTCAAAACCAATTGTGTTTTTGCCACCCATTGGACCTGACCATTTAATACGAATTATTGCTTCCAATTGGAAATAATTAGTCATCCATGAAGACCAAATGGTTCACCAATTGAACTCAAATGGCATACCACTGAGCCCAAATAGCTTGAACTCGCATAGCTGAAAAAAAGAATGGAGATGCAATTTCAATGTTTTCCGTAGAGAAGATATAAGGGAGCCAGCTCTTATACAAGTGAAATGAAATTACAAGTTTTCACAGAAATCGTGAGATAAGCATGCATCACACACGCGAGTCCAAACACGATTTGATATAGATATCCACAGGATACTTTGCAGACTATATACTCCATTCGTTGAAGTGGGCTGCTAGGACCAGTAAGACATCTCTGAGTTAACTTATTTAATTATGACTGCACTTACAATGGATTCAATAAAATCAAGATTAAGTGGCATATACTTTTTATAAGAACTTAAATTCTTCAGTTTTCTCTTTATAGAGGTATGTATATATGTACACATCTCAGTCAAGGATATCACTGACTTGACTTTCCCAATTGGGAATGTTTCCTTTGGACCAATTAGAACCAGTTGGAAGCCCAATTGGTTTCGTGACTCCCAGTTGGGAGTGAAGGCATCCCAACTGGTATTGGAAAAACCTATTAAGCTCCTCAATTAGCCCAATGAATTTATTCAATCCCAATTGGGACTCCCCGTTGGTCTACCTCTTCGCTCCCAATTTGGATGCCCAATGGTTTTTGACTCCCAATTGAGTAGAAACCAATTGGGCATTCCAATTCGAATTGAAACCAGTTTGGCTGGAGAGGACCCATTGGACAAATCCTTTGGGATTGGCAGAACCAATTCAATCTGACTGGTCGTCCCAATTGGACCCATTGAATTTTTCTTTTTCTTTTGACTGGGAGGTTTTATCTGCGACGTCACAAGACTCTGTCTAGGCCAATATGACGGCAATGGGGTCCTTTCAAGGGCAAAGGCTGCTTTTTTTCTTAAGTTCTATCGGATTCTAGCTTAGTTGCTGTAGCCTTTTTCCCTTTCTCAAGCTCTAAAACAGAAATATAACTATGACTTTACTTGGTTTTGCTCACTTGCAACTCTTAATTGGTATACATACGTTATTCCTAGCAATTTACATAAAGCACAGCGACTGCATAGCAAGAGCTCTCTCACTTCCCATAATTCCCCATCAAGGTGCCATAAGATCGAAATAAGAATAGCAGTGGTTTATCCATGGCACAGCGCATTTAATGTAAGTAAGGAAGCTATAAGTGCTTTCATACAAAACAGGCTTGATTAGTCCTATTAATCTTGGCTACGCCTAATCAAGCCCAATTTGCTTAGGAAGCTGTAATTATGATCAATTTATGTACAGATAGCAATATACTGTCTGTTAGGTGTACTTAAATATATTTAGGCTTAGCATGATGTAATCACAGTGTGTTCAGACACGTTCAGACAGATTGTAGAATTGGGACTGAGAAGTGCTAAATTGGCCTCTAAAACGTGCACTTGATAAGCCGGCGCCCAATCTACAAAGGAAGTGGGTAAGAGACAAGCCGGTGCATGCCGCTCTAAGGGATTCGACTCCTTCCAATACCACGCCGCTCGCTCGTTGGACAATTCCGAGCAGCGCCTCCGAGACGCTTCGTACTGCAGCCTGTCCAGCAGTACAGCCAGAGCTAGTTTCACCGATGCCGGCATCAACAAATGCTAGAGACTGCCTCTCTTTCTCCCCCTCTCTCTCTCTCTCTCTCTCTCATTTTCGGCTCTTGCTGGATGTCCTTCAGCAATGTGACCTAAACATTATTTGTAAACGCATGAAGTTTATTAAGTTTATGCTACAAGGGACGCTTTCGTGATAAAAATGCTCAGTTCGCTCATGCGCAGTTGTGCCGCACCCGCACACACCTTGATTGTGGAATAAGGGCGCCCAGTGTTTGAGCGGTTAAAGCCGGCACATAGCCGACTGTCTATTGAACAAGAGGGGATTGGTACGGGAACCAGACAATTACCGGAAAGAAGCGAGCTGCTAATTAACACTAAACGCTAACTGTTAGCTGAATTGTGAACTGCTGCACCGTAAAGACTGAAACATTTCTTTATATAGCCATGCTTACAAAGACATGCCAATAATAGCAGCTATTTTAAGTAAACTCTAAAACTTGGTTGAAGATGAATGCTGAAGTGTAATATGCAGCTAGGGCATTAATTCCCGCTCCACAATGCACAATTATTTTATTGATTCACTCCAGATAACTGGCTTGTCGGAAGCTATCTGATTCGTCGCTTTATGCATACAATGCAATGTTCCCCCACTCGATCAGTTTCCATCAAAAACGTCTTTCACGCCATTCACAGCATCGGCAACTTTTCCCACAAGGTCAGCGCCCTGATCGACCACATTCACTCCTGTTTTGACGATGTCCGGTATACCTCGCTCCAGTCTTGCCACTGTGAGAGCGCCAGCGTACCACCAGGACCATTCTGCATGGATAAACATATGTGGTGATCTTGTTACATGGAGTGAAGTGCAAGCAAGAGGATCACTGCCACATTAGTTCAGTTCTCAAACGGCTCTCTTCTAACCTAATTGCAGCATCCATCATGAGGCTGTGTTGTATAAAGCGGATGCATTTATGTAGAGTACATCAGCAGAGTTGCCTATAAACAATCATGAGCGCCCCAATCAAGTCGAGCCTTCCTATAGACACCCATTTGAATTTTAACATATTGATGTTTTGTTTAGCTTTTAAAGCTTGTCATAGGCTTGCGCCCAGCAGTTGAGACTGCCCTTGAAAATCACTGGGCTGCATTTCTAGCAGTAGACAGCAGAAAAAGGAAAGCCTAGAAGTAGGTATATCTGCGGACATGTTGCTATGGCGCAATCATACAACATAAAAAGTGCTCGTATAAACATCCCAATAAATAAAAACGATCATGTCCGAAAATTTTGGGTGGTGCTATCCATATTTGTGAATGCGCCTTCTGCTCCCGAGTTGTCCGAATAGTCCAATAAACAACTAAGCCTCCATTTTATTGTGGTGGATCCATTCTATAGGCTATATAATATAATGCTCAAAGAAAATTAGGAGAAAGACTTCTGGGCAGGTTCACGTATAGAGCATTTGAAGTGAGCGGTATGTTGCCGAACTAGCAAATTAGCGACATTGCAGTGAACTGATCAGCTGGCTTCGTAAGAGCGCAATGGAAGGGTATTTATCTCTTTCATGCCTATATAGAGCTGTACCCGAGTGCACACGCAGCCTAGAAAACTCAGACCCCTATTTTAAGGAATGGTGGGGGTTTAAGCATGACTGGAGACTATATTGATATCATCAAAAACACTATTAAGTGTGCACTGTTTTTGCTGGTTTAGCAAGGTTGTACAGTCTGATGGTTTGAATTATGGAATGCTTAAGCTTTGCTTTTAGGGTTGACGTGATAGCGCTGTTTTGAAGGGAATATAATTTTGATGGACACTTGCAGTTAATTTTTAATTTTGTTTATAAAATAGAAAAGCGTAGTGCCTGTCACAGTTTTCGGTGGACTCCTGAACCGCAACGTAAGGTAAGGTAATTGAGGACAAAAGCCAAATGTCAAGGTCACTGTGACAAACCGGTGTGAAATCCGAAGTTACAACACGCTCAAAAAATGTTGTTTGCTGCGCAAAGCAGTGCTCGAGTGGTTTTGACTTTAGTCTGCTCACTGCAGAACACAGTCACTGCAGTCTTCGGTTTGGTTAATGAGGTTTAATATCCCAAAGTGACTCAGGCTATGAGAGACGGCGTAGTAAAGGGCTCCAGAAATTTGGTCGACTTTGGGTTCTTTAATGTGCACTGACATCACACAGCACATAAACACCTTGCTTTTCGCCTCCATCAAAAAGCGGCCACCGTGGCCGGGATTCGATCCCGCATCCTTGGGCACAGAAGACGAGAACCCTAACCTCTGCACTACCAGTGCGGGGCTCACTGCCTTCTTTGGTATCACACCCGAGAACATGATACACGACGCGCCTACTTGGATAGATTTACCTTGGATTTAGTCATTCGTGCTGATTTCATTGCAAGAACTTAGATGGTCATTGCGGATCAGTTCAAAGGACACTTAGCTTGACCGCCTCAAGATTCGTTGATTTCGTGTAGGTGGAGTTGAGCAATTATTACTTTTTTTTTTTTGTGATGGAATTAGCCGTTACAACATATTCGCGCGGTTTTCATCATAGCCATACTGGCGCTGCGCTTATATTTGCACCTGCATATGGTGACGACATATTGATCTAATTTTACTGGCATGACAATCGTTGGCTAAAATATATTGATCGTGAGTTTTAAAAGCGCTTACATTAGTTTATGCTTAATGGCGGATAAGGTGATTTTGTATTCGAGATTTCCTTGGAATAAATGAATTCAAAATGTTTACTTTGACTAAAGGCATACTTCTTGAGGCGATGATCAGTGCTATGCTGATACACAATCAGCGGTTACTATAATAGCCTGCGTTTCTATTACTTGCGGGAAGGAAGAGAAGAAAATTGGCTTGTTTTCCAACTAGCATCCATGATAGTTCTGTGACCAATATTAGGCTGCCCCAGTTTTATCTCCATCTTCCTGTTACCACAAATCGGCATAATTTTAGCTTATATATTGATTATCTAATGCCTTCAAAAGTCCATCGCCTTTGCGAATGTTAGATAGATGCCAGTCAGCAATGAAAAAAAAAAGCATTTCGTTGGTACGCTGTTCTGCACGCCACCACTTGCAAGTGCTGTGCCGCCTTTTGCATTTACTGCTTAAGTGACTAAATCATACCTCATCCATCTTAAGAGTTAGTAGAAGGCAAAAAGCTCTTCTATTTATATGTTGCATGGTTATACGCTGGTCTCAGAATAAGCAGAAGCCTCAAGTCAAACGTGCCACACTTATCAGCCTATATTCTGGTCGTAACATTAACAGCATCTTCAAGCAATATAACCAGAGCTAGACAAAAGTCTCATGTGCCAGAAATCCCATGAGCAGTTTTTCAAGCGATGAATAGCATATATTGAAAAGCCATTCTTATTAGAAAGTTCCAGTTCAGAGCAGTTACTTCCACCATTGAAGTTTGTATCTAATATTTGAACTAGTACTAGTATCGAAAAGTGACTTGCACAGGGACGCGGTGAAGAGAAGCATGAGGTGTTTTAGCATGCTTTCAAATAGCGATTGTAATTTTAGTGTCAGGAGTGTAGTAAATTTCTGCTGGTCACTACAGTTAACGGTGCGTAACTCGCGGTGTGTATTAACATCTAAAAGAATTAGATATTAGGAAAGCTTAACTTTCACCAGCATTTTTTGCTGATGAGGGTGCGTGTAGCTGTCTTTGGTGTGAGATGCAACTGCCTTTACGTACGACCTGGCATGCCTGTGATTGAAAATAAATAGTCGCAGTATAACGAAATAAATAGCATAAGGTCTTACCGCAAGCTATGATGGCAAACAGAAAGGTGACCATGAGGAACCTTGTCATCTTGTTCAGTCTGCAACAAAAGGTGCAAGCAAAAAAAAAATTGGCTTAAGGCGATAAAGCATAAAAGGTATGCCTCTGGAATTACTGCCAGTGTAGCATTTCTGGCACTGATAGTGATATAAAGAAATTATTGGTGTACAGAAATTAGCAAAACGTGATGACATTATTGCTCACTTTGTCAACGGGTGATTTTAGCGGCCGCATTATTATTTCATAATATTTTTATGCCACAGGTGCCACATATAGAGAGTGCAAGAACTTGCAAGAAGAATACATCACAACGTGGGCATTCAAAATAGAATGCATATTGTGATGAAATGGTCATGCAGGTAAAGATGGTAATGAATGTAATCAGCAACCTCTAGATAACGAAAATTCGGCAGAGACAAGCCTGCTTTTGTGTATATATGAGAAAGCATTATACACCCAGGGATGGAATGTTTTTGAGCGAGGTTATCGAAAGGTATTAACCTTTTCTTTCTGCTGGTAATATCCGCGGTGCGTCTGCCTATTTAACGTAGACTGTCATGCTTCACGTGGTGTCTGTAAGAGGCGACTGCTGAAATTTCTATTTGAAGGCATACAATTAATTGTAGGTATAAATATGTCATCAGCTAGAATTCCTGTTGCGAGGTAGCTTGCATGTTGACGAGCAGAGGCACGCATGCTTTATGCAACCAGGAATCATATGACACCACCCAGAACGCTGCACGACGAACGCAATTGCATCACAACTTTGGTGCAAAAGTTGGACAAGGCACACAATAGGAGGTAAATATATGTCGTTAGTTCGAATTTGTTATGCGCTAGCATAGGGAACCAAATCTTTAAAATACCTGATAAACCACATTGATTATTATCCCCTAAATTTATCGGAGACAAATTCCACGTAACGCGTTCCAGTATCTATGGTTTAACGTGCAAGGTTCCTAACGAGGTTCGTATAAAATGCGCTTGGGGCAATATTTAAAACTAATCCTATCAGTTCCACACGGCAAAAGTTTCGATTCTTTGAACAAGAACGCTATTTTTGTAGCGACCAGTCGCGAGGTAACACCCTAACTATGGTTAGGGTTATCGGCGGTTTAACTGAAAGACGTGCATTAAATATGGCCACGGCGACTGCTTTTCGAAAAGATGGAGGCAAAACGAAAAGCACCCGTGTATTGTGATGGGGAGAGCCCTCTACTACAGTGTCCCAGTCACTATGGGGCGTGAAATCCTATAAAACTAAATGCAATCCATTTTAAATCAGTCATATATTCGCACCAAGTGTTAATTCCCAGATAGCATTGAATGAATTAAATTTCAATGCTGTGCAAGTACATTTTGTGCATTTTTACAACTGTGCAAGTACTGAGCTGCACTTGAGTCGTTTAGCTCAACTCATGGCACATGACGCACAGTCCGTGCATGGGCCACTTTAAATACTGATTCTAGGAAAAAATCTTAAATTCTGGTAGCATAGTCGAGGATTTTCACAGCTTATGCTAACCACGATTTGTTTGTTTTTTTCGATAGCTTTCTTTGTCTACCTCAACTTTCCTGGTGAAGATAAAAAAAAAAAAACAAGACATTTTCTGATTTCATAGCCCTTCGAAACTTCCAAATCCACCAACTGCGTTACAGCGAAAATTGCTCAAAATCGATGATGTTTCATCCTCTAATTGTCGCCATGTATAACTACCATTTGAGGTAACTCTGCGTCCAACCCGTTGCTTATAAGAATGCACAGTGGTACATGCACCCGTAGAACATGTCCATATGAAAGTGACTGCAAGTTAATAATTTAGAACTGGTGGGAAAAAAACGCAATGGAAAGCATCCATGAAGGGAAAAATTGGTCGTGGTTGAGCGTCGGTTAAACCTAGTGTGAAGCGATAGCTGAAGCATGGTAATACGTCATAAAACTCTTTATTCGACAAAAGGCTTTTCTTTCGGTTTTGGCTATGAAGACACTAAGCGATCCATAAGAAGCTCGTCTTGGTTTAAACGTGGCTTATTCATAGATTGATCTGCACAGTTTCTACACAGGATTAGGGCTGGAGCATCCCTTATCCCGTCGGTGGCGTGACGATGGGGCTCCCAAGAAGATGCAGTGCAGAGCACATGCCCTAAGTGTCCAAGACCAGCCACCGAGGTGGATCTTCGCCGCCTTTTATGAACATACCCAGGAATGCAAGCGTCAAAATCAAGACGACTACAAGAAGTTGGACTCTCGGCTACAAAGGAGGAAGACCTACACATGTGGCTATTGGACAATACTAAGAGCCGGAGCTTGAGTTATCGTGAAAAAAGGAGACAAAAATTTGTAAGAACCTATAGTTCCTCCTGTCTTTTTTTTTCTCTTCTCGCGCTGGTCTGGTACTTATGCATTCACAGCCAGTTTGTCTGCTATTTGTTTGCTTCATTTTTAATCCTGACGCCTCATCTTTCTCTTCTCCCTGACCGAGATGGTCCGTATCCACAGATCATTCGTGTCTTTCTTTCTCCCGCGGCCACGAGCAGTTCGTTTAGGAGAAAACGAAGATCGAGAGTCATGGCTTCCGGCTCGCGCTAGGATTCCATTCGACCGGGCTGCAGTGACGACGATCAAACTTCCGTGTCAGGATCGGCTTCGGCAACTGGGGCTGTGAGAGGCCAAGCGGCGCTGCGAGAATTCCGTGACCAATGTTCAGTCACCGCAGGCGTTCGGCATCCCGGGAGCAGAGGAAGCGAGCCCCCTTATCTCCTTCCTGTCGCTGCAGCTGCGAACCGACTCCGACCCAGATCATCCAAATGCCCATCAGCAAGACCCACGAGTCCAGTCTGTTCGCTAAGATCGTCTTCGCAGCCCTTCTGCGCATTCTGCTTGGTACGTGCGTCATCATCGGCATTCACCTGAACGAAGCTCTCTCGGACGAGCCCTACCGTGGCGAGTCAGGCGGCCCCGACCACCCGGCGATCCAGGCCCTTGTCCACCATCCGGACCGCAGATCGCTGGGCAGGCGAGAAAACGACGTGCGACTTTGGCCGGCAGCAGGTTTCCTGGTGCCTGTCGAGCTCCGTACTTTGAAGCCTGGACGGCGATCGCATTTTGGACTGCTTACATGCTGAAGCAGCTCATCTGCGTTGCCGCTTTGTGCGCCATGGTCAGCGTCTTCATTTTCGCCGCCATCGCTACGTCTGC
Source organism: Amblyomma maculatum (assembly GCF_055883805.1). Lineage (NCBI taxonomy): Eukaryota > Metazoa > Arthropoda > Arachnida > Ixodida > Ixodidae > Amblyomma > Amblyomma maculatum. Next base: position 66,595,425 of record NC_139352.1, on the reverse strand, counting down.
CATGTTTCTCGCGCGTACGCTGCAAACGGAGGGAACTCAATAAATATTGTTTTTTTCGCTCCCTGGCCATGATCAAGTCCTTTCGGCGGAACAAGTACGCATCGCGCTACTTCCGCATTTTGATTGAAAAACTTTATTTCTCGTAGGCCTGGAAGACAGGAGCCGCCGCTGGCTGCCTGCCTTGGCCTATGGCAGCCTACTCCGCTCATAAAATTTGAAAGTAGCGACACTCTCCTCCACTCCGGCGTTTTCCTCCTCGAATATCCTCGCCCGCCGGCTGCGCGCGATGCACACGGCACGCTTTTTTGGGCAGCGCTCGCTCGCCGTCCGGGCAGTTGACTGGCACATGTGCGCGCTCTTAAGTTCGCGCTTTTTCCACACTCTGTTATCGAATAAAATCACGAGTAAGACATGCGACACGCTTGACTACCACGAGCCACATAAGTTAGCGTCTCGTACGCGCAATGAAAGTGCCAATTAAGAGCGCTTGCGGCACGAACAAAACCACTTGCTGCATACATCTCACATTCCTTTTGACTTTTCCATACCGTCTGTCTCAACACGGCATAGTATATGAAGCTTAATATTTACAATATATTTGAACGTTCCAGAATATTTTCAGCATACCAATTGTTACTTAAATTTAGATTCACCTCAAAGTAATTTTCGCGGAAGTACAGTTTATGAAGTTGCTCACGAGTGGAGTTTTAGTAGTGGGATGTTTGCTGGGAACAAGCTGGGACATTTGCTTTTATGGCTGTCCTAAAATTTTTCATTAAGGTTCAGTCTGAGTTTGGCACCGCGCACTGTACATGCAACGGCTTAATTGTTTTTGTAGTTAAGAATTTTCGCGGCGGTTTGAAAACGAATATGAACTTTTTTCTATTAAGCATGAAACGCCTTTAGGTCCCGCTGTCGGCGACCTTGAGGTGATGTCGAGCCGAAATCGAGAGCCAAAGATCCGCGCACCGATTTCCTGTCATCTAAGGAAAGTATCCGCACCCCAAAATTTGGCCCTCTCGACCACCGAAATTAGGATTCGACTTCACTGAAATCGCCATACCCAAATTATAGGTTAGACATCGATTTTGACCACATTCGGATGAGGTCAAATTTAGAAGGCTCCTGGGGCTGCATTTTGCGGGAGGTCCCGAAATTTGGACGTAACTACTGAATTCGCCATATTCAAGTTAGGTTAGACGCCAATTTTCGCCAGATTCGGACAAGGTCAAATTTTAAGGGTTTAAAGAGAAATTTTTGATGTGCGGATATATAGTTTTGCGGACACGTTCTGTGGACGAGTTCTCTACACGCTTTCCTGCAACATAAGCCTATTAATGCCTAATAATCTCCCTCATTGCACGCGCTATCGTTGAAAACCGAGACCTAGGTTCACAAATTAAAGCGGGTATTGTATGCGAATGTATGCGCATTGTATGCATCAGCCATCGCCATTATAGCACGTTGAGCGGAACCATGAAGTGAAAACAATAACACGCATAACGACGCAAAATGATCAGTGAATTAAGTGAGATTGCCAGATTAGTGATGCGCTTGCATGCAGTTTCAGTATACACATTCGCTTGTACCTCGCGAGATGGGCAGTCTTCGTCGGCTTAAAGTTCTTGCGGCCGATGTTGTGCAGCCACTTTTTTCTTCTAACGATGTCTTTCTTGCCGCTCGGATCGCGAAAAGAACAAAGCCTTTTTCACGCCGGCTTGTGTACTGAAATGCGCAGCAACTGGGCATAGTACTGCACTAAAGGAGCACGTATAACGCGAAGTGCAAGCGCGCAATGTCAGGGAGCTCGGTCGTAGCAGCGGCGGCTGCCCAAAAAATGTCGCCGACGAAAAATGAAAACACAAAAAGAGCGAACTTAACGCGCGCTTTTCCCGAAGACCGCCCGCGGAGCCAATCACCGTTCGATGGGAGAGGTGAGAGAGGAGGATCGGCGAGGGTGCGCGGCGCGGCGGCATAGTTCACAGAAAGTCCCTACTTTCAAATTATCAAGGGACTTTAGGAGCTCAGGGTTCGAGCTTTGCAGCAGGTTCTCCCAGTTCTCTCTACAAAGTATCTTTTTTTCCCACCCCGGGGAGGGTACGGGCATTCCCATATTATGTATGTGGTCGAGGGTCCCTCTCGCCCCACAATCACTACATCTATCATGGTCTCTCTCGGGTTAAGACGTTCGACTACTGTGCCGGAGTACCCGGGTTCGAACCCGACCTCGGCGGCTGCGTTTCGATGGAGGCGAAACGAAGAGGCGTCCGTGTGCTGTGCGATGTCAGCGCACGTTAAGGATCCCCAGGTGGTCGAAATTACTCCGTAGCCCTCTACTACGGCTCCTGTTTCTCTCTTTCCACTTTCACTCCCACCTTACCCTTCCCTTACGGCGCGGTTGAGGTGGCCACAAAAAAGAAGTGAGACAGTTACCGCGCCTTTCCCTTCCCCATAAATTAAATCTCGTCTCGGGGTACACATGGTACGCCAAGACCGGATTCATGAACGTATTAGTTTGCAAGCGCCTCCATACACCAGCTTCTTTGTTATTCAATTTTGGGTCGGAGGGGGGGGGGGGGGTTACCAGACGTTGGTTGGTTGGTCCATAGGGAGGGAAAGGCGCAGTATCTGTCACACTTGCTCTGTGGACACCTGAACCGCGCCGTAAGGGAAGGGATGAAGGCGGGAGTGAAAGTGGATAGAGAGAAAGGGGAGCCGTAGTGGAGGGCTACGGAGTAATTTCGACCACCTGAGGATCTTTAACGTGCGCTGATATTGCACAGCACACGGACGCCACTTCGTTTCGCCTCCATCGAAACGCAGCCGCCGTGGTCGGGTTCGAACCCGGGAACTCCGGCATAGTAGTCGGGCGTCTTACCACTGCACCACCCCGGCGGGGCAATCGGTACATACTTCCGCATTGTGCACGGGCACGTGAAGAGCGCTCGTGCTCGAGACGTTGCCGATAGACCGGTCACGTGACCATCCCGTACACGCACCTCGCGAGTGGAAGAGGCTGTTAGGTTGGACCAGATTTTAGAACGTTGGGTTGGATGGAAAGGAAGCGCTGTTTCTGCAAATCACTGCATTAGCATCTAGTTCAAAAGCTTATCCGCGGTAATAAATGAGTAGAAATTAATATAGAGGTGCCCGATGCTGCCCTTAAATGTTGCACGGCGTGTGCAAAATACGGCCGCAGAAGAATCTAGGTGCACTTTTGCGTCGTTCAATTATCGGTGGCTTCATGCGTAAGCTATCATTTTCGTGATCCCCGACGTCGCCTTCGCGAGGCGCGTGCATGGAGTGGCCACGTGTCCGCGCTATCGGAAGCGTATTGCAATTCCTCATGAAAACTATAGCAACGGAAGTACCGGATGGCGTCACTAAAAAATATGCCCTCACCTCAATCACTCAATCTTTGGAATCAGTCCCCTCCTCAGGTACGGCATTATCATAGCGTCATTACCTACAGCAATAACTATGCAAAATTCCTCGCGCGGACTGTACTTTTGGAACCTAATTACATCCTAAGGATCTTCTTGCTACTTTCTCTTACTGCATCATAATTACGATTACGAAGCCCTTACTGATTCCATTTTCAATTGAAGGCAAAATCAGAACCGTACCTGCAATGTTTCTGCCAGCGAAGAGGTCGGTCCTCTGTGCTTCGAGGATGAACGTAAACTGATCGTCTCTTTTAAACCGTTACTGTCTATAGCGGCGCAGCATATCCCAAGCTCTACCAGCGATGTTTATAATACGTATGCCTTTATTTCTTGGTTATCACTGCCAAATGGTTTCGCTGACGCATGGAACTGCCATGACGATAACCAGCCAGCTGGTTGCATTTGCGCTCAGAACATATGCAGTGCGGACTCGTGCGCGTATACGCACTTGGCAAAATCAAGAACAGCGACTGCTATAAACGGCCCACACTCACCTGTGCGCGACACACACGTGTCGCTCTATTCACGTATGTATTGCTCACTGATGGGCAACCCAGGCTCAATGCTGGTGAAAACAGACTTCCGCGTTTTGGCTTCCAGCCTGCTTCTTGACTTCGGTGCTTCAATCAGCGGGATTTCGTTCAATACCGATTAAAAATTAATGACATGAAGAGCGCGACACTGTTGCTTCATCTTACGGACATTTCAGCGTGAACGGAGCAGGCCCCGCCTGAGTGGCGCAGTGGTTACGGCGCTCGACTACTGTTCCCAAGGATGCGGGATCGAAAACCCAGCCTTGGCGGCCGCTTTCCGATGGAGGCGAAAAGCAAGGCGCCCGTGTGCTGTGCGATGTCAGTGCCCGTTAAAGAACCCCAGGTGGTCGAAATTTCCGGAGTCCTCCACTATGGCGTCTCTCATAGCCTGAGTTGTTTTGGGACGTTAAACCCCAGAAATTAAACCATTTATATATCAATAGAAGTAAATATAACCATCAAAAAGTAATTATGATTCATGCTCCTGAGATCATACGATGGTTAATAAAAGCACCAAAAACTGAAATCATGCATTAGTACAGGAGTCAGGACATCCTGCTGGCAACATGGAAGCTGTAGCGGCAGAGCAGAAAGTTTGAAGTGTTACCACGGCAAGTGTCAAATTTTGAAGTAGGTACCTGTTTATTTCCAGGGACCCTGAACAGCCTGCTTATTTGGGAGAGTATAACGCCTGTACTAATAAAAATTAATAATAATAATAATAATAATAATAATAATAATAATAATAATAATAATAATAATAATAATAATAATAATAATAATAATAATCATTAGTACAGGCGTTATACTCTCCCAAATAAGTAGGCTGTTCAGGGTCCCTGGAAATAAACAGGTGCTGCAAAATTTGACACTTGCCGTGGTAACACTTCAAACTGTCTGCTCTGCCGCTACAGCTTCCATGTTGCCAGCAGGATGTCCTGACTCTAGCGCACTTAGTTGTCGCGGAACTCTGGCTTCCGCGTGCTGCATTGCCGCCGCGTTGCTCCATGTATTCACGAAATGGGTAGAAAGAAATTCAGAGAATGCGCTTCTCACAGATCATTTTAAACGTGGCACTGCAGCTAAACGAACCATGATATACGCGATTGAATCATTGAGCTCTGATTGGAGTTTATTTACTGTAAAATTAAATTGGTTCACAGGAAGGGAAAGGCGCAGTAACTGTCACACTTGCTCTGTGGACACCCGAACCGCGCCGTAAGGGAAGGGAGGAAGGTGGGAATGAAAGTGGAAAGAGAGAAAGAGGAGCCGTAGTGGAGGGCTACGGAGTAATTTCGACCACCTGGGGATCTTTAACGTGCGCTGACATCGCACAGCACACGGACGCCTCTTCGTTTCGCCTCCATCGAAACGCAGCCGCCGCGGTCGGGTTCGAACCCGGGAACTCCGGCACAGTAGTCGGGCGTCTTACCACTGCACCACCCCGGCGGGGCTATTTACTGTACGTCTGATTTCAATTCCTTGGATTTGCCTTTTGTTCGGTTAAGCTCATAAATAAGACTATTCCTTTTTAGCAATCAATGTGGTCTCTTTAAGGATAATTCTTATATATACATACGGGGTGCACGACGTAGAGAAGAGTCTCCCAGAATTGTACTGATTTACCCTTACATATTTACACTTACCCGTGCATATATTAGAGAGTTTTAGCTTACCGTGATCCGCCACCGCGCGTTCCACTGCGCACGCCCAGACCCCCCTTGACGCCGATAGATGGCGCCACATACTGGATGTCGGCACACAGACCTGCCGCGTCGGGACCAATTGGCTTGAGCGCTCCGCCCACATGCGGTAGAGAGTCACGGTAGCGGATCGCGGATCACGGTAAGCTAAATCTCTCTATTGTTACGTTTCGCCACAGTCGCGCGGTATCGGCGACACGGCTGCTGCGGGCGCAAATAACACTATATACTGTCCGAGAACGCGTGATCTTGGTCATGCCGCGAATATGGTCCCTTTGTACGCTATCGTAAGCTTTGAATGGGGTGCCTTTCCCGTTGATGGAAAGCTCTGCGAGGGACAGGAGTGCATCCCGCGTTGCTCTGTCCTCTGTATCAACCACTATTTGGTAGCTGTGATTCAGGTACCGGATTAGGGTGCCCTGAATTTCTTCCGTTTCTTGATTTGCAGGAAATTTAGCGATGTGTCTCTAGATCGGCTGGTAGATAACGACAATGTTCTCATCCATAATTCTACAAGGATGCTTCGGCGTCAGGATTACAGTTTGCCCGTATTTTGGGCGGCATTCACTGCACGCTGTTGTGCCGAAAGAGTATGGCCCGTAGCTCACGAAACCCGTTCTGTGAACTAGCGCTGCCTGCTCCCTTGGCGGTAGTGATGAAACCGAGTCAGCGTCGTAGAGATAAACAAAGGCGTCTTTACAAACTATGTAAATGACATTATTTACAGCAAATTGGCAGGGGCCGAGGACTACAAGCTATAGGCACAACTGTAGTCGCGCTTCGACGGCCGGAGAAACAACGACGCGTCCCCTGCCGTTGTCAGATAGAAGGGGGATTGACACCCGGAACTGCCGTGCCCCATCAGCCCATCATCATCCATTCAACACCTCCGACAGGCTCCCCCCCAGGGACAAGTGGGGACTGGGAGAGCTTTTTAGTTCGAGGTGCGAGCCCTACCTGGACAAGGGAGCCGCCGCGCGATGCATCCACAACAGTGAGTAGCATCTTACGCGAAGACGATCTGCAGCGCCATCGTGGTGTTGAGCCAACGAGGCGGACCTTCATAGCTACGCAACGGGTGTCATTAAGGATGACCATTGCATGTAATGGAGTCATAGCGACACAGAGAGTATTTCACCGAGAAAATCGCAGACGGCCGGCACCAAATCTTCGAGAACCTCCGCTCGCCTAGAATGCGACGTTCCTGCAGCAGGTAGAACGAGACCTCCTTCCGTACCTTTGCAGTTACTAGGCATTTCCTGGGCCAGCCCATCATTCAAGTTACCCTGATCCGCAGGTGTGCCGCATCGCTCAGTGCTAGCCGACGCAAGACCAAGTTCGTCCGACACCTGGGGCTGTTAGGGTCGCGTTAGGGCCATGTATGCCACGTCATCATTCGTACTAGGGCCACTAGGGCTGTCGCTTTCGCGAATGCAAGTCGGCGCGCCAGGGCGTGAAATACCCCGGGAATCACTCATCTCTATCTGCTCGCCGTCGACTTCCAAGTGAGGCTCTCGACGGCGGGCGAGCACACATCGTGGGTCTGCTATGTCTGATCAAAATTCGTGGGCTACGCAGTTTTCATGATCGCCATTTCATATATCTGCGTGTCATGGTGTACGACAACACTTGTTTTGGAAACTGCAATTATGTCATCTTACCCCGCCGGGGTGGCGCAGTGGTTACGGCGTTCGACTACTGTTCCCAAGGATGCGGGATCGAATTCCGGCCTCGGCGGCCGCTTTTTGATGCAAGCAAAAAACAAGGCGCCGGTGTGCTGTGCGATGTCAGTGCACGTTAAAGAACCCCAGGTGGTCGACATTTCCGGAGTCCTCCACTACGGCGTCTCTCATAGCCTGAGTCGCTTTGGGACGTTAAACCCCATAAACCAACCAACCAATTATGTCATCTTTAGCACGACTCCATCTCCGCAATGCTCTGCACAAGCTTCTGCTTTTGATTCGCCAGGCGGTTCAGTTAGTATCATGATGCTCTCATTAGCTTGAACCAATAGCTACGAGAGTCGACGTGCAGTTCACCTAGCCTTCTTCTTCCTTGATAACCTTTTTAATCCTGATGCCTCATCTTTCTCTTCTCCTTGACCGAGATATTTCGCATCCGCAGACCATTTGCATGTTTCTCTTTCCCACGGCCACGAGCTGTTCGTTTAGGGGAAAACAAAGATCGAGTGTTGTGGCTTGCGGCTCGCGATAGAATTCATTCAACCGGGTTCGGTGACGACGGTCAAACGTTCGTATCAGCATCGGCTTCGGCGACTGGGGCTGTGAGAGGCCAAGCGGCGGCAAGCAAAGCTGCGAGACTTTCGAGACCCATGTTCACCCACCGCAGGCGGTTTGGCATCCCGGGAGCCGAGGACGCGAGGCCCCCCTTCCTGTGGCTGCAGCTGTAAGCCGACCCCGACCCAGATCGCCGAATTGCCGATCAGCAAGACATCCAAGCCCAGTTTCTTCACTAAGATCGTCTTCGCAGCCCTTCTGAGCATTCTGGTTGGTACGTGTGTCATCGTCGGCATTCACCTGAACGAAGCGCTCTCGGACGAACCCTACTTTGGCGAGTCAGGCGGCCCCGACCACCGGGCGACCCAGGCTTTTACCTACCATCTGGACTGCAGATCGCCGGGCAGGCGGAGGAACGACCTGCGACTTTCGCTGGCGGCTGGTTTCCAGGTGCCTGTCGAGCTCCGTACTTTGAAGTCTGGACGGGGATCCCAGTTTGGACTGTTAACATGCTGAAGCAGCTCTTCTGCGCTGCCGCTTTGTGCACCGTAATCAGCATCTTCATCTTCGTCGCCATCGCTACATCTGCCGTATTTCTCGCGCGTACGCTGCAAACGGAGGAAACTCAATAAACGTTTTTCTTGCTTTCTGGCCATGATCAAGTACTTTAAGCGGAACACGTACGCCTGGCGCTGCTTCTGCCCTGAGCGGCAAAGACGACGAATTGCTCACGGGCGCGTGAGGAGCGCCCGTACTCGTGAAGTTGCCGACAGGTCATGTGGCCGCCCGGTGCACGCGCCTCGCCAATGGAAGAGGCTGTTATGTTGGATCAGATCTAAGAACGTTTGGTTGGATAGAAAGGAAGCACTGTTTCTGCGAATCAGTGCATTAGAATCCGGTTCAAAAGCCTAGCTGCGGTAATAAATGAGTATGTTAATATAGAGGTGCCCAATGCTACCCTTAAATGTTACACAATATCAGTACACTTTTGCGTCGTTCAATCATCGCTGGCTTCATGCGTGAGCCATGAATGAATGAATGAATGAATGAATGAAACTTTATTTCCACCGAAAAGAAGCTTTTCATCTCCCGCCCCCGGCACGCAGCCATCATTTCCGTGATCTGTGACGTCACGTTGCCTTGTCAGATGGAGGGGAGGGTGCACTGGGCTCAGCCCTCCTGTGAGGGTACAGACCTCAACCAACAACCATCATCATCCCACGGCAACCCCGGGCAAGGCCCCACACACCACAGGGGTGGGGAGGTTTTTGTTTTGGGGAGCGGGCGTTATCCCAGCCAAGGGGCTCATGCAATCTGGATTCGCTCCGCCGGGGCGGGTTCGCAGTGCCAATGCACCGCCCACGCAACGCCCCGGCGGATAGAAGCCTGACGCGTGCAATACTCCTAATAGCAGACTTCTATTCTTCGGTTTTCTTCCATGAATATGATCACTGGGTGTCCCCATTCTTCATAAAATTTATTTGCGCCAAGGTGCCGTACTTCTCGCTGAAGGTGGAACCGAAGCTCCTTTCTGATCGTATTCTTCACTTCGAGGAGGCACGGTGTCTTGGGGCTGAAGGCAGCGCGGCATCTCGCTACCAATACCTTCGCGCGTGTGTGAGTGAGTGAGTGAAAAACTTTATTAAGCTCTAGATTGGCTTGTCTTCTGCGGTTTTCAGATGGCTTCATCCATCGTCTAAGACAAAGGTTGGTTGCCCTTAGTCCAGGGCTCCGCTGGATGCTGCTGCCAGTTGTGCTCGCCGAATCAGACCTTCTTGGTCGACTCGGCGATCGCTGGAGAGCACTCCCTCCCATTGATCCGCACTCGGGTTTGTTATAACGGGTACCACGCTTATCCTCTGGCGTGCCCACGTTCATGGAGTGGTCACTTATCCGCACTATCGGCAGCCTCACGAGCATGAACGCTCCTCATGCTCCCATGACCAATTCAACGTCTTTGCCCCAAGAGCGGAAGTATCGCGATGCATACATTTCCTTCATCGTGGTACACGCGGGCCATCGTATTGAACAGTCGCAGTGAACAGCTGAGATTCGTCGTGCTCGCCAGCGTAAGAAGACAGATCGATAGCGAGGAGAAGGCGGGGATGTTAATGAAAAACGCCTCCGGTTGGTAGATGTATGTTATATACAATGTGAAACGGAGTGACACTCCCGAAACGTCGCACGCCCAACAGTGGTTTCACGGTTTTGGCACAAAGCTCTGTAAAACTACCTTCACATTGAGGTCCGCCAGTGCCTAATATGTGCCTTTGGTTGATGGTGGGTTCATGGAAGGACGCTGTGACGTCATAGATTTGTATAATATGGTCGCTTGACGTATCTTAGAAACTTCTATGCCACAACGCCGACCATTTTTCCTGCTAGCAGGACATATAAGAATTTCGCCCTATTAGCCTTGTAAAAGTCTTATGCAGTCTTATTAAAGCTAATAGATGTGCAGTCACGGACAAAACCTCACAGGATTCCGGCGCGCGAACAAAAAATTATTCCTGCGCAGTCGTATGGGGGTGGCCAATAATCTGTATTGGATCACGAAGATGCATGCATGCTCCATTCTTAGAAAAAAAAAAAATATCAGCTTACTGAGGAGCGATGCAACGCAGAAATATTTGTTCTCTGCCAATACGCATCCCTAAAACGTTTGTTCATGACTGTATACATAAATTAATACATTTGAAGACTACACTGATGGACGCAAAGCTGTGAGAATATTATCGCCGGCCCCGAAAATGTTACGTCAGTGTAGCTGACGTCGGACATGTCTGCGCCGTGGGGAAACCGGAAGTGTTCAGTGCGCATGTTTTACTGCACTCCGTCGAAAGCAGCAAAATGAAAAAAAAAAAAAAAAATAGAAACGAGGCGCGCTTCTCTAGTAGTTGATTCAATCGTTACTACGTTTTCTTGCGATCCGCAAGGACTTCGCGTAATTTGCGGTAGCGCTGTGACACATTCGCTAGAAGGCCTAGGCAAGGCACTTATTAGAATTAGACTCATTTCTATCTCCCTGCCACGTTAATCACTGCATCCAAATGGTATTGTTTCATTTAGCGGGCTCACCGCAACTATACTGTTTGCGTGCAGTGTTTCTTCTTCAGACCGCGGGTGGTATTGGAGGTTGTGGACCTTGCTCGATGGTGTTCATGATTGACACGCCTGGTGTTTCGCTCGATTTGGTGACCGCCTGATCATCGCTTCTTATCTGTCACTCGCTCAGGAGGCGCAACGCGAATTGACGAGACGCTGCTAAACGCCTACTACCTATTTATTGGCGGTGAATGACCCGCTGGCTGGAATCATAGAGCGCAATGACAACCTTTCACTGCACGTTCTCAACGTCTAAAATACAGGTACATGGCTCTGAAATATGCAAAATATTTAGTCGGTCAGTTGCGTCCTAAGGCTTTTTATTGACTAGTTGCATTTTCAAGGTAATAATTTATTGTATATGAAGTGAATCATCGCACTCGTTCAGTGTACTGCAAATAATTTAGAGCAGTTGGACGCCAAGATTACGCGTAAGACTCACAGCCGAAGCTTGCTTATACAAAACTTACTTGCTTGCTCACTCACTCACCCACTCACTTTTTTGGCATCTCAGTCATTTCCTAAGGGACAAAATTATCATAGCATCATTACCTAATGCAATAACTGAACAAAATTCCTCGCGCAAAATGTACTTTTTGAGCCTAATTACATCCGAAGGAACTCTTTATTAAGGCCAAAGCCTTTAATGCCTCATCATTGTCACCTGGAGCTGTCGGAAGAGGCTGTCACACTTTCGAAGGATATAAATAAATATACCATATCTGCACCTGGAATCGAACCTCCATCCCTTGGGTCCCCAGCTGAGCGCTTCACCAACTGCGCCACACCTCGGATCGTGAAACTTTCGTCATAATTCCCCTTGTTTGGGATTCCGCAAGTGACAGATACTGTTCCTTTAAATTCCTGTAAACGAATTATAGAACACCGGTGAACTTTAACGCATTCAATGGAATGCTGATTGTGTTCGACAAGGGGCGCGCCATGTACCGTCACGACTGGTCATGACGTCACCAGGTGATTCATGCATAGACGAAAGCCGACCATCTCGTGCGGCCACAGGTCGTGTTTCTCCATAAAGCGCGTCAGTCGTGTCTGGACTACATGCTCCATCAATTTTCCCATGCATTAGGTTAGAGAAATAGGTCTTAGATTTTCTAGTTTCGGGGGTTTGCCCGGTTTTGGGATTAGAATTACGCGTTTGCCGACTTCCACTGCCGAGGCAGGTGCCCTTTAGTCCAAATTTCTTGCATATACTCAGTAAGAGCGCTGATGGAGCACGCAGGACGTGATGCTCCGACTCAAATACGATATAATCGACTCGCGTTCTAGAGACGCCAAAGTGATTCTCGGCCTGGACTTGACAAAGGCTTTTGATAAAGTTAAACACGAAGCGATCCTCCACGGTCTCCAAGAAATCGGAGTAGGTGAACGAACAAATGAGTACATCAAGGACTTCTTGTCAAACAGAACTGCCTGCATAAAGTTTCAAGACATTCAGTCCCCCACAGTGCAGTTAGGGAGCAGGGGGACGCCGCAGGGCTCGGTTCTCTCCCCGTTCCTTTTCAACGTGGCGATGAGGGGCCTCCCAGAAGCTCTGAGGAGCATAACGGGGCTAAATTTCAGTATTTATGCGGATGACATCAATCTCTGGGTTAACCAGAGTAGTGATGCGAGCATTGAGGAGCGCCTGCAGGCGGCGGCGGACACTGTCGTAGACTACGCTGCCAGTAGGGGTCTATCATGCTCGCCGCAAAAATCAGAATTATTCGTCTATAACCCAAAGTCACTCCGATGCAAGCGCAGCTGGGAATTTGACATTAAAGTAGAAGGAAAACCAGTTCCAAAGGTAGATCAAATCAGAATATTAGGACTATTCATTCAGGAAAATGGATATAACGATGGAACAATCAGAAAGCTAGAGGGATTCGCCACACAAGCCATTGGAATATTTAGAAGAATCGCGTTGATAGGACGAGGCCTGAAAGAAAGAAGCTTGCTTAAACTCATCCAAGCTTACGTAATAAGTCGCGTAAGCTATGCCACGCCGTTCTTAAATATCAGGTCGGAGGAGAAGAAGAGGTTAGACTCTCTCATTCGACGGTGCATAAAGAGGGCCCTGGGCTTACCAATTACCACATCCACAGAGAAGCTCCTTTCTATGGGAGTGCACAATAGCTGGGACGAAATAGCGGAGGCTGTCAGAGTTTCGCAGCTGGAAAGATTAAGTCGAACGACCATGGGTAGAACTATACTCGACATGGTAGGCCTGCAGACAGATAGGAGACTACGAGAAAAATCAAGTAAATCAAGTACAGGACTTCCGAGAAAATCTCATCATTTCCCCCCTCCCTCGTAACATGCATCCCATATTCAACACAGAGAGGAGGGAGAAGAGAGCAGAAGCACTAATCAGACGCTTCAATTCGATGGACAGCAAGTCGGTTGCGTACGTGGATGCGGCAAGTGTCAAAACGGGGGCGGCGGTCGCCTCGGTGGTCGACGGCCGAGGTGCCCCGGTATCAGCCGCCACCATTAGAAGCCGCAACACTGAAACGGCTGAAGAAGTTGCAATAGCGCTCGCTTGCGTCGGAACGCAAGCCAATTTCATAATCAGCGATAGCAAAACGGCTATTTTGAATTTTGGAAGGTCTTGCCAGAAGCGGCAAAGATTCTGGCCAGCAGACGACTAAACAGGAAAATTCGCCTAATTTGGACCCCTGCACACACGTCCGTTCCTGGCAACGAAGCGGTCCACGAGTTAGCCCGAGCTCTCTACTTCCGGGTAACTGTGGAGCCGCCCGATTGCCGGAACATGGACGAGCGTCTGCAAAATTATACGGAGATTCTTCAAAATTACAGGTTAAGCAGGAGACTGGTGCCACCACCGGATAAAAGTCTAAACAATAGGGAGGCAGTCGCATGGCGGCGCCTGCAAGCTGGGAACTTTCTAAACCCCGTCTGGGCATATTATGTCCAAATGGAAGATAGGATGAAACGATAAATGCAAGCACTGTGGGGAGAGAGGGACCCTCGACCATATAATCTGGGAATGTACTAGCTCCCCAGGGGTTAAAACAAATATAAATTGTAGAGAAGCCTGGGAAGCCCTGCTGCGGAGCGAGGTCCCTGCTCCACAGCTACAAGCCATCCGCCTGACGGAAGAAGCCGCGAAGAGCCAAGACCTCTTTGCCTGCTTCTGATCGCGGAGGTCTCTACTCCCGTTCCTTAGGCCTGCGTGCCGGGGGCGGGAATTGGGGGCCTCCTTATCTGGTGGAAAATAAAGTTATCATCATCATCATCATGCAGACGAAGCTGATCCCATCAGGCATTCGATCCAGGCGTCCGTGCGGCGCCTTTCATTTGCCGCTTCCTCGAACTCCGCCCCACACAGCAAACAGAAGTCGACCCAGATGACTGGGAGGCGTTAGTACAGCAGGCATCAGTGGCATTTCAAATTGATTTACAGAACAGAGAAGGCGCAGTATCTGTTACAATTCTCCGAAGACTGATTTAAAAAACTGATTTATTTATAGCAAAGGAAAGGCGCGGCAACTGTCTCACTTGTTTTTCTGTGGACACCGCGCCGTAAGGGAAGGGAGGAAGATGGGAGTGAAAGTGGAAAGAGAGAAAGAGGAGCCGTAGTGGAGGGCTACGGAGTAATTTCGACCACCTGGGGATCCTTAACGTGCGCTGACATCACACAGCACACAGACGCCTCTTCGTTTTGCCTCCATCGAAACGCAGCCGCCGAGGTCGGGTTCGAACCCGGGAACTCCGGCACAGTAGTCGGGCGTCTTACCACTGCACCACCCCGGCGGGGCTCTCCCAAAGACATATGTACCATGCCGTAAAGGAAGGGAGGAAGGTGGAAGTGAAAGAAGAGAGGGAGATACAGGTGCCGTAGTGGAGGGCTACGATCCACCGCGCTTTAATGACTTTTGCCTCGTAGCACTTTAGTGATCCAAAGTGCCCTCTAGAATTTTTACTTTCTCTTACTGCACCATTATTACGGTTGCGAAGCGCTCACTGATCCATTATCGTTTGAAGGCAAAAGCAGAACCGTACCTGCAGTGTTTCTGTCAGCAAAGTGGCCGGTCCCCCCCCCCCCCCCCCAAGTTCGAGGGTGAACGTAAACTGATTTTCTCTTTTAAACCGTTACTGTCTATACCGGCGCAGCACATCGCAAGCTGTCCCAGCGATGTTTATAATTCTTATACCTTTATATATTGGTTATCACTACTAAATGATCTGGCAGACGTATGGAGCTACCATGAGGATAACAAGCCAGCTGGATAACATTTGCGCTCAGAGCATACAGTGCGAACTCGTGCGCGTGTCTGCACTTGACAAAGACAAGAGCAGCGCTTGCTATAAATGACCTGTGCGACACGCACATGTCGCTCTATTTACGGAAGCATTGCCCACGGATGGGAAACCGAGCCTCACCGTTAATGAAAACAGACTTCCACGTTTTGGCTTTTAGCCAGCATCTTGACTTTGGTGCTTCAATCAGCGGGATTTCGATCAACGCGCCGACAAAAACCGAATGACATGAAGAGTGCGACACTGTTTCTTTGTCTTAACGATATCTCGTTCAGTGTGAACGATCTCTGTATATCCCAGGAGGATTTTCTTCGTTTTGCCTACAGCCAGGAGTCTTTATGTCACACCAAACACATCGCAAGATTTACAACGACCTAGGAAGTAAATATAACAATAAATAAGTAATTATGATCCATGCTCCTGAAATCACGTGATGATTAATCATTATTACGATGATGATTAATAATGATAATTAATTAATGTCTTGTCTACCAAAGAACGGCTCCGGGATATCGGAACATGTAGTCCAAAAATTAGTAGATGGCATCACGAGCACAAGTTTGTTACTCTGAATGATGCATAATATAAAACATAACACACTTGTTAGCACTCTCAGCTATAAAAATTACAAGGGTTCAACGCTGCTGAACCGCGAACATGGAGCGAAATCATCAGCTGCGGGTGACCGAGCGTTCTTCTTCTTCGTCACCCTATATATACAGCATATAAAGCCTCGCTTTAACCAAGCCGTATGAATGTGCCTTAGTGGCCTATAGGGAAAACAAGGTCCTGGCAGGCTGATTCTGACATAACCGTCCCATGTAAAACGAGAGACCCAAGTTGGCAGCTCCTGACAGGGGACCACGGACACAGACACATACACAGACACATACACAAACACGTACACAGACATGTACACAAACACAGACACATACACAGACTCGTACACAGACACGTGCACAAACACGTACACATACACGTACACGGACACGGCATACAGCGACGAGCGGCTGGACTTGGCGTAGTATTGCTTTCGCAATAAAATTTATCTGGTTTTCTTATAGTTGTGAGGGTTAACGAATGTGTCATGCTTTATATTATAGAGCATTCAGAGCATCAAACTTGTGGTGCCCGTGATGCCATTCAATGCTCTCCCTGTTTTCCCTACAAGTAGAGAGGGGCGGCTGGAAGGGCTTAACTAACAGTGATTCTACTAAAGAAAACAATTTCTTTCAGGCCACCATGGGCATCACGTTTAAGGGCGTCCTATAGATGATAGCGGCATTCCAGCCTTGAAGAGCTGTACCAGCTGCATTTATTGTTGCAATGTTAAGAACATCCCGTCTCAGAAAAGCTGATGTCAGTGGCGTCATCATGGAAAAACCCTGACTGAACAATGTCGTGACGTCATAGGCACCTTACCTAGCGCGGAAATTTTAAACAGATGACGCTAACGTCAACTTAATAAACTAATTTATTTTGCGTAAAGAAAAAAAAAATGGAGTATAGGCGGAATCTTAACACACGATATATGGTGTTCGACTCTTTCACGCTTCCTACTACGCCAGACTCGCGGGCTTTTTTATTATTAGATAGCATGTGACTGACTCTACAGCCTCCGCAATTAATAATGGCGCATCCTGCGAGCCTGTCATACATAGCCGCACGAGCCACAAACCTAATTTCCTGCGCAACAAAATGTTAAAAAGCAACGGTAACAGTTTTGGAAGGCTAGTTTTAGTTCAGTTTGCAAAAACTATACCAGCACTTGAGTCAAGTAAAGGGCTGTACGAAAAGTATTTTAAATGACCAAATATATATCCCACTACTCGCCTGAGGCCGACATCATCAGATATTTTGCAGAAAAGTGGTGTGATTATTATAGAATTAAGGGCCGTAATTGTTACTGCCATTCCATCGTAATCGTTACTGCCATTCCTTTGGTCTGACTTCTGACATACGAGTGTTAGTGTGCGGCGCTGGGTGTCGCGCCTTACCAAACTGGCGATTGAATTGCCAGTCGCATGGTGCAGCGGTAAAAGGAGCAGCGCTTTCCAAGATAGGGAGCGAGCTGGGTTCCTTTTTCGCGTGAATGTGCTACGGTTAAACCGCAGTTGTTTTTTGAAGTGGAATGTACCTGCCACTTGTATCGAAGTTCGTCCACCGAAACAACGTAAGGGTTTCGCTTAGGACAGGTTTATCTCTCTCTGTGGAAAGGGTAAGACCGCATTTTAGGCTTTTTTTTTTCTCGTCGGAGTTGCCGCCTTTTTATCGAACCGTTTTTTCGAAGCAAATATACACCTCAGTGAAATCGGGTTTTCAATCCTGTCCGCCAGTTCCTTCCAAGGATTTTCTTATCGCACTCTTTCAGCGGAGCAAACGTCTTTCGTGGTTCAATTGTCGCGGTCAATAAGCCCTCCAAACATAGAATTGATGCACGCGACTGTTCTGGTCCAGGAACCGTGAGGCAGTTGTTTATAGGGACACAGGACAAAACGCAAGAGCGACAAAAACAGCAATCTTCGGATCCATTCACGTGTGCAACGTTTTTTGAGCCACGTGGCAACCGGCCAAATTGTATCTCCGCAACTTACTTCCCAGCTACGCAAAGCTTTTATCGGTCGGTTGATGTTGCTGTGCCCTCCATCATACTCGTCGCTGCAAGGAACTTGCTTTCCGCCTGGACAGTGTGCTCTGATAAATCTGCTGGAAGGCTTATGTATTTCGCTTACCAGTCAATAGGATCCTTTGAAAGCATTTGCTCACAACAGAGCTTTAAATATCGCGTTTACGTATGAAAGCTTCTAAACGTAAAGCAAAGGAGGAAACGACTTAAAAGGGACAAAAAGTATTTACTTCTACTCAGAAGTTTATCACCTCGCCTTCGAAGACGCCTTCTAGACAGGCTTCAATGGGAATTTCTTTCGCTCTTTCCTTACTTTTATTCGTTATCATTACCCGAACGGTTTCAGTCGGTTTAAGTTCGTCAATGCTGAGCCTTATGAGAGCATCGAAGGCATCCTTCGCGAGAACTACGCTTATATACTCTCCGGAGAACTTGCCAGAACTGCGGGCAGGGCTGAATGAGTTGCCGCTACCTCTGAAGCTTGTAAGAACCTCGTATAAAGATCTGATGTGCGAATTGGCTCCTATCTGGGCAGAAGGTAGTGAAAGCTGTTTTCTCTCGGGAGAAAACGCAGTGTCGTTCACCTTTCAGAAAAAGCTTGCATTCGCGCCCTGGTACTCGAGTCAGAACCTCCAAGCGCAGCACCTATCTCTAGGCATGATTGAAAGTATATTGCATATACCCTGGTTTGTCTCCGCTGAATCACATGAAAAGGTTCTCGTGAAACTTAAGAGAGGCCTGTGCCGGGTTAAAAGTGTGACTGCCAAGAACATCAGTGTTCCAGCAGAGCGATTCAGAAGATGTCATGTTCGAAAGATAGTCGACGCTTCTAAATTTTCGTTTGTTTCGGATAAACCGGATAACTCCTACCCGAAAGAGAAAAAGCTCTACTTAGGCACGGACGTTTACGGAAGATCGATTTGGCGCAGCTTGAAAATTCCAGAAGTTACTGCCCTTGTGGACGCGTACATGGCACTCAACAACACTTTGATAATCGTAAGAACCAACAATGTCCATACGTTTATGACTGGAGAGGTAGAGACTATGCTTCTTCCTTTTCCGAGTACCTACCTACAGATTCCCATTCTGTTTAGAGACGCCCAGTACTCTCCCGCAATGTTGTGCTTCTTCACTCAGGGTGGCACTGTGCTCCAAATAACCTTCACTGATTCATGGATTTCCTTCATCTGGCTATTGATCATTTTAGGAGCTCTCGGGACCTTGGTGTGCCTTAGGTTGGGCATCAGAGGTAAGCTTTTCTCAAATCAACGCTTCATTTGTCAGTCCGACACTTTTCTGTTTCTGGTTAGCTGTCTCCTAGGACGGAGCTCTCCGAACATCGTGCGTGGTCGAAGCCTTGTGCTTGTCGCATGGTCCTTCGGCATGTTCTTTTTGGGTAACTACATACAAACTACCATCACAGCGATTCGTATCGTCCCAAGCTTTTCGAAGGGAATCGACAGTTTAGCCGAATTAACGCTTCTAATCGAGAAGGGTTTGCTGCTACCTTGCGTAACTAACGATTGGATCGGAAAATGGGATCTCTACAAGCACCGGGGAGAAATGTCACCCGACATCGAACCGATCATGAAAGCTGTAGGAGAGTGCTGGTTGCCTTGCATTCAGGGAAATCGAGCAAAAGAGTACTGCTTCCGCTTGGGCCACGAGGGCTCTCACGCTGTTTTTGCCACGTGCGATGAAGACACCGTCACCGAAGCGTCCTGGTGGAACCTCGTGCCAGGAGAGCACATTGCCATGGAGCATCGGGTTCTCGCCTTTTACGACATGAATCCGCTTAGGTAAGCGTACTGCACACACCTTTGCAGTTTCCACGAAAACGGACTCAAACTGCTATAGCTTTTGACTATAGCCTATAGTACTTGAAGTATAATGACAGCAGGAGTACTCCTCTTGATGTTTTTAGGCGAAAGGCTAGGATCATGGAATGAAATCCCGTGTACGAGAGTTGTGCATGAGGTTTGTGCGAGATATTAATTCTTGTCTAGAGTTCTCATCTGCAACACCGCACTTCAACGCGCGCCAAAGAACGCCACGTGACAGGAGCGATGGCGTATACCGTCCAAACTCGCACTTACTGGAGAAAGTGTTACAGATGTATACTGCGCCTTTCTTTTCTTGTAAACCAATTATAATTATATGTAGCACTGCAACGAACGCCGATAAAAGGCAAAAAAAAAACTGATTTATTTATAGGAAGGGAAAGACGAGGTAACTGTCTCACTTGTTTTTCTGTGGACACCGCAACGCGCCTTAAGGGAAGGGAGGAAGATGGGAGGAAAGTGGAAAGAGATAAAGAGATGCCGTAGTGGAGGTCTACGGAGTAATTTCGACCACCTGGGGATCTTTAACGCGCGCTAACATCGCACAGCACACGACGCCTCTTCGTTTCGCCTCCATCGAAACGCAGCCGCCGAGGTCGGGTTCGAACCCGGGTACTCCGGCACAGTAGTCGGGCGTCTTACCACTGCACCACCCCGGCGGGACCGATAAAAGGCAAACGATGAGAGGCAACTGATAGGAGAGGAAGAGTAGGCTTTTGCCATTCTCCTGTTAAGAGACATATAAAAGACCCTTTATATATTTTTTTTTTATTTTGGCCCGCAGTTTTAAGTAAAGAAAAAAGAGAACCGTGACGAGTTTTCAGACAGTACCGAGAATTATGAGAGTGAAGGGAGTTACTTCGGGTACGGGCAACTTATAAATCTCACCGCCTTGACATGAAAAGTCAGCCATAAACGCTGAAAAAAATCTTGGAGACGTAATCCGCATAGAGCTTAAAGCCTTTTCTTTATTAGTGCTGCAGCACAATTACCCGCATTCTCGCAAAATTTCCGTCTAAAGCTGACTTAATTAACCTTTGACCTTTCCGATGGACTTTAGGTGTCTACAGAAACAAATGTGACAGATACTGCGCCAAATTTCCTTTCCTCTAAACCAATTTTAGGACGCCGATGAACTTCGATGCGTTCAATGGAACGCTGGTTGTGTTCGACAAGGGGTGCGTGATGCACCGTGTGCAGGAGCAACGCTCGGGCTTTCGTGTGAAGTGTGATTCGTATCTAACGCCTTCGCTAATAAAAGCATTGCTTCAAGAAAGTATCTGTGAAGCACACGTAATGTGTGGTCTGGGGAAGCATGGCCGCCTGATTAATTAACGCAGCAAAATAACGTTTAATAACTGAGACACAGGAAACACAATCGCTTCAAAACTTCACAGTTAATCACAGAAAATATCGAGCAGCCTGCTGCTGCACGATATTCTGTGATTAACGGAGTTAAACTGTCTGTATTTTTTACAACCGCCTTCAAGATCTACTGAAGCAAAATATTTGCTTTGGTTTGGCTTGTGGGGTTTAACGTCCCAAAGCGACTCAGGCTATCAGAGACGCCGTAGTGGAGGACTCCGGAAATATCGACCACTTGGGGTTCTTTAACGTGCACTGACATCGCACAGCACATGGGCGCCTTGCTTTTCGCCTCCATCGAAAATCGGCCGGCGAGGCCGGGATTCGATGTCATGACTGTTAATTCGTAGATTTCATAGATAATCTCCATTCACAGGTACTGTACAGGGTATACAAGCTTAGGCTGATACGACGATCGGCACCGCGAGTCCCACCCAGTCGTCACCACCCCGCCGGGGTGGTGCAGTGGTAAGATGCCCGACTACTGTGCCGGAGTACCCGGGTTCGAACCCGACATCGGCGACTGCGTTTCGATGGAGGCGAAACGAAGAGGCGTCCGTGTGCTGTGCGATGTCAGCGCACGTTAAAGATCCCCAGGTGGTTGAAATTACTCCATAGCCCTCCACTACGGCTCCTCTTTCTCTCTTTCCACTTTAACTCCCACCTTCCTTCCTTCCTTCCCTTACGGCGCGGTTCAGGTGTCCACAGAAACAAGTGTGACAGTTACTGCGCCTTTCCCTTCCTATGAACCAATTATTATTATTACTAGTGTTCAAAGATTGGGCCAATAACCTCACCATCTCCGGGCAGTCAATCGCTCTAACAGTTCGGCAGCCAGGGGCTCTGCACATATCGGAACACCAGTTCGTTTCCCTGATCTGTCTCGCAGGTATCAGCACCGTCGCACGATGCGGGCTATTGCGGAAGCCAGCCTGGCCACTCGGTATCGGAAGCCGAAGTCAAAGCGCCCGAAGGACCACAGCACTGCGCCGCAACCTTTCAACGTGTACCTCCTTGTGTACGCCCTGGGATGTGCCGTGTCGGGCGTGGCTCTGCTGTGCGAGCTGCTGTGGCACGCGCATCGCTACAAATGTAGGCAATCAGAAACAATTTTCGTGCAGCGTCATATATGTGCTTCGCACGAATATGAACAGGCCTATAGAAATGATGACCCCTGGTCTTGGCCAAGAAACGAGTAAAAAACCAAGATTTGCCGTGAAAATGTTTAACTAAACGGCCGCGAATCTTACACCGTCAAAGAATCCCGCTTGCCTTGCATTGATAGATTGGTATTGTAAATAATCGCAGCTCTAAATGAAATGCATATTGCATCACTGAGTTCGTGGCTCAACTCGTGCAAGAAGGCCATCAGGCTACGCCACACAAGTATACGATGGCATCTGTCCACGGTGTTCTGCACATCTCGCTAACCTTACTCAGCCGTATCTATTCCATAAGTTACGATTCGAGAAATTCGCGTACACCGAAGAATTCGTTACTCCTAACTCCAGCTAGTCTCTACTAGTACAAAATTGTGCCGCAAATCCGTTGCTTTCACTGCCCTTCCTCCTCTTCTGGCATGGAGCTCTGGGTTCAGTTGCTCCGCCTGTCTGCGCACGTTAAAGATCCCCAGGTGGTCGAAATTACTCCGCAGCCCTCCGATTACGGCTCCTATTTCTCTCTTTCCACTTTCACTCCCACCTTCCTCCCTTCCCTTACGGCGTGGTTGAGGTGTCCACAGAAAACAAGTGAGACAGTTACCGCGCCTTTCCCTTCCTATAAATCAATCAATTAGTTGGATGGATGGACTAAACTTTAATGTCCAACAGATAAGGTGATCTACCCACCCCCCGACACGCAGGTCAAGGGGCGGGTGCTGCCGCCTCAAAGGCAGGCCGGGAGGTCTTGGGTCCCAGCAGCCTCTTCAGCCAGTTGGACGAGTAGGAGCTGGAGCTCAGGGTCCGAGCTGCGCAGCAGGGTCTCCCAGGTGTCTCTACAGCCTATATTGTTCGTCCTCCTGGGAGAATACGGGCATTCCCATATTATGTGGTCGAGGGTCCCTCTCGCCCCACAAAGATTGCACTTGTCACTCCTAGCCTCAGGGAACATGTGGTTCGCCATAACCGGGTGCGGATATGTATAAGTTTGCAGTCGCCTCCACGCCACTGCTTGTCTGCTGTTTAATTTCGGGTCTGGGGGGGGGGGGGGGGGGTACCAGTCTACGATCCAATCTGTAGTGCTGCGTGATCTCCCCATATTTTAGTAAGCGCTCTCCGCTTCCTCGGTCATCAAGTGGCCCTGTAGCGGCTCGGCGGTAGAGATCTCGAGCCAGCTTCTGGGCCGCCTCGTTGCCGGGGACGGCTTCGTGCGCAGGAGTCCAAATTATTTGAATTTTCCTATCCAACTTTTTCTGGCCTAGGATTCTGGCTGCTAAGGGCGAGATCCTGCCCTTGCTAAAATTTTGTATGGCAGTTTTGCTGTCACTGATGACAAACTTCGCTTCCGTTCCGACGCAAGCTAACGCGATCGCAGTTTCCTCGGCTATTTCTATGTTCCGCCCGCGCAAAGTGGCAGCTGTCACGAGATTGCTCCGGCCGCTGACGACCGTTGCTACCGTGAAACTGCCACCACCTCCCGCCGCGTCTACATAGGCCACTTCATGTTCCGACATTTCGCCGAATCTAATTTGTAATGCTTCGGCTCGTTTTTTCCTCCTGTCTTTGTTATATTCTGGGTGCATGTTTTTTGGCAGCGGGGGAATCACCAAATTTTGTCTGACTTCTCTAGCTACCTCCACCTTGACCGTGGGACCCCTATCCGGATTTATTCCAACTTTCGTCAAAATGACTCTTCCTGTCTTCGTGGTGCTAAGTCTCTCAATTTGAGAGGTTCGCACCGCTTCCGCAAGTTCTGCTCATGTGTTGTGTACCCCTAGAGCCATCAATCTCTCTGTGGATGTGCATATGGGCAGTCCCAGCGCTCTTTTTACGCATTTTCTAATTAGAGACTCAATTTTTTCTTTTTCCACCGATTTAAAATCTAGATACGGCGTTGCGTAGCTCACTCGGCTGAAGATCTAGGCCTGTATCAGTTTCATCAAATTTTTTTCCTTTAACCCTCGGCCTCTGTTGGCCACCCGCCTAATTAGGCTCAGGGTCTGCATCGCATGATTCTCCAGCCTCTTGATGGTCTCGCCATTATGTCCGTGTGACTGGAGAATCAAGCCCAAGATTCTAATTCGCTCGACTATTGGTACCTCGTTACCCGCCACTTTATTTTGATCTCCGACGGTGCCTTGCACCTTAAGTGCTTCGGATTGTATATAAACAATTCTGATTTCTGCGGCGAGCACGCTAGGCCTCTCTCTGCCGCGTAATCGACTATAATGTCGGTGGCGGCTTGGAGCAGGTTTTCGACGCACGAATCACTTCCCCGGTTGACCCAAAGGGTGATATCATCCGCATATATACTAAATTTTAATCCTTCGAGCTTTGCCAATTGCTCGGGGAGTTCCCTCATAGCCACGTTGAAGAGCAGGGGGGACAGCACTGATCCCTGGGGCGTACCCTTACTCCCTAGCTCTATTGCGGGGGATTCCAGCGTCTGGAACTTCATGCAAGCCGTTCTACCTGTCAGAAAGTCCCTGATGTACCGATATGTCCTGGTACCTACATTAATCTTGTTCAGCCCTTCCAGGACCGCCTCATGTTTTACGTTGTCGAAAGCCTTCGTGAGGTCGAGCCCCAAAATTGCTTTCGCATCTTTAGACTTTGAGTCTATTATGTCGGGTTTGATTTGGAGCATGACGTCCTGCGTACACAAGTGAGGACGGAACCCGACCATCTCATGTGGTCACAGATCGCCCTGCTCCATGAAACTCATCAGTCTGGTCTGGACGACGTGCTCCATGAATTTCCCCACGCATGAGGTTAAGGAAATTGATCGTAAATTTGCTAGTTGAGGAGGCTTCCCTGGTTTCGGTATTAAAATAATGCTTGCCGTCTTCCACTGTTGTGGGAGCTCGCCTTTTTCCCAACATTCCTGCATATACTCCGTTAGATACCTAATGGAGTCATCATCTAGGTTCCTGAGCATTTTGTTCGTTACTCCGTCAGGGCCTGGAGCCGACTTCGTTTTAAGTCTTACAATCTCCGCCCTCACTTCCGCTTCTGTGATGGGGGCGTCCAGCGCCTCGCTAGGCGCTCCACCATAGTCAGGAAGTGGGGTTCGTGAAGTTTCTCCCACATACGTCTCAATTATTTTGTTCATGAAATCATCATCGTTCCCTTCGAAAGCGTGCCTCACTTTTGCCAATCTTATACCAGATTGCGTCTTCGAGTTGTCTGGGTCCAACAAGTGCCGGAGGAAGCTCCACGTCTTGGAGAGGTTCATGCTCCCCTCCATTTCGTCACACTTGTCCCAATTTTGTTCGCATAATTTGAAAGTATAGCCTTCGATTTCCTTATTATGTCGCGCAATCCTTCTGAGGTTGCGGTTCCATTTCTGTTTTTTGAGACGACGCTCCATGCTCTGCTTAGCTTCCCACATATGCAGAAGACGGCTGTCCGCAATCTCCGGGGCGTTATTACCTTCGAGCAATTTTGTTGCCTCTCTAACGTCCGATTTGAGCGCCGTCGCCCATTCCTCGATGCTTCTGATGGGCTCTAGTTCCTGAGCCCTCCTGATATCTCTAAATTCATCCCACTCGACGACGGCCGGCGCGCGAGCCCGGCGTGTTTTAACGCCTTTCCTTAGTGTGGAGACAATTATGTAGTGGTCGCTGCCAAAATTTTGATCCGAATTATGCCATTCTAGACCTTTTACGTTTTTCGAGAATGTTAGGTCTGGGGATGTATCCTTACTGACGCTATTGCCCACCCTCGTTGGGCTGTCGGGGTCCGTGTGCAAAGTGAGCCATAGGTCATGCGTATCCTCCCACAGCTGTCTACCTTTTGGGCACTGGTGCGGGTACCCCCATTCCTGGTGATGTGCATTAAAGTCCCCCACTATCAACAGTGGCTGGTTGTTTGAAATTTTGAGGGCCTTGCGAAGCTGAGCTCTGAACCTCACCTTCCTTTGCCTGGGTGAGCTGTATAAATTTAGAATGAATAGACTAGGGTCTTTCTGTTTTCCAGTTAAAACTTCTACAAACACGTTCTCGATCTCTCTCGACTCTAGATCGTGTTCAATGGCTGCAATGTTTCTTTTAACGAGTGTTGTGACCGAGGATTTCTCTCCCCTGCCACTATGAAATGCCTGATATCCCGACAATTTTGCGGGCCCCCCGGTTTCTTGGAGAGCAATTGCCAATGGAGTCTCATATAATAGCAAAAGGTATTGTTGCAGAATCGGCCGCTTGCGCCGGAAGCCGCGACAGTTCCACTGCCAGATTTGATTTTCATTTGCGCGCCTGGCCATTTTGCAGTTGCGAGACGACCTGTTCTATATTTTGTTGCCACCCGTTTATGGCGGCCATCTCATTCCCTAACCTTTGGCATTCCTCGGCCTGTTTCTGAACTGCCCCGAGGACAGCTTGAATTTGGATGTTGATATGATTCATAAATTCACTCATCTTGGCATCTAACCTTTCCAAATTTTCCATCCTTTTCTCCATAGCCTGAATAGGGTCGGTGCCTTGAATTTTGCGTTTCACCGGTGGTGGGAGGGACGGCTCTGTGACCATCTTATCCTGTCCCTGCGGCTGTTGA
Source organism: Amblyomma maculatum (assembly GCF_055883805.1). Taxonomy (NCBI): domain Eukaryota; kingdom Metazoa; phylum Arthropoda; class Arachnida; order Ixodida; family Ixodidae; genus Amblyomma; species Amblyomma maculatum. Next base: position 66,568,577 of record NC_139352.1, on the reverse strand, counting down.
CGTACCGCTTGGGAGGTCGTTTGTCTAATGGGTTGTTGCGGAGGTGTTGCCTGCCTCTGTGATTTCTTTAAGTTTTGGATCTCGGAACGCTGCGATTCGACTACCCCCGTTAAGTTTTCGATCATTTGCTTTAATTTCTCAATTTCCTCGTCTCGTTTACCCCTGTGATTATTTTCCTGGGAGACCTTGCCCGCAAAACTCACACCCGTACGTTCCTTGCTCCTACCTCGTCTCCATGCATTGGCAGTATCCCTTGAGCTTGAGCGTCCCCTGGACTGCCTCCTGGCACAAGAACCGGAGCGGTCTCTGGGCGGCGGCGGTGGTCTGCCTTGTTTCGTTTCCAGAATCGGGAAAGAGTCCTCGCGGAATTCGAAGTCTTCTTTTACTTTCGGTTCGCTTTTTCGACTCTGATGTCCCCCACCAGTCGTCGCTGCATGTTGCATCTTCTCCCAATGTCGCTTCTTCACTTCGTAGGGAGTGCGGAAAAGTTCTCGACACTTGGGGTCTCCTAGGGCATGGCCTTTGCCGCAGAGCTGGCATGTTGGTTCACATTTGTGTTCTCTTGACGGGTTCTCGAGGCCGCAGCCACGGTACTTGACGTTCGTCGGATCCGGGCACACATCCTCGCGATGACCGAGTCGGCCACAGGCGACGCATACTTCGTATTTTTTGCGGTACAGCTGGCACCTGTGCGGCGTCCCGTTGAGATAAATCCATCTTGGCACTTCTTTCTTCTTGAAGAGAATGAAGATCGACTTGGAATCTTTGCCCAGCCTGCGGACGCCTCGAATCTCGGGGTTGTCCTTGCGATCTAGGCGGTATAGAATTTCTTCGACAGAATATCCGAGCGGAACCCCGTGGATGACTCCCTTGCCGCAGTGTTTGGGGGTGGCCACGTAGGTAGAAGTGTCCACTTTTTCACCGTCGAACATGAGGTGTTTCACGCTCACGTACTTCAGCTTCCTCTCCGCACTTGTAGTGATGACCAGAACGGAGTGCTGCTTCATATTTGGAATTATTATATCTTCCTTCTCTTCGCGTGGATTGATCCCCGCCGACATTTTGATGATGTCAGTGAGATGTGCTGTTCCATATTTGGTAAGCCTAAGTAGGCCTCCACGAGGTCGGAGAACAATTTTCTCGGCGCCATCTGGAATGCGCGTCTGCTGACGCTCGATCGACTTGGCCGCCATTTTCCTGCGTGCTTGCTTTTCCTTGGCTCGCTGTTTCGCAGTTTTCTGCCCGCTCTTCTCTAGCGGCACGTACCTTCCTCCTTCGCTCGTAAACCATTGTCCTGGTTCCGAAAATTCCTCCGGTGTAATCGTGGTTCCTTCCACAATATCCATGATTCACAGCTTTCGCACGACCACGAGCGGCAAACGATCCCCCGGTAGGGACGCCGTGGGCCCGGTCGGCCGTTTTAGGCTTAGCGCCGTTAAGCTCAACTCAGCTACGTGCTGCGTCGAACAAACAAAGTAAAAAAATGGCAAAATAAAGTCCCACTTGCCGAAAAAATGGTATCCTCGTGGTCCTCTTCTCTTCTGCCGTCGATTGAGCACAAAAGCCAGGAAAGCAAGATCGACAGGCTGCCGAAAAAGCCAAAATTCGCGGAGCCCATGTGAAGCGCGTCCGCCCGCTTCGGCTTTGGGCACTCCGACCTCAAATCAATTAGTTGCTCCGCCGCTCTCACGCCGGGGTGGCGCAGTGGTTACGGCACTCGACTACTGTTCCCAAGGACGCGGGATCGAACCCTGTGAAAAGAACTTGATACAATGAAAGGCTGGAAATGCGACGCCGATATAAAAGTGTTGATAAACCGGATTCTGCTTTTAGAGATGAAACGCTGATGTTATACGAGTATGATGCATGAATAAATCTTACAGCGCGATTTTGAACTGATTCTAACGCGTTAGGGAGATATGCTTAATGCGGATTCCAGATGGGCGATGCGTATTCGAGTTTCGGTCTAACAAGTGATATATATGCTAGTAGATTTACATGTGCCGGGGCATTCCGCAGATTCCGTTTAAGAAAACCTAAGGCTTTGTTAGCTGAGGAAATAATGTTAGTGACATTTGTGCTCCAAGACAAATCGTGAGATAGGGTTACACCTAAGTATTTGCAAGACTGCACCAGTTCTAGGCGTGTATTAACAATTGTGTAAGGGCAGAAAAAAGGACTTCGACGGCGGGAGAAGGACATGCACTTACATTTTTTTGGCGTTTAAGGCCATTAGGGAACGGTTGCACCATTCTTAAATGCTGTTAAGATCATTTTGGTGAGCAGATTGGTCAGATGCGGTAAATGAAGCAGGCATCTGCAAACATGCGTATATTAGGAGAGACGCGCTGAGGTAAGTCATTACTGTATATTAACAATAACAGGGGTCCAAGGACAGATCCTTGGGGCACGCCGGAAGTTACTGGGAGGGTGTTAGATAAATTATTGTTGACCGAAACCATTTGGGTACGATTAGACAAGAATTCCTTTATTCATGTAAGAACGTTAGAGTCCAGGTTCAGCAGTTAAAGTTTTAGTAGCAAGCGCTGGTGAGACACATTATCAAATGCTTTTGCAAAATCCAGATAGATGCGTCAGTTTGTACATTTATATCCATGTTAGTATGCAAGTCATGAACAAAGAGAGCTAACCGGGTTTCACAGGAAAAACCTTTGCGGAAACCATGCTTTGAGGGGGGAAAAGCAGTTACAGTCTAAGAAGGAAATAATTTGGGAGTAAATGACATGTTCCATTATTTTGTATAGGACGCTTGTTAATGAGATAGGTCGATAACTTAATGGAGAGTTTCTGTTACCTGATTTGTAGACTGGAACGACCTTTCCCACCTTCCAATCATCCGGAATGGTTTCTGAAGAAAGTGACTGCAAACAGAAATGACAAGTATGAAACAACCGTGTGTCTTATGTTTCTTATAATTCTAGAGTTAATACCATCGATGCCGAATGATGAGGATAGCTTAGATTTCTGGATTATGCACGAAATTCCATCTTCGTAAAATGTAATGCTTGGCACGATGCCTTCCACATTGACAAAAGGAAAGGAAAAGGGCGTTTCTATTTCTTTCGTGAAGACTGAAGCAAATGCTGAGTTAAAGGCGTCAGCGCATTCATAATTGGTAATAACTTCGTGTGAGTCATCGATGAGGGTAATAGCGCATGTTGGGTGAGGGTTAATTACTTGCCAAAACTTTTTTGGGTTAGTAAGCAACAAAATTGGTAGTGTAGTAGCATAAAATGAACGCTTTGCGTCGCGGATCGCAGTCGAATATTCGTCTTCAGCTAGTAATTTTTAGCCGCCCGATAGAGACGCTTTTTTTTTTCCTAGTCTTTTTAAGGACTTAGTAAACCATGGTTTTTGGTTACTTACGCGGATGTTGACAGTTGGTATATGTTTATTAGCCAAATCGGTTAACTTATTCCTAAACATCGCCCAGTTATCCTGTATCGATTGATCGTGATGTGCAGATTCGAACGTGGTAAAGAAGGCAGTAAGTCCTTCATTTATTGCGTCATAATTACCTTTTTCGTAAAGTGTTGCAGTTTTCTTTCGGGTCCTGTTTTGTATTACATAAAACGAGAAGGTGGCATGAATGACATTATGGTCACTGATTCCTCGAAGATATGTAATGGATGAGAGCGCATCGGGGTTATTAGTCAGAATAAGATCCAGAATGTTTTCCGATTCTGGCGTAATGCGTGTTGGCTCTGAAACTAATTGTGTAAAACCAAGGTTCAAACAGATATCAATGAAGTTCATTGTCTCGACTGGACCGATTATTGAAGAAGACGGAAGGTTACACCAGTCTATGTTTCGGAAGTTAAAATCCCCGAAAAGAAGATGGGTAGCTTGGATTAAGTTTTTATTGAGCTCATTACAAAAGTCAGGAGTGGAATGGGGAGGCCTGGAACAGACTCCGAATAGCAGTGTTATTGGTGATGCGCGACGGAGTAACCAGATTATTTCGAGCTTAGGTTTTACATTTACAACGGAACATAAAATCTGCTGATGAACTGCTATGAGAACACCACCGCCCCTTGATCGTTCGCGGTCAGTTCGATAAACTTGAAAGTCGGGTAAGTCCGCCAAAACTTCGGTATCAGTGACGTCATTGTGTAGCTAGGTTTCTGTTAGAATGAGTAAGTTACTGCATATTGATGACATGATATTAGACATGAGCTCTCGCTTTGGAAGATAACTGCGTATGTTAGTGAAGATAGCGGAAAACGAAAGGTCATTTCTGGAAGTGGGTTTTTGATTATTCTTTCTTGTTAAGGGTCGAGAGGATTGCTACTCTATTTCTGTGACGCGGGTAGATGTATGTATAGATGTATGTATAGACTGGAACGCGAACTGGTTCCGTTGCCAGACGCAAAACTAAATAACAGCTGGACAGGCAATCGCGTGGAGACGATCGATTGCAAACCTATACGCAGCCGTACCAGATTATGGCGAACCACATGTTCCCCGAAGTCAGGGAAGATAAATACAAACGCTATGATGAGAGAGAGCGCATAAAATAGATGGCAGAGAAGTCGGACCTTGAGCTCCAGCTCCTAACCATCCGACAAGCGGAAGAGGCCTCTGGGTCACAAGAGCTCCCGGTCAACACCTGAAGCGGCACCACCAGGCCCCTGCCACGTAAGCCTGCGAGCGAGGGGCAAGGGAGGATCAGGCATTTTCTGTCGGACATAAACGTTTTTCATCCATGAGCGCGCTCCGACCATTTAATCCTATCTATGCTGCCTCGCCCGACTGGCTGAAGAGGTCGCCGGGACCCAAGATCTCCCGTAAGCATCCAAAGAGGGGCTTCCTGCCGCCCCTGCTTTGTGACGAAGCTGGGGAGTGGGGGGGGGGGGGGGGGGGGGGGACGTGCCATTTTTATCGGACAATAAAAGTTCTTTTCTCCTCCTCCTCCATCTATGCTCCGACGGCCAGCCTGTTGCTCCTTTCATCCTCACCGCGCATCGGACTTCAGATATTACAGCCCCATCTCACTCCTTCCCGGTAGAATGAAAAAAAAAAAATAAAAACTCCAGGACAAGCAGGAGTGACGAATACATTGTCACTATTTTATCACGTAATTGCGCACAAGGGACCTACCTGAAAAAATGCCATTCCGCGCATAGCGCCTGCAGCGGGGAGGCACGGCGAGTCCCGTGGTGACATCGTTGTAGCGAGTTGCGACCGTATGGAAGAAGGAAAAGAAAATGCATGCATGGGCCTGCTACTGATTCTATTATCCGCCATTTTATGAGAACAACAACAACACCTGAGCCACCTTGGCTGCTTCATGCGGACAGAGGAGAAAATAAAGAAAAGAAAAAAGAGAGAGAGAGAGACAGGGAGACGTGTGTCGCAACAGCCGTCGTCCGCCACCGAAGCGATGGCGGGTGCAATGACGGCCTACAACAGGTACATGCACACAGAATTAAGACAAGTTACAGAAATGAAATGCACTTTTGCTCACAGATATTAAACTGCGGTATACATGTGCAACATCGGATAAATTTTGTGCACGACTACAAAACGTTTAGCATGTAGAAAATACCTGTGAATCAACCAATGTGGAATGCATTTTTATAATAAGGGACTCTGTACCCATGTAAGCACAACCATACGGCTACAAAGGAAAGCTAAACATCTTGCACACAAACTTCATTAAGAAGTCAAAATACATCCTGGTCCGGAGTTCGAACCCGGGACCACCGCTTCACCGAAGCAGTAGCTCTGCCAGCTGAGCTAACCAGGAAAAGTATGTCAAAGTTTCTGTGAAAATTGTATATATTGGCCTCGTATAGACAGATGGCTGCTCTCGTGTGGATGGTAATGCGCAATTACTTACTTATTTCAATTACACTGTGCGTGAGTGCAAGTTTTGCTCATTAGTGAACGCTATAACAGTTGCGAGGAGAACGCTGCGCAGCTAAGTGCACCACACATATTGCAAGTCACAATGATAGTAACAAGACAAGAAAATCCTCATACATGTTCAGAAAAGCGTAAAATAACACATATCAAAGAGACGGTGTGTGAGCAGAGGTTCTCACGTGGAAAACATGCGCCGTTGTACAAAATATATAGCGCATAAAAATGCACGCGACGGACATAACATGGGAAGCCTAGTTGGGATGCACAGTGGGGGAAGCCTAGTTGGGATGCACAGTGGGCACATTTCAATGGAGGCGAAACAATAAAGGCACCCTTGTAAGTGCAAACTGTTGGCGCATGTTAAAATCCACAGTGGTGCAAATTAATCCGGAGCTCACTACACTGCATACCTCGTAGCGCATACGTCTCTTGAGGACATTAACCTCTTATTTTGCAACCTTAAAAGCAAAAGAAGGAAAATCAATGCGTAAAAGGAAATAAATGAATGTGTGGTCGTCACGCGGCTCATCGGTTACTGTAATGGACTGATGACAGGAAAGATGCGGATATGATACCGCCTGCAACAATGTCATGTTGGTGGAGGCACGATGGTAGAGGCTCGTGTACTGTGTGATGTCAGTGTCCGGAACTCTAGATGGTCGAAATTATCCGCAGCCCTCCACTCTAGCATCCCTTATAGGCTGAATCGCTTTGGGACGGTAAACGAGAAATGAACCAATTAAACAGATACTAAATATCATACCTCCTGCCCATAGATAAAGATAAAAAAAAAACAATATGCAAACAGCAAGAAAACAATGCATAAATAAACCTCATTTTGCAGAAGCTGTCATTAAAAACGTAATGAGTAAAAAAAATTACACATAAATAGCCCACTGCTTCTTACAGAGTTTATCAGAAGATAAATGTAAAAAACATGTAAATAGCCCTCTGCATCTTACAAAGGGTGCCATAATAAACGTAGCCAGTACAAAATATACATAAATAGCCCTCTACGTCTAACAGAGGATGTAAGAAAAAATGAAACATGTAAAAACAAATAAGCGGTCCTGTTCATCTTGCAGAATGTGGGACAAAAACGTAGCAAGGAAACAAAAACATACAAACTGCCATCAACTCTCAAAGGCTGTCAATAACACGTAAGAAATAGATAAATAAAATACTGCACTGACATGAGGAAAAAATTACTTTGATTCGGAGGGCGGCGGGTGCACTTGGATATGTAAAATGATTATTTCCACCTCCATGAGTTGCACCAGCAGCTCATGGAAGTGGGCATAGTCACCTCGTAAACGCCCAGGGGCAGCTGCCACCTCCCGCGTTGCTGCTTTCAAGCCCTGCGGTGCCAGGGTAAAACGATGCGTAGACGCCGCTGCAGCTATATGCGGTCCTGCATATTAAATGAACTTGAGTGTAAAAAAAAAATAAAAATAAAAACATTCGCTGCAAACTGTTATACAGAGTTCATTTTACCTCTATGTTAAGTGTGAGGTACTGAGATTTATTATGCTGTGTCTATAAGAGATGGTAATAAAAAGTTGAAGCAAACACATTGAACAATGAATGCAGCTGCACCATGTTGAAAGCTTCAGCTGTGCCAATGTGATGGGTGTCGCCTACACGTACCTACCTGCTCTATCAACAAAATTCTCCACAGTGCGGAGGAGGTCGCTGTGTAACGCGGGCTACTCCTGGTGACGTCATTGCGTGTCCTTACGCTTGCTGACGCAGTTCGTCCTCCCCTGCCCGCTGCCTGTGCCTGGGTGGCGGCCCTGGTGGCGGGCTTGGACAGTCTGGAAGGCTCGGAGGGCTCGGTGGGCCTGCAGTGGGCTCGGAGGGGCTATTAGAGGAGAACCAGCAGTTATACAGTGCAGCGTGCTGTTGAATAAGGAAACGGTTTGGTGCTGTTTGAGATGACTACTGAGATGCGCACACGGGAGCAGTTACACATAAATGCCGTCACAGGCAGTTAAATGGCAACAGCAGCATAATTCCATCGTAGTCATTTTACGCACCTGCGAAACCACCACAAGACGGCAAATTTCCCGCTGCAAACGGGAAAAGCTCGTACAGAATGCTAATGGCAGATATAAATGAGAGATCTGTGGGTACCGTAAAACGATTGTGACTGCAATGCTGCTTCTGTAAACACTGTTACATTAAGCGGCTTGGAAAGCGGGTTGTGTGCAGGCTCAATATTTCCAGGCCACCTCATATGTTGGGCCACCAGATTCATGTTGAAGCTGCTGCTGCTCCTCCTCCTACTCCTCCTTATCCAGTATCAGCTCACCTCCACTGCTGCCGTTTGCGTGAAAAAAAAAAGAAAAACAGCGCCGAGAATGAAACAGAAGGTACAGAAAGCGAGGTTGCATTTTTAAGCTCCAGCTTGCATTGATATACGTGTCCAAACTGAACAAAGCCACAGTGAGGGAAGCGATATAGACATGTAAGGCTTACACATCAAAGGGTTATTGGTTCACCTACCATCTGGTGATGGCGCCTCCGCGTGCAAGCTGCTCGACCTCGGCCCGCTCTCCGAGACACGAGGCAGACAGCTCATCTGATTCTGCAAGAAGGCACAACTCGGCACGTTCATACATGAGTGTCCCGAAGTTCTTCCTATAGGTGCATTTCTCACAGCACACCGCCCTGACATTAAGTGATTAAGCTTTCATTATCAGCAAGTAGAAACTTTTCCAATTGTGACGTCACCGTGGCTTACGACAATGCACACACCTGCTGCCTGGACGCGAGGAAAAACGGTGGCGCGACGCACTCGACACTCGCTCTCCCCATGAGGATGACGATGCCACCTACCGGCCCAGACAACTTGTCGCCTCTCGTGCCCCTACGACAAAATGCAGATAAGCATAGGCAGGTGGCCGCGGTACATCCGTGCCGACCCCTTGTCAAATCACTTGGCTGGAACTTTCGACGCCATTTCGAATGAATAAAGGCTTATCACTCCAATTCCCTGGCGGCAGTTTTATAGCAAAATTAATTGAACAACAGAGAATCTATAATAATTCAAATCTGGCCTGCTACTCTGCACTGGGGAAGGGGAAGGAGAGAAGAAAGAAGGTCATGATAGCTGACAATGTGGGAGAAGGCATGTGAAATATATATACAGACACAGCAGCTTGCTTTACAAGCGCGAATCAAGTCCGCTGGCGCTCAAATAACGGCAAAGAGCACGCACTGCCTGGACGCCCTTCCCCTTGTCCTGCCAAGCGCCCAGCAGCAGTTCCTCCGACAGAGGCCTCTTGTCTAAACGCTTCTAGGAAGCAGCTAGCACATTTCTTTCGTTCGCATACTCTGGGCACACCAATAATACATGGTGCACAGTCTCTGGGATGCCACAAGTTGAACATTCCGGTGAGTCCATCTGTCCAATTAAATGTAAGTACTTGCGCGTGAAAGCCACGTTTAAACGAAGTCGGTGTATCAAGCATGTCTGATGACGCGGAATATCACGCGGAACATTAAATTTAAATGTTCGATCGAGCCTTCTTAGACGGATGTGTCGGGTGTCTGGTTGAGCCCAGTAAGCTGCTGTAGCAATATTCATATAACTCTTTAGAAGACACGTCGTATCCGCTCTTGAAAAAGGCACAGCTGTTTGGAAGCTATTGATTAGTGCGCTTTTCGCTTCAACATCGGCCTGCTCATTCCCATGGAGGCCGCAGTGGGCAGGAATCTATTGAAACATTATCATATGGCCTTGCAGCTGGGCAGATGTGATGAGCTCCATAATGTTTAGTGCCAGGGACTGATAGGCAGTGTGGCGTAAGAAGTTTTCCAAAATTTGTAATTCAGTCTTCGAGTCCGTGAATATACACCATTTTTGAGGTGGTTCCCCACATATATAGCGAATAGATTCCCGAATAGCTACAAGTTCGGCAGCGGTTGATGTAGAGGTATGTCCCAAAAGGAAATGCAGAGTCGTTTTCTGAGCTGGTATGACCACAGCTGCAGCGGATGCCTGTGCTGACACAGATCCATCGGTGTATACGTGAATATAACTGGGATATTCTGACCAGACGTGTGCCAGAGTAAGTTGTTTGAGTCCATTAATTGGTACCATTGATTTCTTTAGTATTCCGGGAACACGAAGGTGCACCAAAGGTTTATCCATCGTCCATGGTGGTTGGGTGGGACGATATGGGAGGGCATATCCTGTCGGTACTTGCGACTGATGGCAGCGGAGTGCACTTGTAAAACTGCAGTCCGGCCTCTCATCCAGAATCTTGCTGAGTGGGTGAAAACGGTGTCTTGTAAGTGCTCGTAAATATACACGAAGTGGTTCGTGTGACAAGTATATGGACATTGGGCGAGCGTGTGCCTCTTCAATTGTGCCTTTGTTAGAGGTGCATCTGGGCAGTCCAAGGCATATTTTCAGTGCCTGCGCTTGCACGCTCTCTAAAGTCAGCAAGCAGGAAATACTCATACTAGAGAGTACTGGGAGACTGTACCGGATGTAGCCAACAAACAGAGCCTCGTAAAGCCGTATTAAGGAGCGCTCAGTTGGACCCCATTTGATGCCAGCTATGTAACGAAGTACATGGCAAAAATTAATTAGCCTCTTCTTCACCCATAGCAATATGTTTCGACCAAGATAGTCGGTGGTCAATAATTACTCCCAAGAATCTGTGCCTGGAGACGTATGGTATTACGACTCCATGAAGGGTAATCGGGTAGCGGCTGACACATTTTCCCGTAAACGCGATCACTGCACACTTTTCTGCCGCTAAAAATAAACCTTGACGCTGTAAGTACATCGATGTTGATGACACAGCTCGTTGCAGTCCCGCACGTAGTTGTGGGCGCGTCGAACCAGAGGCCCAGATGCAGATGTCGTCAGCATATGCACTTATGTGGATGTTAGTTGGCAGTTCACTCACCAGGCCAATTAGCGCAACGTTAAATAAAGTTGGGCTGAGAACTCCTCCCTATGGAACTCCACGACCGACCTGAAAGTGGGTAGTATCTCCTTCAGGCGTAGTCATGTAAACAGAGCGGCCGCTGAGATAGCTTACAATCCACTTTTGTAAAAGTACGTGCTCTTCAAAATGGGCACTCTTGCGGTGAAGCGCAATAAACGGAAGGCAGAGGATTAAAAGAAATAAATACCAGGGTAAGACCATCGCACATATAAATGACCCACACACAAAACGTCTACACGCTCGGAATGGTGTAAAAGAAAACTGTTCGTTTTCTATCCAACCATTACAAGCGCACCGACTCACCCCCTGAAATTTCACACTATGCAGGCATTCATATTCTGGTTAGTAGAGCGAAACTGAAGCCTTTAAAGTTCTCCTTTCAACTACTCTAACTAATTTAAGCCTGATAGCTGATTTTATTAAACTTAAATGTACTCGCCAGACACGACAGATACTCCGGAACAGATTAGACGAATTTTCCTACTCTTATTTTTCATAATCTGATCGAGATTGGAATTACTTGTATCCGCCTATTACTGCACAGGCATAGGAGTGGTACACCGCGACGACACGAAGCACATAGAAGAGAAGCACAACAGACGAGCGCTGACTCGGAACTAACTTTCTGTTAAGAAGAAAACGGATTCTTATACAAAAATATACCACATGATGTTACAAAGAATGGAACACTTGACCAGACAAACTCAAGAGATATCGTTTTCCTTCACCAGCAACGTGGAAAGCCCTAACAAGCAAAAGACCAAACACATAAGCCCCCCCCCCCCCCCCTTCTTTTACGGCCTTTTTTACGAAGTAAAAATTTTCACCAAACATTCTTCAGAAAAGAAACTTCTCACTAAAGAAGGCTGGCTGACAAACTGCGATTGGAATCTTTTGACAGCTTTTTTAACCTGAAAATCCAGTTTATTTTTGTTATTTTGTTATTTCTGACAATTTTTGGTGTACGTTTCAATATATTCTAATCAAATGTAATGTCCACTCGTGTAATACCCCCCCCCCCCCCCCCCCTGAGGTTGACAGTATGTTGAAATAAACAAATAAAATTACTCCCACACTTGTATTATTGGTTGTAGGCGCCAGTAAATGAACGGAGGAGTGAACAAATATGAAAAGCTGCTCCTATTTTTCTACCTAGTTAGCACAGGACATGCATCAGCCATTGCTTGTGTCTCACGATTACTCACGCATTTTTATTCGCTAAAAGGGTTCATCTTCAACTCCAAGAAGGTTATAATAAATTCGTGTTACAAAAACTGACTGTTTTCTCTTCTCTTTATTCATAAAATGAACAAGTCCAGCATACAGCCCTGCGCACTTACTTCCTTTCTTCAAGCATCTTTCCTCGTGTTCGTGTTGCACAGATGATGAATGAGATTGCATAGCATGTAATTTGCATCGGGATCGAAACATTACGACTGCATTTGCATGACGATCACATCCGGCCTGCACTTGCTTCACAGGACTCCTTGATATAGACGAGTATGCAGTGGTGAATGTCCGTAGTAGGCCTTTCTAAAAATACTCCCTAGCCAATAAGCACAGCACTTCGGCCTGCAAACTGCACAATCTAACTGCAGATGGTTGTCCGGAGCTGAAATCTTTTCTTGGTTTGGTGGCATATGTCGAGAGCTACTTCCACGCGCGGGATCGAAGTGCTTGCTGCCGTCACTTAAGTGCATGTTATTTGAACACGAGTCACTTAGCAGGTACCAACAAAAATAGCCCCAGCTTTAGTACCAAAACAGAATTGATACCTTACCTAACGTTTTTCCATGAAAACCCTACAGCGTGTGCTGAACACAATCTTCAAATGCAGAGCCTTAAGGTAGAATACCTCAGGGACATTGTACCGACAGCTTAATTATCATATGCATATGCCTCCTTTTTTCTATTGTGTTTATATTTTCCCAGTCTATTTCCTTAATCATTTTCATCTTTGCCTAGTATTAGCAATTATATTTTTGCGGAGTCATTCTTAGTAGTTTTCATTTACGACATGGCCCTTTACGGAGCCCGTCCTCAGCCATAGCGTGGCTTAAGTCCAAGGTCGATGATCAAAGTGACCAAAAACCAAAAAGAACGAGAGGAAGAAGATGGTTTACACGGTATGAAGGAGGACGGAAAAAGGGTAAAGGAGGACGCCTCAGTTCGCAGTTCGAGCCAATGTTTCGACAAGTGGACTTGTCTTCGCCTGGGCAAAGCGATCATCACTGGCAGGGGTTTGAATACGCTTTTGCTTCCGAAGAAGAAAAGCTGGGAAGGGGGAATGTGGATGAGAAGCAAGCAGGGTCAAGGAGTATGGAGGGGAGGATGGGTGAGAAGAAAGTAGGTCATGGAGTGAAAAAAAAAAATGTTTCTTCAGTATGCATTTCTCAGCCTGGAACCAGGAATCCTGAGGCCTGCAAAAGAAATAAATGCGGCAGTATCAGGAAAAACTACAATACCGGGTAGATGATTAGTCACCCCTTAAGCAAGTTTGGTGCAGATACGGACAGGCTTTGCAAAGGTCCCTGATAAGGAATATATCTAAGGAGAACAATTCTTAAAGCTTTCTGCAAAAGAGGCGGGGAGAGGGGGAGGGGTGAAGAGTGAACCACAACTGGCATGCAAAAAAAAAGTTCTAGGGCAAACACAAGTAGCAAGAGATAAGGAAGAAATTTGTTCTGAAAAACATGTGCAACTTATGCTATTGTGGAGGGGGAATATTGTATTGTATTGTATTGTATTGTATTGGGGTTTTATGGCGCATAAGCAACTGAGGTTATCATGCGCCTAGAGCAAGGTTAAAATCTGTTCTTATTTGAAAAGGGGAAGAAGGTTCGTTAAAGTTTACAGTTTATTCAGAACGTCTGCTTCTTTTAAAAAACTAAGAACACATGTTAAGTTTATTATTGCTCTTTCTCCTAAAAGTAATTTGGGATGGAAAGGGATGGCACGATCATAAAAAATAGTGAAATGCTTTCTCCGTAGTGTCTAGTTTTGGGCATGTAATCAGGATGTGGTTGACTGTGAGTACTTCTCCGCATTCTCCACACGTAGGCTTATCTTGTTTCATTAGTAAAAAGTTATGTGTGAGATGTGTGTGCCCGATACGCAGACGGCATACTGTAACCTCCATGAAGCGTTCCTGATGAGTGCTTGTTTCCCATTCTTCTATTTCAGGCTTTACGAGGTGCAATTTATTACTTTCTTGGTTATTCCATATAGACTGCTATATATCCTTTTATTTTCGTTTAATTAACTTTATGCAATCCTTATAAGGTATGTTTACTTTCTCTATTTCTTTCCTGCTTGCTTGAGCAGCACACACATCCGCTATCTCATTTCCTTCAATGCCCATGTGGCTTGGAACCCAACAGAATATTATGTTATGTCCTTGGGCTGATATCTTTATTACATCGTGTATTATGTTACCGAGTAATGGCATGACTGCATTTCTGGAGTTTAGAGCTGTGGGCACACTCAGTGAATCTGTATAGATAACACTGTTCTCAGTGCCCTCGTACACAATTTTTGCTACAGCTACCCGGACAGCATAACACTCGGCTGCAAATAATGATGCACATTAAGGAAGTCGAATAATTTTTTCGGAGTTCGGATCCCCTACAGCGCTGCCAACATAGGAGGCAGTTTTTGATCCATCCGTGTAAAACTCTGTGCATTTTCTGTATTTCTCTTTTAGTGCGCGATATTCTTGTAATATATGTTCTGTAGCAGTTTCGCTCTTTTTGAACTGTGTAAGGGTGAGGTCACAGACTAATGGAAAGTTGTACCATGGGGCCAGGGGAATATTTTCTTGAGCGACATCAGGCAAGGTGTCCAGAATATGGAGCTCACGGCAAATGTCTTCAAATCGCATTATCAATGGTCTTGTTGTCTGAGGCTTATTTGAGAATATTGTTCGTGACAATATTCGGGGCAAGTTGTGACAATCGGGTAACAGATGTGTTTTTTCCGTGTCCTTATTCTGAGGACATATGCGCATGTAAGTAAAGCTCGTCTATCTTTCAGTGAAGGCTCGTTAGTTTCAACATAGAGGCTATGCACAGGAGACGTTCTGTATGCACCACAAGCAAGGCGGAGGCCTAAGTTATGCACTGGGTCTAATTTCTTTAAATATAATTGCCTAGCTGATCCATAAACTATGCTTCCATAGTCCAAGGAGGAGCGCACAACAGAGCTATATATATTGCCGCGAAACCTTCAAAACAGTATTTGTTGTTTTTTAACAGCCGCCAGCATACAGGCTTATCACTCTGATTCTGGACCGCGTATCAGTTCCGTAATCTTTGTTTGTTAATGCTCGATGTCGCGAGTCACACCTTTATCAGTTTTGTTGTAGCGCAAGATGCACCGAGATCTGTCTCGAAGGTTCCGGCCACTTGGGTGTCTTTCCACAATGTTCCAGCCCGTGCTGGTAGCTGTTTGCGACGTTATCTAGATTGTTCTGTGCAGCCTTTAAATTGAGCGCTGTCGAGTGTGACGGGCATTCTTTGTTCGACGATCGACGAGCACGTGTGTTGCTATCGCCGCCGCCGAGTTGCTTAGTTCTTTGCGGGCGCAAGTCAGCCCAATAAAGAGCTTCTTCAGTGCAATCACCGACTCTTCATTTGTGTCATCGACCTTATCGCCACCACGTGACAATATGCAAAAGGCATGCCCTATCAGATCCCCAATGTTTCCGTGAAAGGACTTTTAGGATGTTTAGGGATTTGGAGGCTTTCTTCTTTAGTGCTTGTATGTGAGGGAGAAAAGTGAGTTTTTTTGTCAAAAGTAATGCCCAAGGATTTATGGTTATTGTTTATGGGCAATTTGATTTCATTTAGGTGTAAGGTAGGATTGGGCTGTATGCCTTGTTTGAGCGAGAACATAACTGCCACTGTCTTCTGCGGAGAAAATTTAAACCCATTTTCACTGGCCAATTTTTTTTGCTTATTTATTGTTAATTGGATCTGTAGCTCACATGTGGACATGTTGCATGATGTGTAGGCTATTTGAAGGTCGTCCACATAGAGTGAATACATTATGGAATTTGGTATTACTTTACTAATCGAATTCATTTTTACAACGAAAAGTGTGGTGCTTAAAATGCACCCTTGGGGCACACCATTCTCCTGCAGAAAGGTTCTTGATAAAGTGGTCCCAAGACGTACTTGAAACGACCGATGTGACAAAAAGTCACTTAAAATCTTTAGCATTCTGCCACATATGCCTAAATCTGCTAGGTCGCGCAATATCCCATACCTCCAAGTTGTATCATATGCTTTCTCAAGGTCAAAGAAAACGGCAAGGCAATGCTGTCGGTGTATAAAAGCCTCTCTGACAGTGTTTTCAAGACGCACGAGATGGTCAGTTGTTGAGCATCCTTTTTTAAAACCGCACTGATGAATGTTTAAAAGTTGATGAGATTCTAAAACAAAAGTTAGTCTGATGTTTAAAACACTTTCAAATGATTTTGCTAAACAGCTGGTGAGAGCAATGGGCCTATAACTACCAGGAGATGTCGGCTCCTTTCCGGGTTTTAAAAATGGTGCGACAACAGCTTTTTTCCACGCCTCTGGCAATTTTCCTAGGACCCATATTTTGTTAAAAAAATTTAATATTGCCTCTATGGCAGGTTCGGATAAGTGGGCGAGCATTTTGTAGTGAATTTGGTCAGGACCAGGTGCAGTTTGTTTACTGGCAGCTAGGACATTTTTTATTTCTTGTAGTGTAATTAAGCTATTATAGGGTTCTTTTGTACCACTCCTTGTAGGGAGTTTTTGTTTCTCTGCTGTGTTTTTGTGTTTTAGGAATGTTTGAGTGTAGTGTGATGAACTGGAAACTTCAGAAAAGTATTCACCTAAAATGTCGGCCTGTTCTTGTATAGTTGTCTGTATTCCGGGGGCTGTTAGAAGGGGAATGGTAAATGGAGAGTAGCTGCAATTTAGCTTTCTAACCTGTTCCCACATTTGTTTTGATGTTGTTGAGCTGTTTATAGCAGTTACATAGTTCTGCCAGGAGGCTTTTCCGGCACGGCGGCGGATATAGCGGGCTTCTGCTCTTGCTTTTTAAACTTGACGAAATTGTCCTGTGTTGGGTATCTGCGAAAAATTCCCCATGCTTTGTTTTGTTCTTTTTTTTGCTTGTTTACATTCTTTTGAATACCAGGTTTTGTGATTTTGTTTCACCACTCCTGAGGACTGAGGAATTGCTATATGTGCTGCAGTAAGGATACAATTTGTGTAAGCATCGTTTAGTTCATCTATATTATATTTATCTGGAGTAATTTTTTCTAGGCTGGCCTTTTCTCGGAACAGTGCCCAATCGGCTAAATGCAGCTTCCAGCGTCGTGGCTTGGATGGGATGATTTCTGGTGAAGATGTTAAGCTGATTAGTATAGGTAAGTGATCACTTCCGTATGGATTATCTAAAACGTCCCATTTAAAATCTGTAAAAATTGATGGTGAGCTGAGGGATAAATCAATACAACTCATTTTGCCTGAACTAGATGAACAGTAGGTTGGTTTCCCGGTGTTAAGGAGACAGATATTATTACATAGTATACAATCTTCGATGATTTCGCCTCTCGTATCTGTGTTTCTACTGCCCCAAAGGATGGAATGTGCATTAAAATCTCCTACTATTAAAAATGGCTCTGGAAGCTGCTTTAAAAGATCTTCTAATTCATAACTACTAAATTTAAGGTGCGGCTCTAAGTATATGCAGCACACAGTTATAGTTTTAAAAGCCTGTAAGGTTACCGCTATAGCTTCAAACTTAGTTTTTAGTTTGTGTTCTCGAACTGCTACTAAGTCCTCTGCAGTTCCATTGTAAAAAAGCCATTTTGTATTAAATGAGTAGAGCAAGTTAAGTTTTGTTTTCAGGCCCTCTGATTCGGGGCTTTTCTCGTTTTTGTGGATCCAAGGAGCTGCGCCGTCCGTCTGACGTCGACGGCACAGGACTGCCTTGGCTTGTGTCCATCGCGTCTTCTGACACGCTGGACGCCCGTGCGGACCGCACAGGTGCGTTTGTATTTCCCCTCACCGCATGGTGAGAGGCCTTGAGGCCGGCTGACCTGGGGGTCTGCGCAGCCTGTTTTTCTGGTGGTGGCGCAGCGCTGGCCGCAGCCACCAAGGGCACGGATGGCCCTGCTCCTGGTTCACTGTGTGAAACCTGGGCAGGTGCCAGAGTCTGTTGTGGCTCAGTACCCTGTTGTGCCACAACAGAATAGGCCGTTTTTTTTTTGACAGAACACGATTTCGTGCTTCCCGGAAAGTTATGTTTTCTTTGACCTTTATGGTAATGATTTCCTTTTCCTGTTTCCATATTGGGCATGTGCGTGAATAGGCAGGATGACTACCCTCACAGTTGGCACACAAATGTGTCTGAACCTCACATTTTTGGGAATCGTGTTCATGGGAAGCACATTTTGCACATCTCGGCTGGCCGCGGCAGGTCTGGGAGCCATGATCATAGCGTTGGCACTTGAAACAGCGGCGAGGATTTGGAATATATTTCCTGAGTTGAAGTTTCACATAACCAAGTTCGACTGATTCGGGGAGGATACTTTGTGCAAATGTTAGGACAAGGTGCTTGGTCGGAATCTCTTTGTCATCACGCCTCATTTTTATTCTGTAAACATCTGTTACGTTTTGGTCTTTGAGGCCTTCTAGAAGTTCCTCTTCGGTTAGGGATCTGACGTCATCGTCAGAGATAACTCCGCGGACAGTGTTCAGAGAACGGTGTGGAATGATGGCCACTGGGATTTCTCCAAAAGACTTTAATGTGGACAGTTTTTCATGTTGATGATTACAGAAGATTTCCAACAGAAGGTCTCCGTTCGGAAGTTTCTTTACGTTGTAACCCTGGCCTATTACTTCTGTCAGTGTCTTCGTCACTATGAAAGGTGAGATTTGTCTAGCCGTTTTCTCAGCGTTGTCACTGTGTACTACATGAAATCGTGGGAACCTGTTTGGGTTTTTCAGGAAGAATTTAGAGGTTTCGTCGGTGCGACCCCTTTTTCGGGATCGATCATGTGATAGTAAAGAAGCCATAAAATAATGTTGATGTTCGGCCAGGGTGGCGGCCGCCCACCACCGAGCCCAACAAGGGGACGGGACAGGAGCTTCCGAGAAAGTCCAGCCCACGCCAGCCTTACACCCTGACTTTAACCAAATATGGCGTAACACAGGGTGGTTAGCCACACAAGGTTAACCCTTGCCGCCTGGAAAATGAAAAATCCAAGAAAAGAGGAGGAGACAGGACAGTTGTAAGCAAGAGGACAGGAAAGCAAAAGATGGAGGGGAGGACAGGAAAAGGCGACAGCTGATTTCGCACGGTCGGGTCAGGCCGGAGGTGCCGTCTATGGGAAGCGTGGGCCAAAGTGGTGTGTTGCCTCCGCCGAGGGGCCTTAAAGGTCCGAACACTCGGCATCGGCTCAACCACCAGGATCCCCTTTTCCCCAGACACGACGATGCCACGCACGGCTAAACGTGGGTGCTCGGGGTCCGTGGTGTCGCACCAAACACACAAACACCTGCTTTAACAGGTGCCCCCTGCGAGGGAGGGGGAATAGAGTGCATACGTGCTGTGAATAAAGTGTACAGTTAACGCTACATGGAATTGTTTTCCCATCTAGCTATGGTGCAGAGAGAATATATTTAAGAATTCTAACGTTCTTTTATAAATATATATTTCTGCTGGTTCCAATGTTCTAAATTTATGGATTAGATATTCCTCTCTATATTTTCTGTCCTTTGCAGATTTAAAGCCAGACTGGAGAAGGTATAATTTATTTGAACTTTCAGCCTTTACGATTGAAATGCTGGGAAACTGCTTCAGGGAGGTTTTTGCCTATGTCTACCCGATGGCCATTAAGCCTCATGTTCATCTGTTGCCCTGTCTCTCCGATATACTGTTTATGACAGAAGGAGCATTCAGAAGGTAGACAACGTTTGAAGATGTGCAGTTAAAGCCTGTTTTTTTGTGATAAGTGAAATCGCTTGCAGTAATTTTAACCGTGGTGTCTTTTTGTAAATGATTGCGGGTCTTACATCAAGGTCGAGAGCAAGGATGGGGTTCTGTTGGATGCTTGTCGAGTTTATAATCATGTACTAGGGTATCTTTGAGGTTTGTATTATGTTTGCATGTTACCCTTGGTGCCTCCCGGAATATTTTCTTCAGGCGATCATTACACGTTAGCATGCAGTGGTATTTCCGTAGAATATTTATGTTTCGAAGGGCATTGTAATCAGTTCAGTTCAGTCGTTCAGTCGTGTCCGACTCTTCGTGACCTTACGGACCATGTCACGCCACGCTTTCCGGTCTCTCACTATCTTCCTAACATTACATAACTTCAACTGCAGTGCCTCGAGGATGCCATCTAACCATCGCGTTCGCTGCCTACCCCTTCTCCGGCGACCCTCAACCTTTCCCAACATCAAATCTTTCTCCAGCGACGCCTCTCTTCTCATCAGATGACCAAAGTAGCTGAGCTTTAACTTTAGAATTTGACCCTCCAATGAGCACTCAGGGTTTATGGTCGACAATATCGACTGATTTGATCTTCTGGCAGTCCAAGGAACTCTCAAGAGTCTTCGCCAGCACCACAATTCAAACGCGTCAATTCTTCGGCGGTCAGCCTTTTCACAGTCCAACTCTCGCATCCATACATCACAACTGAAAAGACCATAGCACGAGTTATACGGATCTTGGTTGGCAGACTAATGTCTCTGCTCTTTACTAGGCGGTCAAGGCTAACCATTGTTCTCTTTCCCAAAAGCAGGCGTCTCCTAATTTCATGGCTGCAGTCTCCTTCCGAGGTAATCTTGGAGTCCAAGAAGAGAAAATCTGTCACAGCTTCCACTTCTTGTCCATTGATGCTCCAGGACTTGATAGGGCAAGACGCCATGATCTTTGTCTTTTTAATGTTCAGTTTAAGCCCAAACTTCTCACTCTCTTCTTGTACGCGCATCAGAAGTCTCTTGAGTTCCACTTCACTTTCTGCCATTAAAGTGGTACCATCCGCATATCTAAGGTTGTTGATACTTTTTCCAGCAATCTTCACTCCAGCTGAAGACTCGTCCAGACCGGCCTTCCTCATGATGCACTCTGCATATAGGTTAAATAGGCAGGGCGACAGTATGCAGCCTTGCCTCACTCCTTTCTCAATCGGAAACCAATCAGTAAGACCATGCCCAGTTCTGACTGTGGCCTCTTGCCCTTCATACAGGTTCCTGAGGAGACAGATGAGGTGAATTGGAACTCCCATCTCTTGGAGAGCTTGACACAATCTGCTGTGATCTACGCAGTCAAACGCTTTCGCATAATCAATAAAGCAGAAGTAGATGGGTTTCTGGAACTCTCTTGCTTTTTCCATGATCCAGCGAAGGTTGGCAATTTGGTCTCTAGTTCCTCTGCCCTTGCGAAACCCAGCTTGCACGTCCAGAAGCTCCCAATCCACATACTGCTGCAGCCTACCCTGGAGGATTTTCAACATCACTTTGCTAGCATGCGAAATAAGCGCGATCGTGCGGTAGTTGGAACAATCTTTGGCACTGCCTTTCTTTGGAATGGGGATGTAAACTGACCTCCAATCCTGTGGCCACTGCATGGTTGTCCAAATCTTCTGACATAATGTATGCAGAATGTTAACAGCGTCATGGTTGAGGTTTTGAAGCAACTCAGCTGGAATGCCATCAATTCCGCTAGCTTTGTTCTTAGCAAGGCTGGCTAAGGCCCATTCAACTTCACTCTTCAGGATGCCCGGCTCGAGATCAGTAATCATAACCGTCTTATGTTGCGTTTGCACATTCGGGTCCTTCTTGCACAGTTCTGTGTATTCCTGCCACCTCTTCTTTATCTCTGAGGCTTCAGTGAGGACCTTGCCTCGTTTGTCCTTTATCACGCCCAGCTTAGCACAGAAGCTTCCTTCGATATCCTTGATTGTCTTATACAGAGCTCTTGTGTTCCTTAATTGGCTGTTGTCCTCAATGCTTCGCAACTGCCGTAATTCGGCCCCTGGGGCCGAATTACGGTTCTCGCTCTAAAGTTATAGAGCGTGACGTCAAAATGACGACGCCGTGACGTCTCGGCTAGACGTCAACGCGTGACGAAAATCAGAATCAACCAATGATCGCCAGGGTGCCGCCCCGGGCCGCTTATTTTCACGGCAAAAGGTTTATTCGCACGTCAAGGAGCCGTTTGCTAACGTTTTTATAGACATAGCGTGTGAATAAATTGACTAACGTTTTATATTTTCAAGAATCCGCATTTAAAGTTCAGTGTCATAAAAAAAAATCAAGAAGCAGCTACAGTTTTGCAATTAAACGTTCTCGTGGGTAGCTTCTTTTGCCGCGAGGGCGCGCTGGCAGAGGTAAACAAACCGTAAAAATGGCGATTTTCAGTAAAACAGCTGATTCCACGGCTATAGTGCCCGCTTTTGCGCATCGTCTGATGTCAAGGTACTGTGTGTTGGTCCTAAATGCGCGGAGAAATCATATCGAAAGCAGTGTAATCGGGACTTTGTTTATTGTTCTTTAGGAAACAGAAACACAAGAAAGATCGATCCCGGAGCACAGGCAAAATAAAATTTTATGTCCACACGAACGTCTCACACACAAATGCTTCAGTTGGAACGAGCACGGAGAAAAGCAACGCGGTTGAGCGTACACTGCCAACCTCGCTCGTTTTCATTCGTTTTGCACTGTATGTCGCCTTCGCCTCCGCCTTTTGCTTTGGGCGTACTGCGGAGCCCAACCACCCTTCAGCGCAAACTTTGCAGTAGTTGAATTCAGCCATTTGACGCACGCACTTGCTCACCGTCAGTTATGAGAGGCCGACTACGTGTGGAGACGAAATCCTCCTGAGGCAAAAAAAAAAAAAAGAAAGATCGGAGCACGCATGACAGCCACACCGTCAAGAGGGTCGACTGCGAGCTTCATACAGTTCATCGGCGCATTCGTCGCACCACCATTCCGGTTTCGCATTTTCAAGTCGAAATAGGCGTCGGAACAACTCGCCGAACAAGTAGAACGCATTCTCACACACCGCCCTTCGTCGTTGCTCGCGCCGGCGTTGCCGCTTCAGCGCCGCAGCCACCACTCCACCACGGACGCCGCCGCCATTTCCGCTCTAAAACTCACTCTAAAACGTTTTAGACCGTCTCATCGCGCTCTACAAAAATAGTCTAAAACCACGGGCATAATTAGGTGCGCGACGTCATCTGCTTTTTCGCTTCCGCGACGTAATCGCTGCATCCCGTGACGCAACTTTTCCAGATGGCGACGGCGACAAATAGGAAGGGGCGTTTTAGAGCGCTCTCAATTATATAGCGGTCCGTAATACGGCCCCAGGAAGGCATTCTTATCTCTCCTTGCTATTTTCTGAAAATCCGCATTGAGAACCTTGTATCTTTCTCTTTCCCCATAACTTTTGCCATCCTCCTTTCCTCAGCTATTTGCAAAGCCTCTTCAAATAACCAGTTTGCTTTCTTGCATTTCTTTTGCTTTGGAACTACCTTAGTGGCAACTTCTTGTATTATATCACGAACATCAGTCCACATCTCTTCGGGCTCTCTGTCTTCTAGATCTAATTCTTGAAATCGATTCCTCACTTCCACAGCATATTCAAATGGAATTTGATCCAGATCATACCTGAAAGGCCTTCTAGTTTTCTGCGTTTTTCTCAATCGAAGCTTAATTTTGGCAACAAGAAGCGGATGATCGGTGCCACAGTCGGCCCCGGGCCTTGTTTTTACTGTTTGTATAGCGCTTCTCCATCTCTGCCGGCAAAAAATATAATCGATCTGATTCCTGTTCAGACCATCCGGTGAAGTCCATGTGTACAGGCGCCTCTTGTGCTGTTGAAAATGAGTATTCGCTATGGTCAGGTTGTTTTCTTGACAAAACTCTACTAGCCTCTGCCCAGCTTCATTTGGCTCGCCAAGACCGAACTTGCCTATAATTCCGGATATTTCTTCACTCCCGACCTTAGCATTCCAGTCTCCTATGCGAAAAACGACGTCTGATGATGGGGTGCGGTCTAAAAGGCATTGTAAGTCCGCATAAAATCTCTCAACGTCAGCTTCTTCAGCAGTAGTGGTCGGTGCATAGACTTGGATAACTGTTACGTTGAAAGGGTGACCTTGGATCCGAAGTGAAATCATTCGGTCGTTTTTGGGGTTGCACCCTAGCACTGCTTTGCCCATTCTTCTGTTTACTATGAGAGCGACCCCATTCCTTCTCTTGGATTCGTGCCCACAATAAAAGACATAATGGTTGCCGGAGTTAAATTCTCCCATTCCGGTCCACTTGAGCTCGCTGATACCCGAGATATCAAGGTTCAATCTGTCCATTTCTCGCTTGACGACATCCAGTTTACCTTGCGTCATAGATCTTACATTCCATGGTGCTATGTGATATACCTATCTCCTTGCAACATCGGACTTTCCGGTCGCTTCCCGACACATCCACAACTGGGCGTCCTTTTGGCTTTAGCCCAGCCGCTTCATTCGTAATATTTCATTGGAGTGTTTAGTTACAAAAGAACGCTGGCGTTCAGTGTAGGCGTTTGGTCGCTTCGTGAGCACAACGTTACGGTTTAAAGTGCTCGCTTCTTCGAGGGCCATATTAACGGATTCCCGGGATAGTTCCTCTGAATTAGTGTTGATTTCAATGAATGTATTTCGTTTAGGTACTCATCATCGCTACGTATTCTTCTAAGCCGTGTCACCTATCCTACAAATATTCCTTGCTTACAATGTCTCGGATGATAACTGGTAAAATCTAGGTATTGTTGCTTATCCGTTGGCTTTCTGTAGAAGGGAGTGTAAAGTTTTCCGTTTTCCACCGACACCTCAGTGTCGAGAAAGTCCGCTTTGAATTGCGACGACTGACAAGTAAATTGAATGCCACTGTGATGATTATTAAGATGCGAGAAGAACGACTGGAGAGATTCTGATTCATTGCTGCCATATCATGAAAAAATCGCAATAATAGCGAAGGTATATAAGTGATTTTTCCGGAAATGAATTTATTATATTGGATTCTAGAACTCCAAGGAATATATTCGCGTAAGTAGGCGCGAATGGAGTACCCATGCTGGTTCCAAATATGTGCAGATAATAGAATGAATCGAACTCAATAATTTAAAGTTAGGACTAGTTTAAGGAGCAATAGATAAATGTCAGAGGCTTGCGGGTGAGGTTTGTTAAAAGAACAGAATAAAATAGGATTTATTTTCATGTATTATGAGTACATACATGAGCAGATAGGAGAAAAAGCTGCAATCATGCAGCTTGACTAGGCTCCCACCCCCTATACTTGAGCACAGCATCAGGTACAAATTCACAAAGTATCAATGAAGCAAATGATAAATATATGATTGAACTACAATCAATAAAGTAAAAAAAAACATTTACAATGAATAGAAAACAGACCATAGGAATTCTTCACAGTGAATTGAGAAAACAAAAGCGCAGAAATTATATAATAGGAAAAATAGTCATATGAGTCATATGAATAGTCAAAAATACTCGAGTTAGGGCGGCAATACCTTCATCGATAGGAATATTAATGTAGAGTGCAGTGACGTCAAATGTGACAAGTATACAGTTATTTGCAAGATTGGTCGCGTTAATAATACGTTCAGTTATTTGGAGGAAGTGAGCTGTGTCTTGCACAAACGAAGGAAGGTGGGTCGGGAGGTCTGCTATGTGGTGATTTAGGAATATTGAGAAGTTTCCTGTGGGCGTAATATTGTTGGAAACAATTGGCCTTCCTGGTACGTCTGTGGTAAAGAATGCTTCTGCGGAAACCGTGTGGATCTTGGGCAGTAGATAAAATTGACCGGCTAGTTTGTTTAATGGCTTAAGAAATTTATAGTCAATCTCGGTAATCAGTTCCCTGGGGAATAGATCTATTTTAATAGGATGACTCACTGAACTGTTCTGTCGGATCGGTATTCAGCTTTTGATAGTGGCAAGAGTTGTTAAGCCGTCTATATGCCTCTTTTTTTTGTAATTTTGAGCTGGGAGAATCACTCTGCTGCCACCTTTGTATGCAGGCTTGATAAAACGTTGTAGAGTTGCTGTTTCAGTTTTAGAGAGGTTTTAGGGCTTTCGAGCTAGCTTTGTATACGTGTATTTGATATAAAACATTGGCTTTCTTCAGAAACAAGCAAACAGGTGAACACTCGCCGAGTGCCTGTTCGTCTAAATGCAATGCTGAATAAAACGGGATTTCTTCATCGTAAAATACAGTAAAAAATTTTTCATAAGTGCTTCAAGATATAGGCGTGAGAATAAATTGTGATCAACTATGAGCTCATCGCACACATTTCACACACACATGTTTGAGTTTTTTTTGTCACCAGGAAACTGAGTGATGCATGTGTCCTATGCGCAGACTGCATAAAATGACTTCGATGAAACGTTCCTGATGGCAGCATGATTTCCATTTTCCTAATATGAAGCACGCTTTACGAAGTGAAGCTTCTTGTTTGCTTCATTTTCCCAAGGAGCCTGCCATTTGCTTCTTAGTTTGCAGCGCACCGACTCAATGCGATCTGTGTGTGGCATGTTTACGTGTTTTATTTCTACTGTTATGGATCGCGCGGTGCATGCATCTGCCCTCTCATTGCCGTTGATCCCAACGTGCTTGGAGACAGCAGAATTGTATAATTTTATGGTATGTCGTAGCATCGTGGCCTTTGCTATATTGCGTATGATGCTTACTAATAAGGAGTTGATAGCAGTTTTAGAGTTTAAGGCGGAGTGAACACTCAGGGAGTCTGTATAAACGATGCTCTTTCTGACGTTCTCATTTGCTATTTTTACAGCAATTTTCAGTTTTGTCTTGTATTAATGTACTTGCGACTTGGGATTCAGTTTTTGAGCCATCAGTATGAAATGCCGTGTAATTTCTGTATTCTTCTTGCAGCGTGAGATATTCTTGTAGTATATGCTCACGCGGTTTACAGGTTTTCCGAACGTTTATTAACGTGAGGTCACTGGCTGTGGCCATTCTCCATTCTCGACGACCTTTTGGAGAGATTGCGATGCAAATATCCATTCTCTCACAAGCGATAATTTTAGCGCAGTGAAAAAAGAGCACCGCATGTTGTCCATACCCACGACCACTTGGCAGAGATTGCGATGCCAAGATCAACTCACTCACAAGTGCTAAATGAAGCGCAGTGAAACGAGAGCGCCACATGTTGCCCATTCTCGACGACGTCTTGGCAGAGATTTAGAAGCCAAGATCAACTCACTCACAAGCGCTAAATGAAGCGCAGTGAAACGAGTGCGCCACACGTTGCCCATTCTCAACGATGTCTTGGCAGAGATTGCGAAGCCAAGATCAATTCACACACAAGCGCAAGATGAAGCGCAGAGAAATGAGAGTGCCAAATGTTGTCCATTCTCGATGACCTTTTGGAGAGATTGCGATGCAAATATCCATTCTCTCAGAAGCGCTAATTGAAGCGCATTCAAACATGAGCACCACATGTCCATACTCAAGACCACTTGGGAGAGATTGCGATGCCAAGATCAATTCTCTCACAAGCGCTAAATGAAGCGCAGTGAAACGAGACTGCTACATGTCCATTCTCGACGACCCCTTGGCAAAGATTGCGATGCAAATATCCATTCTTCCACAAGCGCTAAATGAAGCGTCGTGAAACGAGAGCTCCACACATTGTCCATTCTCGACGATCTCTTGGCAGAGATTGCGAAGACAAGATCAAGTCACTCACATGCGCTAAATGAAGCACAGTGAAACGAGAGTGCCACATATCCATTCTTGACCTCTTGGCAGAGATTACGATGCCAAGATCAATTCACTCACACTCGCTAAATGAAGCGCAGTGATAGGAGAGCGTCTTATGTCCATTCTCGACGACCTCTTGGCAGATTGCGATGCCAAGATAAATTCACTCACACGCGCTTAATGAAGCGCAGTGAAATGAGTGCGCCACATTTCCATTTTCGATGACCTCTTGGCAGAGATGGCGAATCCAATATCCATTCACTCAGAAGCGCTAAATGAAGCTCTGTGAAACGAGCCCGCCACACGGTGCCCATTATTGATGACGTCTTGGCAGAGATTTAGAAGCCAAGATCAATTCACTCACAAGCGCTAAATATAGCGCAGTGACACGAGAGCGCCACATATCCATTTTCGACGACCTCTTGGCAGAGATGGCGAAGCCACTATCCGTTCACTCACAAGCGCTAAATGAAGCGCAGTGAAACGAGAGCGCCACATGTTGTCCATTCTCGACGACCGCTTGGCAGAGATGGCGAAGCCAAGATAAATTCTCTCACAACCACTAAAGGAAGCGCTGTGAAAGGAGAGCGCCACATGTTGTCCATTCTCGACGACCTCTTGGAAGAGATGGCAAAGCCAAAATCCGTTCACTCAGAACCGCTAAATGAAGCGCGGTGAAACGAGAGCGCCACACGCGACGCATTCTCGACGACGTCTTGGCAGAGATTTAGAAGCCAAGATCAATTCACTCACAAGCGCTAAATAAAGCGCAGTGAAACGAGTGCGCCACACGCTGCCCAATCTCGACGTCGTCTTGACAGAGATTGCCGTGCCAAGGTCAATTCACTCACAAGCGCTAAATGAAACTCAGTAAAACGAGTGCGCCACATGTTGTCCAATCTCGATGACCTCTTGGCATAAATTGCCGTGCCAAGATCAATTTACTCACAAGCGCTAAATAAAGCGCAGTAAAACGAGAGCGCCACATGTCTATTGTCATGACCTCTTGGCAGAGACTGCGATGCCAAGATCAATTCACTCACAAGCGCTAAATGAAGCGCAGTAAAACGAGAGCACCACATGTCCATTCTCACGACCTCATGGCTGCGATTGCGATGCAAATTTCCATTCTCTCACAAGCGCTAAATGAAGCGCAGTGAAACGAGAGCTCCACACGTTGTCCATTCTCGACGATCTCATGGCAGAGATTGCGAAGCCAAGATCAATTCACTCAAGCGCTAAATGAAGCGCAGTGAAACGAGAGCGCCACATGTTGTCCATTCTCGACGATCTCATGGCAGAGATTGAGAAGCCAAGATCAGTTCCCTCACATGCGCTAAATGAAGCGCAGTGAAATGAGAGCTCCACATGTCCATTCTTAACGACCTCTTTGCAGATTGCGGTGCCAAGATCAGTTCACTCACAAGCGCAAAATTAAATGCAGTGAAACGAGTGCGCCACATGTCCATTCTCGACGACCTCTTGGCAGAGATTGCGATGCCAAGATCAATTCACTCACAAGCGCTAAAGCGCAGTGAAGCGAGAGCACCACATATGCATTTTCGACGACCTCTTGGCAGAGATGACGAAGCCAATGTCCATTCACGTACAAGCGCATGAAGCGCAGAGAAACGAGAGCGCCACGTGTCCATTCTTGACGACTTCTTGTCAGAGATGGCAAAGCCAAGATCAATTCACTCACAAGCGCTAAATGAAGCGCAGTGATAGGAGAGCGCCTTATGTCCATTCTCGACGACCTCTTGGCAGATTGCGATGCCAAGATCAATTCACTCACAGGCGCCTAATGAAGCGCAAAGAAATGATTGCGCCACATCTCCATTCTCGACGACATCTTGGCAGAGATGGCGAATCCATTATTCATTCACTCAGAAGCGCTAAATGAAGCTCTGTGAAACGAGCGCGCCACACGTTGCTCATTCTTGACGATGTCTTGGCAGATAATGGAAGCCAAGGTCAATTCACTCACAAGAGCTAAATGAAACCAGTGAAATGAGAGCACCACACGTTGCCCATTCTCTACAACCTCCTTGCAGAGATGGCGAAGCCACTATCCATTCACTCACAAGCGCTAAATGAAGCGCAGTGAAACGAGAGCGCCACATGTTGTCCATTCTCAACGACCTCTTGGCAGAGATGGCGAAGCCAAGAGAAATTCACTCAAAAGCGCTAAGTGAAGTGCAGTGAAAGGCGAGCGCCACATGTTGTCCATTCTCGATCACCTTTTGGAGAGATTGCGATGCAAATATCCATTCTCTCACAAGCGCTAATTGAAGTGCAGTGAAACAAGAGCACCACATGTTGTCCATACACACGACCACTTAGCAGAGATTGCGATGCCAAGATGAATTCACTCACAGGTGCTAAATGAAGCGCAGTGAAACGAGAGCGCCACATGTTGCCCATTCTCGACGACGTCTTGGCAGAGATTTAGAAGCCAAGATCAACTGACTCACAAGCGCTAAATGAAGCGCAGTGAAACGAGTGCGCCACACGTTGCCCATTCTCAACGATGTCTTGGCAGAGATTGCGAAGCCAAGATCAATTCACACACAAACGCAAGATGAAGCGCAGTGAAATGAGAGTGCCAAATGTTGTCCATTCTCGATGACCTTTTGGAGAGATTGCGATACAGATATCCATTCTCTCACAAGCGCTAATTGAAGCACAGTGAAACAAGAGCGCCACATGTTGTCCATACTCACGACAACTTGGCAGAGATTGCCATGCCAAGATCAATTCACTCACAAGTGCTAAATTTAGCGCAGTGAAACGAGAGCGCCACATGTTGCCTATTCACGACACCTTCTTGGCAGAGATTGCGAAGCCAAGATCAATTCACACACAAGCGCAAGATGAAGCGCAGTGAAATGAGAGTGCCAAATGTTCATTCTCGACGACCTTTTGGCAGAGATTGCGATGCAAATATCCATTCTCTCACAAGCGCTAAATATAGCGCAGTGACACGAGAGCGCCACATATCCATTTTCGACCACCCCTTGGCAGAGATGGCGAACCCAATGTCCATTCACTTACAAGCGCTAAATGAAGCGCAGAGAAACGAGAGCGCCACGTGTCCATTCGCGACATCTTGGCAGAAATTGCGAAGCCAAATCAATTCACTCACAAGCGATAAATAAAGCTCAGTGAAACGAGAGCGCCACATTTCCATTCTTGACGACCTCTTTGCAGATTGCGGTGCCAAGATCAGTTCACTCACAAGCGCAAAATTAAATGCAGTGAAACGAGTGCGCCACATGTCCATTCTCGACGACCTCTTGGCAGAGATTGCGATGCCAAGATCAATTCACTCACAAGCGCTAAAGCGCAGTGAAGCGAGAGCGCCACATATGCATTTTCGACGAACTCTTGGCAGAGATGGCGAAGCCAATGTCCATTCACGTACAAGCGCATGAAGCGCAGAGAAACGAGAGCGCCACGTGTCCATTCTTGACGACTTCTTGTCAGAGATGGCAAAGCCAAGACCAATTCACTCACAAGCGCTAAATGAAGCGCAGTGATAGGAGAGCGCCTTATGTCCATTCTCGACGACATCTTGGCAGATTGCGATGCCAAGATCAATTCACTCACAGGCGCCTAATGAGCGCAGTGAAATGATTGCGCCACATGTCCATTTTCGATGACCTCTTGGCAGAGATGGCGAAGCCAATATCCATTCTCTCACAATCGCTAAATGAAGCGCAGTAAAACGAGAGCCCCACATGTCCATTGTCGACGACCTCTTGGCAGAGATGGCGAATCCATTATCCATTCACTCAGAAGCGCTAAATGAAGCTCTGTGAAACGAGCGCGCCACACGTTGCTCATTCTTGACGACGTCTTGGCAGATATTTGGAAGCCAAGGTCAATTCACTCACAAGAGCTAAATGAAACCAGTGAAATGAGAGCACCACACGTTGCCCATTCTCTACAACCTCCTTGCAGAGATGGCGAAGCCACTATCCGTTCACTCACAAGGACTAAATGAAGCGCAGTGAAACGAGGGCGCCACATGTTGTCCATTCTCAACGACCTCTTGGCAGAGATGGCGAAGCCAAGATAAACTCACTCACAAGCGCAAGATGAAGTGCAGTGAAATGAGAGTGCCAAATGTTGTCCCTTCTCGATGACCTTTTGGAGAGATTGCGATGCAAATATCCATTCTCTCACAAGCGCTAATTGAAGCGCAGTGAAACAAGAGCACCACATGTTGTCCATATACACGACCACTTGGCGGAGATTGCGATGCCAAGATCATTTCACTCACAAGCGCAAGATGAAGTGCAGTGAAATGAGAGTGCCAAATGTTGTCCATTCTCGATGACCTTTTGGAGAGATTGCGATGCAAATATCCATTCTCTCACAAGCGGTAATTGAAGCGCAGTGAAAAAAGAGCACCACATGTCCATACTCACGACCACTTGGCAGAGATTGCGATGCCAAGATCAACTCACTCACGAGTGCTAAATGAAGCGCAGTGAAACGAGAGCGCCACATGTTGCCCATTCTCGACGACGTCTTGGCAGAGATTTAGAAGCCAAGATCGATTCACTCACACGCGCTAAATGAAGCGCAGTGAAACGAGTGCGCCACACGTTGCCCATTCTCAACGATGTCTTGGCAGAGATTGCGAAGCCAAGATATATTCACACACAAGCGCAAGATGAAGCGCAGTGAAATGAGAGTGCCAAATGTTTTCCATTCTCGATGACCTTTTTGGAGAGTTTGCGATGCAAATATCCATTCTCTCACAAGCGCTAATTGAAGCGCATTCAAACATGAGCACCACATGTCCATACTCACGACCACTTGGGAGAGATTGCGATGCCAAGATCAATTCTCTCACAAGCGCTAAATGAAGCGCAGTGAAACGAGAGCGCCACATGTTGCCTATTCACGACACCTTCTTGGCAGAGATTGCGAAGCCAAGATCAATTCACACACAAGCGCAAGATGAAGCGCAGTGAAATGAGAGTGCCAAATGTTGTCCATTCTCGACGATCTTTTGGCAGAGATTGCGATGCAAATATCCATTATCTCACAAGCGCTAATTGAAGCGCATTCAAACATGAGCACCACATGTCCGTACTCACGACCACTTGGGAGAGATTGCGATGCCAAGATCAATTCTCTCACAAGCGCTAAATGAAGCGCAGTGAAACGAGACTGCTACATGTCCATTCTCGACGACCCCTTGGCAAAGATTGCGATGCAAATATCCATTCTCCCACAAGCGCTAAATGAAGCGCCGTGAAACGAGAGCTCCACACGTTGTCCATTCTCGACGATCTCTTGGCAGAGATTGCGAAGACAAGATCAAGTCACTCACATGCGCTAAATGAAGCACAGTGAAACGAGAGTGCAACATGTCCATTCTTGACTTCTTGGCAGAGATTGCGATGCCAAGGTCAATTCACTCACAATCGCTAAATGAAGCGCAGTGATAGGAGAGCTCCTTATGTCCATTCTCGACGACCTCTTGGAAGATTGCGATGCCAAGATAAATTCACTCACACGCGCTTAATGAAGCGCAGTGAAATGAGTGCGCCACATTTCCATTTTCGATGACCTCTTGGCAGAGATGGCGAATCCAATATCCATTCACTTAGAAGCGCTAAATGAAGCTCTATGAAACGAGCGCGCCACACGGTGTCCATTCTTGATGACGTCTTGGGAGAGATTTAGAAGCCAAGATCAATTCACTCACAAGCGCTAAATGAAGCGCAGTAAAAGGAGAGCACCACATGTCCATTCTCACGACCTCATGGCAGCGATTGCGATGCAAATTTCCATTCTCTTACAAGCGCTGAATGAAGCGCAGTGAAACGAGAGCGCCACATTTCCATTCTCGACGAACCCTTGGCAGAGATTGCGAAGCAAAATCCATTCCTCGCAAGCGCTAAATGAAGCGCAGTGAAACGAGCGCGCCTTATCTCCATTCTCGACGACCTATTGGCAGAGATTGCAATGCCAAGATCAATTCACTCACAAGCGCTTAATGAAGCGCAGGGAAACGAGAACGCCACATATTGTCCATTCTCGGCAACCTCCTTGACGAGATGACAAAGCCACTATCCGTTCACTCACAAGCGCTAAATGAAGCGCAGTGAAACGAGGGCGCCACATGTTGTCCATTCTCAACGACCTCTTGGCAGAGATGGCGAAGTCAAGATAAACTCACTCACAAGCGCAAGATGAAGTGCAGTGAAATGAGAGCGCCAAATGTTGTCCCTTCTCGATGACCTTTTGGAGAGATTGCGATGCAAATATCCATTCTCTCACAAGCGCTAATTGAAGCGCAGTGAAACAAGAGCACCACATGTTGTCCATATACACGACCACTTGGCGGAGATTGCGATGCCAAGATCATTTCACTCACAAGCGCAAGATGAAGTGCAGTGAAATGAGAGTGCCAAATGTTGTCCATTCTCGATGACCTTTTGGAGAGATTGCGATGCAAATATCCATTCTCTCACAATCGGTAATTGAAGCGCAGTGAAAAAAGAGCACCACATGTTGTCCATACTCACGACCACTTGGCAGAGATTGCGATGCCAAGATCAACTCACTCACAAGTGCTAAATGAAGCGCAGTGAAACGAGAGCGCCGCATGTTGCCCATTCTCGACGACGTCTTGGCAGAGATTTAGAAGCCAAGATCGATTCACTCACACGCGCTAAATGAAGCGCAGTGAAACGAGTGCGCCACACGTTGCCCATTCTCAACGATGTCTTGGCAGAGATTGCGAAGCCAAGATCAATTCACACACAAGCGCAAGATGAAGCGCAGTGAAATGAGAGTGCCAAATGTTTTCCATTCTCAATGACCTTTTTGGAGAGTTTGCGATGCAAATATCCATTCTCTCACAAGCGCTAATTGAAGCGCATTCAAACATGAGCACCACATGTCCATACTCACGACCACTTGGGAGAGATTGCGATGCCAAGATCAATTCTCTCACAAGCGCTAAATGAAGCGCAGTGAAACGAGAGCGCCACATGTTGCCTATTCACGACACCTTCTTGGCAGAGATTGCGAAGCCAAGATCAATTCACACACAAGCGCAAGATGAAGCGCAGTGAAATGAGAGTGCCAAATGTTGTCCATTCTCGACGATCTTTTGGCAGAGATTGCGATGCAAATATCCATTATCTCACAAGCGCTAATTGAAGCGCATTCAAACATGAGCACCACATGTCCATACTCACGACCACTTGGGAGAGATTGCGATGCCAAGATCAATTCTCTCACAAGCGCTAAATGAAGCGCAGTGAAACGAGACTGCTACATGTCCAGTCTCGACGACCCCTTGGCAAAGATTGCGATGCAAATATCCATTCTCCCACAAGCGCTAAATGAAGCGCCGTGAAACGAGAGCTCCACACGTTGTCCATTCTCGACGATCTCTTGGCAGAGATTGCGAAGACAAGATCAAGTCACTCACATGCGCTAAATGAAGCACAGTGAAACGAGAGTGCCACATGTCCATTCTTGACTTCTTGGCAGAGATTGCGATGCCAAGGTCAATTCACTCACAATCGCTAAATGAAGCGCAGTGATAGGAGAGCTCCTTATGTCCATTCTCGACGACCTCTTGGCAGATTGCGATGCCAAGATAAATTCACTCACACGCGCTTAATGAAGCGCAGTGAAATGAGTGCGCCACATTTCCATTTTCGATGACCTCTTGGCAGAGATGGCGAATCCAATATCCATTCACTTAGAAGCGCTAAATGAAGCTCTATGAAACGAGCGCGCCACACGGTGCCCATTCTTGATGACGTCTTGGCAGAGATTTAGAAGCCAAGATCAATTCACTCACAAGCGCTAAATGAAGCGCAGTAAACGGAGAGCACCACATGTCCATTCTCACGACCTCATGGCAGCGATTGCGATGCAAATTTCCATTCTCTTACAAGCGCTGAATGAAGCGCAGTGAAACGAGAGCGCCACATTTCCATTCTCGACGAACCCTTGGCAGAGATTGCGAAGCAAAATCCATTCCTCGCAAGCGCTAAATGAAGCGCAGTGAAACGAGCGCGCCTTATGTCCATTCTCGACGACCTATTGGCAGAGATTGCAATGCCAAGATCAATTCACTCACAAGCGCTTAATGAAGCGCAGGGAAACGAGAACGCCACATGTCCATTCTCGACGACCGCTTGGCAGAGATTGCGAAGCCAAGATCAATTCACTCACAAACGCAAGGTGAAGCGCAGTGCAACGAGAGCGCCACATGTTGTCCATTCTCGACGACCTCTTGGCAGAAATGGCGAAGCCAAGATAAATTCACTCACAAGCGCTAAATGAAGCGCAGTGAGACGAGAGCGCCACATGTTGTCCAATCTCGACCACTGGCAGAAATTGCCGTGCCAAGATCAATTCACTCACAAGCGCTAAATGAAACGCAGTAAAAGGAGAGCACCACATGTCCATTCTCACGACCTCATGGCAGCGATTGCGATGCAAATTTCCATTCTCTCACAAGCGCTGAATGAAGCGCAGTGAAACGAGAGCTCCACACGTTGTCCATTCTCGACGATCTCATGGCAGAGACTGCGAAGCCAAGATCAATTCACTCAAGCGCTAAATGAAGCGCAGTGAAACGAGAGCGCCACATGTTGTCCATTCTCGACGATCTCATGGCAGAGATTGCGAAGCCAAGATCAGTTCCCTCACATGCGCTAAATGAAGCACCGTGAAACAAGAGTGCCACATGTCCGTTCTTGACCTCTTGGCAGATTGCGATCAGAAGATTAATTCACTCACAAGAGCTAAATGAAACGCTGTGAAAGGAGAGCACCATACATTGTCCATGCTCGACGACCTCCTTGCAGATATGGCGAAGCCACTATCCGTTCACTCACAAGCGCTAAGTGAAGCACCGTGAAACGAGAGCGCCTCATGTCCATTCTCGACGACCTCTTGGCAGAGACTGCGAAGCCAAGATAAATTCACTCACAAGCGCTAAATGAAGCGCAGTGAAAGGAGAGCGCCACGTGTTGCCCATACTCGACGACCTCTTGGCAGGTATTTAGAAGCCAAGATGAATTCACTCAAGCGCTAAATGAAGCGCAGTGAAACGAGAGCTCCACATGTCCATTCTTAACGACCTCTTTGCAGATTGCGGTGCCAAGATCAGTTCACTCACAAGCGCAAAATTAAATGCAGTGAAACGAGTGCGCCACATGTCCATTCTCGACGACCTCTTGGCAGAGATTGCGACGCCAAGATCAATTCACTCACAAGCGCTAAAGCGCAGTGAAGCGAGAGCACCACATATGCATTTTCGACCACCTCTTGGCAGAGATGGCGAAGCCAATGTCCATTCACGTACAAGCGCATGAAGCGCAGAGAAACGAGAGCGCCACGTGTCCATTCTTGACGACTTCTTGTCAGAGATGGCAAAGCTAAGATCAAATTCACTCACAAGCGCTAAATGAAGCGCAGTGATAGGAGAGCGCCTTATGTCCATTCTCGACGACCTCTTGGCAGATTGCGATGCCAAGATCAATTCACTCACAGGCGCCTAATGAAGCGCAGTGAAATGATTGCGCCACATGTCCATTTTCGATGACCTCTTGGGAGAGATGGCGAAGCCAATATCCATTCTCTCACAATCGCTAAATGAAGCGCAGTAAAACGAGAGCCCCACATGTCCATTCTCGACGACCTCTTGGCAGAGATGGCGAATCCATTATCCATTCACTCAGAAGCGCTAAATGAAGCTCTGTGAAACGAGCGCGCCACACGTTGCTCATTCTTGACGATGTTTTGGCAGATAATGGAAGCCAAGGCCAATTCACTCACAAGAGCTAAATGAAACCAGTGAAATGAGAGCACCACACGTTGCCCATTCTCTACAACCTCCTTGCAGAGATGGCGAAGCCACTATCCGTTCACTCACAAGCGCTAAATGAAGCGCAGTGAAACGAGAGCGCCAGATGTTGTCCATTCTCAACGACCTCTTGGCAGAGATGGCGAAGCCAAGAGAAATTCACTCAAAAGCGCTAAGTGAAGTGCAGTGAAAGGCGAGCGCACATGTTGTCCATTCTCGATCACCTTTTGGAGAGATTGCGACGCAAATATCCATTCTCTCACAAGCGCTAATTGAAGTGCAGTGAAACAAGAGCACCACATGTTGTCCATACACACGACCACTTAGCTGAGATTGCGATGCCAAGATCAATTCACTCACAAGCGCAAGATGAAGTGCAGTGAAATGAGAGAGCCAAATGTTGTCCATTCTCGACGACCTTTTGGAGAGATTGCGATGCAAATATCCATTCTCTCACAAGCGGTAATTGAAGCGCAGTGAAAAAAGAGCACCACATGTTGTCCATACCCACGACCACTTGGCAGAGATTGCGTGGCCAAGATCAACTCACTCACAAGTGCTAAATGAAGCGCAGTGAAACGAGAGCGCCACATGTTGCCCATTCTCGACGACGTCTTGGCAGAGATTTAGAAGCCAAGATCAACTCACTCACAAGCGCTAAATGAAGCGCAGTGAAACGAGTGCGCCACACGTTGCCCATTCTCAACGATGTCTTGGCAGAGATTGCGAAGCCAAAATCAATTCACACACAAGCGCAAGATGAAGCGCAGTGAAATGAGAGTGCCAAGTGTTGTCCATTCTCGATGACCTTTAGGAGAGATTGCGATGCAAATATCCATTCTCTCACAAGCGCTAATTGAAGCGCAGTGAAACAAGAGCGCCACATGTTGTCCATACTCACGACAACTTGGCAGAGATTGCCATGCCAAGATCAATTCACTCACAAGTGCAAAATGAAGCGCAGTGAAACGAGAGCGCCACATGTTGCCTATTCTCGACACCTTCTTGGCAGAGATTGCGAAGCCAAGATCAATTCACACACAAGCGCAAGATGAAGCGCAGTGAAATGAGAGTGCCAAATGTTGTCCATTCTCGACGACCTTTTGGCAGAGATTGCGATGCAAATATCCATTCTCTCACAAGCGCTAATTGAAGCGCATTCAAACATGAGCACATGTCCATACTCACGACCACTTGGGAGAGATTGCGATGCCAAGATCAATTCTCTCACAAGCGCTAAATGAAGCGCAGTGAAACGAGACTGCTACATGCCCATTCTCGACGACACCTTGGCAAAGATTGCTATGCAAATATCCATTCTTCCACAAGCGCTAAATGAAGCGCCGTGAAACGAGAGCTCCACACGTTGTCCATTCTCGACGATCTCTTGGCAGAGATTGCGAAGACAAGATCAAGTCACTCACATGCGCTAAATGAAGCACAGTGAAACGAGAGTGCCACATGTCCATTCTTGACCTCTTGGCAGAGATTGCGATGCCAAGATCAATTCACTCACACGCGCTTAATGAAGCGCAGTGAAATGAGTGCGCCACATTTCCATTTTCGATGACCTCTTGGCAGAGATGGCGAATCCAATATCCATTCACTCAGAAGCGCTAAATGAAGCGCAGAGAAACGAGAGCGCCACGTGTCCATTCTCGACCTCTTGTCAGAAATTGCGAAGCCAAATCAATTCACTCACAAGCGCTAAATAAAGCTCAGTGAAACGAGCGCGCCTTATGTCCATTCTCGACGACCTATTGGCAGAGATTGCAATGCCAAGATCAATTCACTCACAAGCGCTTAATGAAGCGCAGGGAAACGGGAACGCCACATATTGTCCTTTCTCGACGACCTCCTTGCAGAGATGGCAAAGCCACTATCCGTTCACTCACAAGCGCTAAATGAAGCGCAGTGAAACGAGAGCGCCACATGTTGTCTATTCTCGACGACCTCTTGGAAGAGATGGCGAAGCCAAAATCCGTTCACTCAGAACCGCTAAATGAAGTGCGGTGAAACGAGAGCGCCACACATTGCCCATTCTCAACGACGTCTTGGCAGAGATTGCGAAGCCAAGATCAATTCCATCACAAACGCAAGGTGAAGCGCAGTGCAACGAGAGCGCCACATGTTGTCCACTCTCGACGACCTCTTGGCAGAGATTTAGAAGCCAAGATCAATTCACTCACAAGCGCTAAATGAAGCGCAGTGAAACGAGTGCGCCACACGCTGTCCAATCTCGACGTCGTCTTGACAGAGATTGCCGTGCCAAGATCAATTCACTCACAAGCGCTAAATGAAACTCAGTAAAACGAGTGCGCCACATGTTCTCCAATCTCGACGACCTCTTGGAATAAATTGCCGTGCCAAGATCAATTTACTCACAAGCGCTAAATAAAGCGCAGTGAAACGAGAGCGCCACATGTTGTCCATTGTCATGACCTTTTGGCAGAGACTGCGATGCCAAGATCAATTCACTCACAAGCGCTAAATGAAGCGCAGTAAAAGGAGAGCACCACATGTCCATTCTCACGACCTCATGGCAGCGATTGCGATGCAAATTTCCATTCTCTCACAAACGCTAAATGAAGCGCAGTGAAACGAGAGCTCCACACGTTGTCCATTCTCGACGATCTCATGGCAGAGATTGCGAAGCCAAGATCAATTCACTCAAGCGCTAAATGAAGCGCAGTGAAACGAGAGCGCCACATGTCCATTCTCGACGATCTCATGGCAGAGATTGCGAAGCCAAGATCAGTTCCCTCACATGCGCTAAATGAAGCACCGTGAAACGAGAGTGCCACGTGTCCATTCTTGACCTCTTGGCAGATTGCGATCAGAAGATTAATTCACTCACAAGAGCTAAATGAAACGCTGTGAAAGGAGAGCACCACACATTGTCCATGCTCGACGACCTCCTTGCAGATATGGCAAAGCCACTATCCGTTCACTCACAAGCGCTAAGTGAAGCGCCGTGAAACGAGAGCGGCACATGTCCACTCTCGACGAC
This sequence comes from Amblyomma maculatum, assembly GCF_055883805.1. Lineage (NCBI taxonomy): Eukaryota > Metazoa > Arthropoda > Arachnida > Ixodida > Ixodidae > Amblyomma > Amblyomma maculatum. Next base: position 66,528,086 of record NC_139352.1, on the reverse strand, counting down.
CTCTTGGCAGAGACTGCGAAGCCAAGATAAATTCACTCACAAGCGCTAAATGAAGCGCAGTGAAAGGAGAGCGCCACATGTTGCCCATACTCGACGACCTCTTGAAGATATTTAGAAGCCAAGATCAATTCACTCAAGCGTTAAATGAAGCGCAGTGAAACGAGAGCTCCACATGTCCATTCTTAACGACCTCTTTGCAGATTGCGGTGCCAAGATCAGTTCACTCACAAGCGCAAAATTAAATGCACTGAAACGAGTGCGCCACATGTCCATTCTCGACGACCTCTCGGCAGAGATTGCGATGCCAAGATCAATTCACTCACAAGCGCTAAAGCGCAGTGAAGCGAGGGCACCACATATGCATTTTCGACGAGCTCTTGGCAGAGATGGCGAAGCCAATGTCCATTCACGTACAAGCGCATGAAGCGCAGAGAAACGAGATCTCCACGTGTCCATTCTTGACGACTTCTTGTCAGACATGGCAAAGCCAAGATCAATTCCCTCACAATCGCTAAATGAAGCGCAGTAAAACGAGAGCCCCACATGTCCATTCTCGACGACCTCTTGGCAGAGATGGCGAATCCATTATCCATTCACTCAGAAGCGCTAAATGAAGCTCTGTGAAACGAGCGCGCCACACGTTGTCCATTCTCAACGACCTCTTGGCAGAGATGGCGAAGCCAAGAGAAATTCACTCAAATGCGCTAAGTGAAGCGCAGTGAAAGGCGAGCGCCACATGTTGTCCATTCTCGATCAGCTTTTGGAGAGATTGCGATGCAAATATCCATTCTCTCACAAGCGCTAATTGAAGTGCAGTGAAACAAGAGCACCACATGTTGTCCATACACACGACCACTTAGCAGAGATTGCGATGCCAAGATCAATTCACTCACAAGCGCAAGATGAAGTGCAGTGAAATGAGAGTGCCAAATGTTGTCCATTCTCGACGACCTTTTGGAGAGATTGCGATGCAAATATCCAATCTCTCAAGCGGTAATTGAAGCGCAGTGAAAAAAGAGCACCACATGTTGTCCATACGCACGACTACTTGGCAGAGATTGCGATGCCAAGATCAACTCACTCACAAGTGCTAAATGAAGCGCAGTGAAACGAGAGCGCCACATGTTGCCCATTCTCGACGACGTCTTGGCAGAGATTTAGAAGCCAAGATCAACTCACTCACAAGCGCTAAATGAAGCGCAGTGAAACGAGTGCGCCACACGTTGCCCATTCTCAACGATGTCTTGGCAGAGATTGCGAAGCCAAGATCAATTCACACACAAGCGCAAGATGAAGCGCAGTGAAATGAGAGTTCCAAATGTTGTCCATTCTCGACGACCTTTTGGCAGAGATTGCGATGCAAATATCCATTCTCTCACATGCGCTAAATGAAGCACAGTGAAACGAGAGTGCCACATGTCCATTCTTGACCTCTTGGCAGAGATTGCGATGCCAAGATCAATTCACTCACAATCGCTAAATGAAGCGCAGTGATAGGAGAGCGCCTTATGTCCATTCCCGACGACCTCTTGGCAGATTGCGATGCCAAGCATCACGAGTACTGTATAATCAGTGTTGATGCTAAATAAAATTATTTGTATTTGTATTTGTATTTGTATAAGATAAATTCACTCACACGCGCTTAATGAAGCGCAGTGAAATGATTGCGCCACATATCCATTTTCGATGACCTCTTCGCAGAGATGGGGAATCCAATATACATTCACTCACAAGCGTTAAATGAAGCTCTGTGAAACGAGCGCGCCACACGGTGCCCATTCTTGATGACTTCTTGGCAGAGATTTAGAAGCCAAGATCAATTCACTCACAAGCGCTAAATAAAGCGCAGTCACACGACAGCGCCACATATCCATTTTCGACGACCTCCTGGCAGAGATGGCGAAGCCAATGTCCATTCACTTACAAGCGCTAAATGAAGCGCAGAGAAACGAGAGCGCCACGTCTCCATTCTCGACTTCTTGGCAGAAATTGCGAAGCCAAATCAATTCACTCACAAGCGCTAAATAAAGCTCAGTGAAACGAGAGCGCCACATTTCCATTCTCGACGAACTCTTGGCAGAGATTGCGAAGCAAAATCCATTCCTCGCAAGCGCTAAATGAAGCGCAGTGAAACGAGCGCGCCTTATGTCCATTCTCGACGACCTATTGGCCGAGATTGCAATATCAAGATCAATTCACTCACAAGCGCTTAATGAAGCGCAGGGAAACGAGAACGCCACATATTGTCCACTCTCGACGACCTCCTTGCAGAGATGGCAAAGCCACTATCCGTTCAGTCACAAGCGCTAAATGAAGCGCGGTGAAACGAGAGCGCCACACATTGCCCATTCTCAACGACGTCTTGGCAGAGATTGCGAAGCCGAGATCAATTCCATCACAAACGCAAGGTGAAGCGCAGTGCAACGAGAGCGCCACATGTTGTCCATTCTCGACGACCTCTTGGCAGAGATGGCGAAGCCAAGATAAATTCACACACAAGCGCTAAATGAAGCGCAGAGAGACGAGAGCGCCACATGTCCAATTCTCGACAACCTCTTGGCAGAGATGGCGAAGCCAAATTCTATTTACTCAGAAGCGCTAAATGAAGCGCGGTGAAACGAGAGCGCCACACGCGACGACGCGTTCTCGACGACGTCTTGGCACAGATTTAAAAGCCAAGATCAATTCACTCACAAGCGCTAAATGAAGCGCAGTGAAACGAGTGCGCCACACGCTGTCCAATCTCGACGTCGTCTTGACAGAGATTGCCGTGCCAAGATCAATTCACTCACAAGCGCTAAATGAAACTTAGTAAAACGAGTGCGCCACATGTTGTCCAATCTCGACGACCTCTTGGAAGAAATTGCCGTGCCAAGATCAATTTACTCACAAGCGCTAAATAAAGCGCAGTGAAACGAGAGCACCACATGTTGTCCATTGTCATGACCTCTTGGCAGAGACTGCGATGCCAAGATCAATTCACTCACAAGCGCTAAATGAAGCGCAGTAAAAGGAGAGCACCACATATCCATTTTCACGACCTCATGGCAGCGATTGCGATGCAAATTTCCATTCTCTCACAAGCGCTAAATGAAGCGCAGTGAAACGAGAGCTCCACTCGTTGTCCATTGTCGACGATCTCTTGGCAGAGATTGCGAAGCCAAGATGAATTCCATCACAAACGCAAGGTGAAGCGCAGTGCAACGAGAGCGCCACATGTTGTCCATTCTAGACGATCTCATGGCAGAGATTGCGAAGCCAAGATCAGTTCCCTCACATGCGCTAAATGAAGCACCGTGAAACGAGAGTGCCACATGTCCATTCTTGACCTCTTGGCAGATTGCGATCAGAAGATTAATTCACTCACAAGAGCTAAATGAAACGCTGTGAAAGGAGAGCACCACACTTTGTCCATGCTCGACGACCTCCTTGCAGATATGGCGAAGCCACTATCCGTTCACTCACAAGCGCTAAGTGAAGCGCCGTGAAACGAGAGCGCCACATGTCCATTCTCGACGACCTCTTGGCAGAGACTGCGAAGCCAAGATAAATTCACTCACAAGCGCTAAATGAAGCGCAGTGAAAGGAGAGCGGCACATGTTGCCCATTCTCGACGACCTCTTGGCAGATATTTAGAAGCCAAGATCAATTCACTCAAGCGCTAGATGAAGCGCAGTGAAACGAGAGCTCCACATGTCCATTCTCGACGACCTCTAGGCAGAGATTGCGATGCCAAGATCAATTCACTCACAAGCGCTAAAGCGCAGTGAAGCGAGAGCGCCACATCTGCATTTTCGACGACCTCTTGGCAGAGATGGCGAAGCATGTGTCCATTCACGTACAAGCGCATGAAGCGCGGAGAAACGAGAGCGCCACGTGTCCATTCTTGACGACTTCTTGTCAGAGATGGCAAAGCCAAGATCAATTCACTCACAAGCGCTAAATGAAGCGCAGTGATAGGAGAGCGCCTTATGTCCATTCTTGACGACCTCTTGGCAGATTGCGATGCCAAGATCAATTCACTCACAGGCGCCTAATGAAGCGCAGTGAAATGATTGCGCCACATGTCCATTTTCGATGACCTCTTGGCAGAGATGGTGAAGCCAATATCCATTCTCTCACAACAGCTAAATGAAGCGCATTCAAACGAGAGCCCCACATGTCCATTCTCGACGACCTCTTGGCAGAGATGGCGAATCCATTATCCATTCACTCAGAAGCGCTAAATGAAGCTCTGTGAAACGAACTCGCCACACGTTGCTCATTCTTGACTAGGTCTTGGCAGATATTTGGAAGCCAAGGTCAATTCACTCACAAGAGCTAAATGAAACCAGTGAAATGAGAACACCACACGTTGCCCATTCTCTACAACCTCCTTGCAGAGATGGCGAAGCCACTATCCGTTCACTCACAAGCGCTAAATGAAGCGCAGTGAAACGAGAGGGCCACATGTCCATTCTCAACGACCTCTTGGCAGAGATGGCGAAGCCATGAGAAATTCACTCAAAAGCGCTAAGTGATGCGCAGTGAAAGGCGAGCGCCACATGTTGTCCATTCTCGATGATCTTTTGGAGAGATTGCGATGCAAATATCCATTCTCTCACAAGCGGTAATTGAAGCGCAGTGAAAAAAGAGCACCACATGTTGTCCATACCCACGACCACTTGGCAGAGATTGCGATGCCAAGATCAACTCACTCACAAGTGCTAAATGAAGCGCAGTGAAACGAGAGCGCCACATGTTGCCCATTCTCGACGACGTTTTGGCAGAGATTGCGAAGCCAAGATCAATTCACACACAAGCGCAAGATGAAGCGCAGTGAAATGAGTGCCAAATGTTGTCCATTCTCGATGACCTTTTGGAGAGATTGCGATGCAAATATCCACTCTCTCACAAGCGCTAATTGAAGCGCAGTAAAACGAGAGCGCCACATGTTGCCTATTCACGACACCTTCTTGGCAGAGATTGCGAAGCCAAGCTCAATTCACACACAAGCGCAAGATGAAGCGCAGTGAAATGAGAGTGCCAAATGTTGTCCATTCTCGACGACCTTTTGGCAGAGATTGCGATGCAAATATCCATTCTCTCACATGCGCTAATTGAAGCGCATTCAAACATGAGCACCACATGTCCATACTCACGACCACTTGGGAGAGATTGCGATGCCAAGATCAATTCTCTCACAAGCGCTAAATGAAGCGCAGTGAAACGAGACTGCTACATGTCCATTCTCGACGACCCCTTGGCAAAGATTGCGTTGCAAATATCCATTCTCCCACAAGCGCTAAATGAAGCGCCGTGGAACGAGAGCTCCACACGTTGTCCATTCTCGACGATCTCTTGGCAGAGATTGCGAAGACAAGATCAAGTCACTCACATGCGCTAAATGAAGCACAGTGAAACGAGAGTGCCACATGTCCATTCTTGACCTCTTGAAAGAGATTGCGATGCCAAGATCAAGATCAATTCACTCACAATCGCTAAATGAAGCGCAGTGATAGGAGAGCGCCTTATGTCCATTCTCGATGACCTCTTGGCAGAATGCGATGCCAAGATAAATTCACTCACACGCGCTTAATGAAGCGCAGTGAAATGAGTGCGCCACATTTCCATTTTCGATGACCACTTGGCAGAGATGGCGAATCCAATATCCATTAACTTAGAAGCGCTAAATGAAGCTCTGTGAAACGAGCGCGCCACACGGTGCCCATTCTTGATGACGTCTTGGCAGAGATTTAGAAGCCAAGATCAATTCGCTCACAAGCGCTAAATGAAGCGCAGTAAAAGGAGAGCACCACATGTCCATTCTCACGACCTCATGGCAGCGATTGCGATGCAAATTTCCATTCTCTTACAAGCGCTGAATGAAGCGCAGTGAAACGAGAGCGCCTTATGTCCATTCTCGACGACCTATTGGCAGAGACTGCAATGCCAAGATCAGTTCACTCACAAGCGCTTAATGAAGCGCAGGGAAACGAGAACGCCACATATTGTCCATTCTCGACGACCTTCTTGCAGAGATGGCAAAGCCACTATCTGTTCACTCAAAAGCGCTAAATGAAGCGCAGTGAAACGAGAGCGCCACATGTTGTCCATTCTCGACGACGTCTTGGCAGAGATTGCGAAGCCAAGATCAATTCCATCACAAATGCAAGGTGAAGCGCAGTGCAACGAGAGCGCCACATGTTGTGCATTCTCGACGACCTCTTGGCAGACATGGCGAAGCCAAGATAAATTCACACACAAGCGCTAAATGAAGCGCAGAGAGACGAGAAAGCCACATGTCCAATTCTCGACAACCTCTTAGCAGAGATGGCGAAGCCAAATTTCATTTACTCAGAAGCGCGAAATGAAGCGCAGTGAAACGAGTGCGCCACACGCTGTCCAATCTCGACGTCGTCTTGGAAGAAATTGCCGTGCCAAGGTCAATTTACTCACAAGCGCTAAATAAAGCGCAGTGAAACGAGAGCGCCACATGTTGTCCATTGTCATGACCTCTTGGCAGAGACTGCGATGCCAAGATCAATTCACTCACAAGCGCTCAATGAAGCGCAGTAAAAGGAGAGCACCACATGTCCATTCTCACGACCTCATGGCAGCGATTGCGATGCAAATTTCCATTCCCTCACAAGCGCTAAATGAAGCGCAGTGAAACGAGCGCCACATGTTGTCCATTCTCGACGACCTCTTGGCAGAGATGGCGAAACCAAGATAAATTCACACACAAGCGCTATATGAAGCGCAGAGAGACGAGAGCGCCACATGTCCAATTCTCGACAACCTCTTGGCAGAGATGTCGAAGCCAAATTTCATTTACTCAGAAGCGCTAAATGAAGCGCGGTGAAACGAGAGCGCCACACGCGACGCATTCTCGACGACGTCTTGGCAGAGATTTAGAAGCCAAGATCAAATCACTCACAAGCGCTAAATGAAGCGCAGTAAAAGGAGAGCACCACATGTCCATTCTCACGACCTCATGGCAGCGATTGCGATGCAAATTTCAATTCTCTCACAAGCGCTAAATGAAGCGCAGTGAAACGAGAGCTCCACACGTTGTCCATTCTCGACGATCTCATGGCAGAGATTGCCAAGCCAAGATCAATTCACTCAAGCGCTAAATGAAGCGCAGTGAAACGAGAGCGCCACATGCTGTCCATTCTCGATGATCTCATGGCAGAGATTGCGAAGCCAAGATCAGTTCCCTCACATGCGCTAAATGAAGCACCGTGAAACGAGAGTGCCACATGTCCATTCTTGACCTCTTGGCAGATTGCGATCAGAAGATTAATTCACTCACAAGAGCTAAATGAAACGCTGTGAAAGGAGAGCACCACACATTGTCCATGCTCGACGACCTCCTTGCAGATATGGCGAAGCCACTATCCGTTCACTCACAAGCGCTAAGTGAAGCGCCGTGAAACGAGAGCGCCACATGTCCATTCTCGACGACCTCTTGGCAGAGACTGCGAAGCCAAGATAAATTCACTCACAAGCGCTAAATGAAGCGCAGTGAAACGAGAGCGCCAGATGTTGTCCATTCTCAACGACCTCTTGGCAGAGATGGCGAAGCCAAGAGAAATTCACTCAAAAGCGCTAAGTGAAGTGCAGTGAAAGGCGAGCGCACATGTTGTCCATTCTCGATCACCTTTTGGAGAGATTGCGATGCAAATATCCATTCTCTCACAAGCGCTAATTGAAGTGCAGTGAAACAAGAGCACCACATGTTGTCCATACACACGACCACTTAGCTGAGATTGCGATGCCAAGATCAATTCACTCACAAGCGCAAGATGAAGTGCAGTGAAATGAGAGAGCCAAATGTTGTCCATTCTCGACGACCTTTTGGAGAGATTGCGATGCAAATATCCATTCTCTCACAAGCGGTAATTGAAGCGCAGTGAAAAAAGAGCACCACATGTTGTCCATACCCACGACCACTTGGCAGAGATTGCGTGGCCAAGATCAACTCACTCACAAGTGCTAAATGAAGCGCAGTGAAACGAGAGCGCCACATGTTGCCCATTCTCAACGATGTCTTGGCAGAGATTGCGAAGCCAAAATCAATTCACACACAAGCGCAAGATGAAGCGCAGTGAAATGAGAGTGCCAAGTGTTGTCCATTCTCGATGACCTTTAGGAGAGATTGCGATGCAAATATCCATTCTCTCACAAGCGCTAATTGAAGCGCAGTGAAACAAGAGCGCCACATGTTGTCCATACTCACGACAACTTGGCAGAGATTGCCATGCCAAGATCAATTCACTCACAAGTGCAAAATGAAGCGCAGTGAAACGAGAGCGCCACATGTTGCCTATTCTCGACACCTTCTTGGCAGAGATTGCGAAGCCAAGATCAATTCACACACAAGCGCAAGATGAAGCGCAGTGAAATGAGAGTGCCAAATGTTGTCCATTCTCGACGACCTTTTGGCAGAGATTGCGATGCAAATATCCATTCTCTCACAAGCGCTAATTGAAGCGCATTCAAACATGAGCACATGTCCATACTCACGACCACTTGGGAGAGATTGCGATGCCAAGATCAATTCTCTCACAAGCGCTAAATGAAGCGCAGTGAAACGAGACTGCTACATGCCCATTCTCGACGACACCTTGGCAAAGATTGCTATGCAAATATCCATTCTTCCACAAGCGCTAAATGAAGCGCCGTGAAACGAGAGCTCCACACGTTGTCCATTCTCGACGATCTCTTGGCAGAGATTGCGAAGACAAGATCAAGTCACTCACATGCGCTAAATGAAGCACAGTGAAACGAGAGTGCCACATGTCCATTCTTGACATCTTGGCAGAGATTGCGATGCCAAGATCAATTCACTCACACGCGCTTAATGAAGCGCAGTGAAATGAGTGCGCCACATTTCCATTTTCGATGACCTCTTGGCAGAGATGGCGAATCCAATATCCATTCACTCAGAAGCGCTAAATGAAGCGCAGAGAAACGAGAGCGCCACGTGTCCATTCTCGACCTCTTGTCAGAAATTGCGAAGCCAAATCAATTCACTCACAAGCGCTAAATAAAGCTCAGTGAAACGAGCGCGCCTTATGTCCATTCTCGACGACCTATTGGCAGAGATTGCAATGCCAAGATCAATTCACTCACAAGCGCTTAATGAAGCGCAGGGAAACGGGAACGCCACATATTGTCCTTTCTCGACGACCTCCTTGCAGAGATGGCAAAGCCACTATCCGTTCACTCACAAGCGCTAAATGAAGCGCAGTGAAACGAGAGCGCCACATGTTGTCTATTCTCGACGACCTCTTGGAAGAGATGGCGAAGCCAAAATCCGTTCACTCAGAACCGCTAAATGAAGTGCGGTGAAACGAGAGCGCCACACATTGCCCATTCTCAACGACGTCTTGGCAGAGATTGCGAAGCCAAGATCAATTCCATCACAAACGCAAGGTGAAGCGCAGTGCAACGAGAGCGCCACATGTTGTCCACTCTCGACGACCTCTTGGCAGAGATTTAGAAGCCAAGATCAATTCACTCACAAGCGCTAAATGAAGCGCAGTGAAACGAGTGCGCCACACGCTGTCCAATCTCTACGTCGTCTTGACAGAGATTGCCGTGCCAAGATCAATTCACTCACAAGCGCTAAATGAAACTCAGTAAAACGAGTGCGCCACATGTTCTCCAATCTCGACGACCTCTTGGAATAAATTGCCGTGCCAAGATCAATTTACTCACAAGCGCTAAATAAAGCGCAGTGAAACGAGAGCGCCACATGTTGCCCATTGTCATGACCTTTTGGCAGAGACTGCGATGCCAAGATCAATTCACTCACAAGCGCTAAATGAAGCGCAGTAAAAGGAGAGCACCACATGTCCATTCTCACGACCTCATGGCAGCGATTGCGATGCAAATTTCCATTCTCTCACAAACGCTAAATGAAGCGCAGTGAAACGAGAGCTCCACACGTTGTCCATTCTCGACGATCTCATGGCAGAGATTGCGAAGCCAAGATCAATTCACTCAAGCGCTAAATGAAGCGCAGTGAAACGAGAGCGCCACATGTCCATTCTCGACGATCTCATGGCAGAGATTGCGAAGCCAAGATCAGTTCCCTCACATGCGCTGAATGAAGCACCGTGAAACGAGAGTGCCACGTGTCCATTCTTGACCTCTTGGCAGATTGCGATCAGAAGATTAATTCACTCACAAGAGCTAAATGAAACGCTGTGAAAGGAGAGCACCACACATTGTCCATGCTCGACGACCTCCTTGCAGATATGGCAAAGCCACTATCCGTTCACTCACAAGCGCTAAGTGAAGCGCCGTGAAACGAGAGCGGCACATGTCCACTCTCGACGACCTCTTGGCAGAGACTCCGAAGCCAAGATAAATTCACTCACAAGCGCTAAATGAAGCGCAGTGAAAGGAGAGCGCCACATGTTGCCCATACTCGACGACCTCTTGAAGATATTTAGAAGCCAAGATCAATTCACTCAAGCGTTAAATGAAGCGCAGTGAAACGAGAGCTCCACATGTCCATTCTTAACGACCTCTTTGCAGATTGCGGTGCCAAGATCAGTTCACTCACAAGCGCAAAATTAAATGCACTGAAACGAGTGCGCCACATGTCCATTCTCGACGACCTCTCGGCAGAGATTGCGATGCCAAGATCAATTCACTCACAAGCGCTAAAGCGCAGTGAAGCGAGGGCACCACATATGCATTTTCGACGAGCTCTTGGCAGAGATGGCGAAGCCAATGTCCATTCACGTACAAGCGCATGAAGCGCAGAGAAACGAGATCTCCACGTGTCCATTCTTGACGACTTCTTGTCAGACATGGCAAAGCCAAGATCAATTCCCTCACAATCGCTAAATGAAGCGCAGTAAAACGAGAGCCCCACATGTCCATTCTCGACGACCTCTTGGCAGAGATGGCGAATCCATTATCCATTCACTCAGAAGCGCTAAATGAAGCTCTGTGAAACGAGCGCGCCACACGTTGTCCATTCTCAACGACCTCTTGGCAGAGATGGCGAAGCCAAGAGAAATTCACTCAAATGCGCTAAGTGAAGCGCAGTGAAAGGCGAGCGCCACATGTTGTCCATTCTCGATCAGCTTTTGGAGAGATTGCGATGCAAATATCCATTCTCTCACAAGCGCTAATTGAAGTGCAGTGAAACAAGAGCACCACATGTTGTCCATACACACGACCACTTAGCAGAGATTGCGATGCCAAGATCAATTCACTCACAAGCGCAAGATGAAGTGCAGTGAAATGAGAGTGCCAAATGTTGTCCATTCTCGACGACCTTTTGGAGAGATTGCGATGCAAATATCCAATCTCTCAAGCGGTAATTGAAGCGCAGTGAAAAAAGAGCACCACATGTTGTCCATACCCACGACTACTTGGCAGAGATTGCGATGCCAAGATCAACTCACTCACAAGTGCTAAATGAAGCGCAGTGAAACGAGAGCGCCACATGTTGCCCATTCTCGACGACGTCTTGGCAGAGATTTAGAAGCCAAGATCAACTCACTCACAAGCGCTAAATGAAGCGCAGTGAAACGAGTGCGCCACACGTTGCCCATTCTCAACGATGTCTTGGCAGAGATTGCGAAGCCAAGATCAATTCACACACAAGCGCAAGATGAAGCGCAGTGAAATGAGAGTTCCAAATGTTGTCCATTCTCGACGACCTTTTGGCAGAGATTGCGATGCAAATATCCATTCTCTCACATGCGCTAAATGAAGCACAGTGAAACGAGAGTGCCACATGTCCATTCTTGACCTCTTGGCAGAGATTGCGATGCCAAGATCAATTCACTCACAATCGCTAAATGAAGCGCAGTGATAGGTGAGCGCCTTATGTCCATTCTCGACGACCTCTTGGCAGATTGCGATGCCAAGCATCACGAGTACTGTATAATCAGTGTTGATGCTAAATAAAATTATTTGTATTTGTATTTGTATTTGTATAAGATAAATTCACTCACACGCGCTTAATGAAGCGCAGTGAAATGATTGCGCCACATATCCATTTTCGATGACCTCTTCGCAGAGATGGCGAATCCAATATACATTCACTCACAAGCGTTAAATGAAGCTCTGTGAAACGAGCGCGCCACACGGTGCCCATTCTTGATGACTTCTTGGCAGAGATTTAGAAGCCAAGATCAATTCACTCACAAGCGCTAAATAAAGCGCAGTCACACGACAGCGCCACATATCCATTTTCGACGACCTCCTGGCAGAGATGGCGAAGCCAATGTCCATTCACTTACAAGCGCTAAATGAAGCGCAGAGAAACGAGAGCGCCACGTCTCCATTCTCGACTTCTTGGCAGAAATTGCGAAGCCAAATCAATTCACTCACAAGCGCTAAATAAAGCTCAGTGAAACGAGAGCGCCACATTTCCATTCTCGACGAACTCTTGGCAGAGATTGCGAAGCAAAATCCATTCCTCGCAAGCGCTAAATGAAGCGCAGTGAAACGAGCGCGCCTTATGTCCATTCTCAACGACCTATTGGCCGAGATTGCAATATCAAGATCAATTCACTCACAAGCGCTTAATGAAGCGCAGGGAAACGAGAACGCCACATATTGTCCACTCTCGACGACCTCCTTGCAGAGATGGCAAAGCCACTATCCGTTCAGTCACAAGCGCTAAATGAAGCGCGGTGAAACGAGAGCGCCACACATTGCCCATTCTCAACGACGTCTTGGCAGAGATTGCGAAGCCGAGATCAATTCCATCACAAACGCAAGGTGAAGCGCAGTGCAACGAGAGCGCCACATGTTGTCCATTCTCGACGACCTCTTGGCAGAGATGGCGAAGCCAAGATAAATTCACACACAAGCGCTAAATGAAGCGCAGAGAGACGAGAGCGCCACATGTCCAATTCTCGACAACCTCTTGGCAGAGATGGCGAAGCCAAATTCTATTTACTCAGAAGCGCTAAATGAAGCGCGGTGAAACGAGAGCGCCACACGCGACGACGCGTTCTCGATGACGTCTTGGCACAGATTTAAAAGCCAAGATCAATTCACTCACAAGCGCTAAATGAAGCGCAGTGAAACGAGTGCGCCACACGCTGTCCAATCTCGACGTCGTCTTGACAGAGATTGCCGTGCCAAGATCAATTTACTCACAAGCGCTAAATAAAGCGCAGTGAAACGAGAGCACCACATGTTGTCCATTGTCATGACCTCTTGGCAGAGACTGCGATGCCAAGATCAATTCACTCACAAGCGCTAAATGAAGCGCAGTAAAAGGAGAGCACCACATATCCATTTTCACGACCTCATGGCAGCGATTGCGATGCAAATTTCCATTCTCTCACAAGCGCTAAATGAAGCGCAGTGAAACGAGAGCTCCACTCGTTGTCCATTGTCGACGATCTCTTGGCAGAGATTGCGAAGCCAAGATGAATTCCATCACAAACGCAAGGTGAAGCGCAGTGCAACGAGAGCGCCACATGTTGTCCATTCTCGACGATCTCATGGCAGAGATTGCGAAGCCAAGATCAGTTCCCTCACATGCGCTAAATGAAGCACCGTGAAACGAGAGTGCCACATGTCCATTCTTGACCTCTTGGCAGATTGCGATCAGAAGATTAATTCACTCACAAGAGCTAAATGAAACGCTGTGAAAGGAGAGCACCACACTTTGTCCATGCTCGACGACCTCCTTGCAGATATGGCGAAGCCACTATCCGTTCACTCACAAGCGCTAAGTGAAGCGCCGTGAAACGAGAGCGCCACATGTCCATTCTCGACGACCTCTTGGCAGAGACTGCGAAGCCAAGATAAATTCACTCACAAGCGCTAAATGAAGCGCAGTGAAAGGAGAGCGGCACATGTTGCCCATTCTCGACGACCTCTTGGCAGATATTTAGAAGCCAAGATCAATTCACTCAAGCGCTAGATGAAGCGCAGTGAAACGAGAGCTCCACATGTCCATTCTCGACGACCTCTAGGCAGAGATTGCGATGCCAAGATCAATTCACTCACAAGCGCTAAAGCGCAGTGAAGCGAGAGCGCCACATCTGCATTTTCGACGACCTCTTGGCAGAGATGGCGAAGCATGTGTCCATTCACGTACAAGCGCATGAAGCGCGGAGAAACGAGAGCGCCACGTGTCCATCCTTGACGACTTCTTGTCAGAGATGGCAAAGCCAAGATCAATTCACTCACAAGCGCTAAATGAAGCGCAGTGATAGGAGAGCGCCTTATGTCCATTCTTGACGACCTCTTGGCAGATTGCGATGCCAAGATCAATTCACTCACAGGCGCCTAATGAAGCGCAGTGAAATGATTGCGCCACATGTCCATTTTCGATGACCTCTTGGCAGAGATGGTGAAGCCAATATCCATTCTCTCACAACAGCTAAATGAAGCGCATTCAAACGAGAGCCCCACATGTCCATTCTCGACGACCTCTTGGCAGAGATGGCGAATCCATTATCCATTCACTCAGAAGCGCTAAATGAAGCTCTGTGAAACGAACTCGCCACACGTTGCTCATTCTTGACTAGGTCTTGGCAGATATTTGGAAGCCAAGGTCAATTCACTCACAAGAGCTAAATGAAACCAGTGAAATGAGAACACCACACGTTGCCCATTCTCTACAACCTCCTTGCAGAGATGGCGAAGCCACTATCCGTTCACTCACAAGCGCTAAATGAAGCGCAGTGAAACGAGAGGGCCACATGTCCATTCTCAACGACCTCTTGGCAGAGATGGCGAAGCCATGAGAAATTCACTCAAAAGCGCTAAGTGATGCGCAGTGAAAGGCGAGCGCCACATGTTGTCCATTCTCGATGATCTTTTGGAGAGATTGCGATGCAAATATCCATTCTCTCACAAGCGGTAATTGAAGCGCAGTGAAAAAAGAGCACCACATGTTGTCCATACCCACGACCACTTGGCAGAGATTGCGATGCCAAGATCAACTCACTCACAAGTGCTAAATGAAGCGCAGTGAAACGAGAGCGCCACATGTTGCCCATTCTCGACGACGTTTTGGCAGAGATTGCGAAGCCAAGATCAATTCACACACAAGCGCAAGATGAAGCGCAGTGAAATGAGAGTGCCAAATGTTGTCCATTCTCGATGAACTTTTGGAGAGATTGCGATGCAAATATCCACTCTCTCACAAGCGCTAATTGAAGCGCAGTAAAACGAGAGCGCCACATGTTGCCTATTCACGACACCTTCTTGGCAGAGATTGCGAAGCCAAGATCAATTCACACACAAGCGCAAGATGATGCGCAGTGAAATGAGAGTGCCAAATGTTGTCCATTCTCGACGACCTTTTGGCAGAGATTGCGATGCAAATATCCATTCTCTCACATGCGCTAATTGAAGCGCATTCAAACATGAGCACCACATGTCCATACTCACGACCACTTGGGAGAGATTGCGATGCCAAGATCAATTCTCTCACAAGCGCTAAATGAAGCGCAGTGAAACGAGACTGCTACATGTCCATTCTCGACGACCCCTTGGCAAAGATTGCGATGCAAATATCCATTCTCCCACAAGCGCTAAATGAAGCGCCGTGGAACGAGAGCTCCACACGTTGTCCATTCTCGACGATCTCTTGGCAGAGATTGCGAAGACAAGATCAAGTCACTCACATGCGCTAAATGAAGCACAGTGAAACGAGAGTGCCACATGTCCATTCTTGACCTCTTGAAAGAGATTGCGATGCCAAGATCAAGATCAATTCACTCACAATCGCTAAATGAAGCGCAGTGATAGGAGAGCGCCTTATGTCCATTCTCGATGACCTCTTGGCAGATTGCGATGCCAAGATAAATTCACTCACACGCGCTTAATGAAGCGCAGTGAAATGAGTGCGCCAGATTTCCATTTTCGATGACCACTTGGCAGAGATGGCGAATCCAATATCCATTAACTTAGAAGCGCTAAATGAAGCTCTGTGAAACGAGCGCGCCACACGGTGCCCATTCTTGATGACGTCTTGGCAGAGATTTAGAAGCCAAGATCAATTCACTCACAAGCGCTAAATGAAGCGCAGTAAAAGGAGAGCACCACATGTCCATTCTCACGACCTCATGGCAGCGATTGCGATGCAAATTTCCATTCTCTTACAAGCGCTGAATGAAGCGCAGTGAAACGAGAGCGCCTTATGTCCATTCTCGACGACCTATTGGCAGAGATTGCAATGCCAAGATCAGTTCACTCACAAGCGCTTAATGAAGCGCAGGGAAACGAGAACGCCACATATTGTCCATTCTCGACGACCTTCTTGCAGAGATGGCAAAGCCACTATCTGTTCACTCAAAAGCGCTAAATGAAGCGCAGTGAAACGAGAGCGCCACATGTTGTCCATTCTCGACGACGTCTTGGCAGAGATTGCGAAGCCAAGATCAATTCCATCACAAATGCAAGGTGAAGCGCAGTGCAACGAGAGCGCCACATGTTGTGCATTCTCGACGACCTCTTGGCAGACATGGCGAAGCCAAGATAAATTCACACACAAGCGCTAAATGAAGCGCAGAGAGACGAGAAAGCCACATGTCCAATTCTCGACAACCTCTTAGCAGAGATGGCGAAGCCAAATTTCATTTACTCAGAAGCGCGAAATGAAGCGCAGTGAAACGAGTGCGCCACACGCTGTCCAATCTCGACGTCGTCTTGGAAGAAATTGCCGTGCCAAGGTCAATTTACTC
The DNA here is from genome assembly GCF_055883805.1 of Amblyomma maculatum. NCBI lineage: Eukaryota > Metazoa > Arthropoda > Arachnida > Ixodida > Ixodidae > Amblyomma > Amblyomma maculatum. Next base: position 66,511,413 of record NC_139352.1, on the reverse strand, counting down.
ACAAGCGCTAAATAAAGCGCAGTGAAACGAGAGCGCCACATGTTGTCCATTGTCATGACCTCTTGGCAGAGACTGCGATGCCAAGATCAATTCACTCACAAGCGCTCAATGAAGCGCAGTAAAAGGAGAGCACCACATGTCCATTCTCACGACCTCATGGCAGCGATTGCGATGCAAATTTCCATTCCCTCACAAGCGCTAAATGAAGCGCAGTGAAACGAGCGCCACATGTTGTCCATTCTCGACGACCTCTTGGCAGAGATGGCGAAACCAAGATAAATTCACACACAAGCGCTATATGAAGCGCAGAGAGACGAGAGCGCCACATGTCCAATTCTCGACAACCTCTTGGCAGAGATGTCGAAGCCAAATTTCATTTACTCAGAAGCGCTAAATGAAGCGCGGTGAAACGAGAGCGCCACACGCGACGCATTCTCGACGACGTCTTGGCAGAGATTTAGAAGCCAAGATCAAATCACTCACAAGCGCTAAATGAAGCGCAGTAAAAGGAGAGCACCACATGTCCATTCTCACGACCTCATGGCAGCGATTGCGATGCAAATTTCAATTCTCTCACAAGCGCTAAATGAAGCGCAGTGAAACGAGAGCTCCACACGTTGTCCATTCTCGACGATCTCATGGCAGAGATTGCGAAGCCAAGATCAATTCACTCAAGCGCTAAATGAAGCGCAGTGAAACGAGAGCGCCACATGCTGTCCATTCTCGATGATCTCATGGCAGAGATTGCGAAGCCAAGATCAGTTCCCTCACATGCGCTAAATGAAGCACCGTGAAACGAGAGTGCCACATGTCCATTCTTGACCTCTTGGCAGATTGCGATCAGAAGATTAATTCACTCACAAGAGCTAAATGAAACGCTGTGAAAGGAGAGCACCACACATTGTCCATGCTCGACGACCTCCTTGCAGATATGGCGAAGCCACTATCCGTTCACTCACAAGCGCTAAGTGAAGCGCCGTGAAACGAGAGCGCCACATGTCCATTCTCGACGACCTCTTTGCAGAGACTGCGAAGCCAAGATAAATTCACTCACAAGCGCTAAATGAAGCGCAGTGAAAGGAGAGCGCCACACGTTGCCCATTCTCGACGACCTCTTGGCAGATATTTAGAACCCAAGATCAATTCACTCAAGCGCTAAATGAAGCGCAGTGAAACGAGAGCTCCACATGTCCATTCTTGACGACCTCTTTGCAGATTGCGGTGCCATGATCAGTTCACTCACAAGCGCAAAATTAAATGCAGTGAAACGATTGCGCCACATGTCCATTCTCGATGACCTCTAGGCAGAGATTGCGATGCCAAGATCAATCACTCACAAGCGCTAAAGCGCAGTGAAGCGAGAGCGCCACATATGCATTTTCGACGACCTCTTGGCAGCGATGGCGAAGCATGTGTCCATTCACGTACAAGCGCATGAAGCGCGGAGAAACGAGAGCGCCACGTGTCCATTCTTGACGACTTCTTGTCAGAGATGGCAAAGCCAAGATCAATTCACTCACAAGCGCTAAATGAAGCGCAGTGATAGGAGAGCGCCATATGTCCATTCTTGACGACCTCTTGGCAGATTGCGATGCCAAGATCAATTCACTCACAGGCGCCTAATGAAGCGCAGTGAAATGATTGCGCCACATGTTCATTTTCGATGACCTCTTGGCAGAGATGGCGAAGCCAATATCCATTCTCTCACAATCGCTAAATGAAGCGCAGTAAACGAGAGCCCCACATGACCATTCTCGACGACCTCTTGGCAGAGATGGCGAATCCATTATCCATTCACTCAGAAGTGCTAAATGAAGCTCTGTGAAACGAACGCGCCACACGTTGCTCATTCTTGATGATGTCTTGGCAGATATTTGGAAGCCAAGGTCAATTCACTCACAAGAGCTAAATGAAACCAGTGAAATGAGAGCACCACACCTTGCCCATTCTCTACAACCTCCTTGCAGAGATGGCGAAGCCACTATCCGTTCACTCACAAGCGCTAAATGAAGCGCAGTGAAAGGCGAGCGCCACATGTTGTCCATTCTCGATGATCTTTGGAGATTGCGATGTTTAATATCCATTCTCTCACAAGCGCTAATTGAAGCGCAGTGAAAAAAGAGCACCACATGTTGTCCATACCCACGACCACTTGGCAGAGATTGCGATGCCAAGATCAACTCACAAGTGCTAAATGAAGCGCAGTGAAACGAGAGCGCCACATGTTGCCAATTCTCGACGACGTCTTGGCAGAGATTTAGAAGCCAAGATCAATTCACTCACAAGCGCTAAATGAAGCGCAGTGAAACGAGCGCGCCTTATGTCCATTCTCGACGACCTATTGGCAGAGATTGCAATGCCAAGATCAATTCACTCACAAGCGCTTAATGAAGCGCAGAGAAACGAGAACGCCACATATTGTCCATTCTGGACGACCTCCTTGCAGAGATGGCAAAGCCACTATCTGTTCACTCAAAAGCGCTAAATGAAGCGCAGTGAAACGAGAGCGCCACATGTTGTCCATTCTCGATGACCGCTTGGCAGAGATGGCGAAGCCAAGATAAATTCTCTCACAACCGCTAAAGGAAGCGCAGTGAAAGGAGAGCGCCACATGTCTATTCTCGACGACCTCTTGGAAGAGATGGCGAAGCCAAAATCCGTTCACTCAGAACCGCTAAATGAAGCGCGGTGAAAAGAGAGCGCCACACATTGCCCATTCTCAACGACGTCTTGGCAGAGGTTGCGAAGCCAAGATCAATTCAATCACAAACGCAAGGTGAAGCGCAGTGCAACGAGAGCGCCACATGTAGTCCATTCTCGACGACCTCTTGGCAGAGATGGCGAAGCCAAGATAAATTCACTCACAAGCGCTAAATGAAGCGCAGTGAGACGAGAGCGCCACATGTCCAATTCTCGACAACCTCTTGGCAGAGATGGCGAAGCCAAATTCCATTTAATCAGAAGCGCTAAATGAAGCGCGGTGAAACGAGAGCGCCAGACGCGACGCATTCTCGACGACGTCTTGGCAGAGATATAGAAGCCAAGATCAATTCACTCACAAGCGCTAAATGAAGCGCAGTGAAACGAGTGCGCCACACGCTGTCCAATCTCGACGTCGTCTTGACAGAGATTGCCGTGCCAAGATCAATTTACTCACAAGCGCTAAATAAAGCGCAGTGAAACGAGAGCGCCACATGTTGTCCATTGTCATGACCTCTTGGCAAAGACTGCGATGCCAAGATCAATTCACTCACAAGTGCTAAATGAAGCGCAGTGAAACGAGAGCGCCACATGTTGCCTATTCACGACACCTTCTTGGCAGAGATTGCGAAGCCGAGATCAATTCACACACAAGCGCAAGAAGAAGCGCAGTGAAATGAGAGTGCCAAATGTTGTCCATTCTCGACGACCTTTTGGCAGAGATTGCGATGCAAATATCCATTCCCTCACATGCGCTAATTGAAGCGCATTCAAACATGAGCACCACATGTCCATACTCACGACCACTTGGGAGAGATTGCGATGCCAAGATCAATTCTCTCACAAGCGCTAAATGAAGCGCAGTGAAACGAGACTGCTACATGTCCATTCTCGACGACCCCTTGGCAAAGATTGCGATGCAAATATCCATTCTCCCACAAGAGCTAAATGAAGCGCCGTGAAACGAGAGCTCCACACGTTGTCCATTCTCGACGATCTCTTGGCAGAGATTGCGAAGACAAGATCAAGTCACTCACATGCGCTAAATGAAGCACAGTGAAACGAGAGTGCCACATGTCCATTCTTGACCTCTTGGCAGAGATTGCGATGCCAAGATCAAGATCAATTCACTCACAATCGCTAAATGAAGCGCAGTGATAGGAGAGCGCCTTATGTCCATTCTCGACGACCTCTTGGCAGATTGCGATGCCAAGATAAATTCACTCACACGCGCTTAATGAAGCGCAGTGAAATGAGTGCGCCACATTTTCATTTTCGATGACCTCTTGGCAGAGATGGCGAATCCAATATCCATTCACTTAGAAGCGCTAAATGAAGCTGTGTTAAACGAGCGCGCCACACGGTGCCCATTCTTGATGACGTCTTGGCAGAGATTTAGAAGCCAAGATCAATTCACTCACAAGCGCTAAATAAAGCGGAGTGACAAGAGAGCGCCACATATCCATTTTCGACGACCTCTTGGCAGAGATGGCGAAGCCAATGTCCATTCACTTACAAGCGCTAAATGAAGCGCAGAGAAACGAGAGCGCCACGTGTCCATTCGCGACTTCTTGGCAGAAATTGCGAAGCCAAATCAATTCACTCACAAGCGATAAATAAAGCTGAGTGAAACGAGAGCGCCACATTTCCATTCTTGACGACCTCTTTGCAGATTGCGGTGCCAAGATCAGTTCACTCACAAGCGCAAAATTAAATGCAGTGAAACGAGTGCGCCACATGTCCATTCTCGACGACCTCTTGGCAGAGATTGCGATGCCAAGATCAATTCACTCACAAGCGCTAAAGCGCAGTGAAGCGAGAGCGCCACATATGCATTTTCGACGAACTCTTGGCAGAGATGGCGAAGCCAATGTCCATTCACGTACAAGCGCATGAAGCGCAGAGAAACGAGAGCGCCACGTGTCCATTCTTGACGACTTCTTGTCAGAGATGGCAAAGCCAAGACCAATTCACTCACAAGCGCTAAATGAAGCGCAGTGATAGGAGAGCGCCTTATGTCCATTCTCGACGACATCTTGGCAGATTGCGATGCCAAGATCAATTCACTCACAGGCGCCTAATGAGCGCAGTGAAATGATTGCGCCACATGTCCATTTTCGATGACCTCTTGGCAGAGATGGCGAAGCCAATATCCATTCTCTCACAATCGCTAAATGAAGCGCAGTAAAACGAGAGCCCCACATGTCCATTGTCGACGACCTCTTGGCAGAGATGGCGAATCCATTATCCATTCACTCAGAAGCGCTAAATGAAGCTCTGTGAAACGAGCGCGCCACACGTTGCTCATTCTTGACGACGTCTTGGCAGATATTTGGAAGCCAAGGTCAATTCACTCACAAGAGCTAAATGAAACCAGTGAAATGAGAGCACCACACGTTGCCCATTCTCTACAACCTCCTTGCAGAGATGGCGAAGCCACTATCCGTTCACTCACAAGGGCTAAATGAAGCGCAGTGAAACGAGGGCGCCACATGTTGTCCATTCTCAACGACCTCTTGGCAGAGATGGCGAAGCCAAGATAAACTCACTCACAAGCGCAAGATGAAGTGCAGTGAAATGAGAGTGCCAAATGTTGTCCCTTCTCGATGACCTTTTGGAGAGATTGCGATGCAATTATCCATTCTCTCACAAGCGCTAATTGAAGCGCAGTGAAACAAGAGCACCACATGTTGTCCATATACACGACCACTTGGCGGAGATTGCGATGCCAAGATCATTTCACTCACAAGCGCAAGATGAAGTGCAGTGAAATGAGAGTGCCAAATGTTGTCCATTCTCGATGACCTTTTGGAGAGATTGCGATGCAAATATCCATTCTCTCACAAGCGGTAATTGAAGCGCAGTGAAAAAAGAGCACCACATGTTGTCCATACTCACGACCACTTGGCAGAGATTGCGATGCCAAGATCAACTCACTCACGAGTGCTAAATGAAGCGCAGTGAAACGAGAGCGCCACATGTTGCCCATTCTCGACGACGTCTTGGCAGAGATTTAGAAGCCAAGATCGATTCACTCACACGCGCTAAATGAAGCGCAGTGAAACGAGTGCGCCACACGTTGCCCATTCTCAACGATGTCTTGGCAGAGATTGCGAAGCCAAGATCAATTCACACACAAGCGCAAGATGAAGCGCAGTGAAATGAGAGTGCCATATGTTTTCCATTCTCGATGACCTTTTTGGAGAGTTTGCGATGCAAATATCCATTCTCTCACAAGCGCTAATTGAAGCGCATTCAAACATGAGCACCACATGTCCATACTCACGACCACTTGGGAGAGATTGCGATGCCAAGATCAATTCTCTCACAAGCGCTAAATGAAGCGCAGTGAAACGAGAGCGCCACATGTTGCCTATTCACGACACCTTCTTGGCAGAGATTGCGAAGCCAAGATCAATTCACACACAAGCGCAAAATGAAGCGCAGTGAAATGAGAGTGCCAAATGTTGTCCATTCTCGACGATCTTTTGGCAGAGATTGCGATGCAAATATCCATTATCTCACAAGCGCTAATTGAAGCGCATTCAAACATGAGCACCACATGTCCATACTCACGACCACTTGGGAGAGATTGCGATGCCAAGATCAATTCTCTCACAAGCGCTAAATGAAGCGCAGTGAAACGAGACTGCTACATGTCCATTCTCGACGACCCCTTGGCAAAGATTGCGATGCAAATATCCATTCTCCCACAAGCGCTAAATGAAGCGCCGTGAAACGAGAGCTCCACACGTTGTCCATTCTCGACGATCTCTTGGCAGAGATTGCGAAGACAAGATCAAGTCACTCACATGCGCTAAATGAAGCACAGTGAAACGAGAGTGCAACATGTCCATTCTTGACTTCTTGGCAGAGATTGCGATGCCAAGGTCAATTCACTCACAATCGCTAAATGAAGCGCAGTGATAGGAGAGCTCCTTATGTCCATTCTCGACGACCTCTTGGCAGATTGCGATGCCAAGATAAATTCACTCACACGCGCTTAATGAAGCGCAGTGAAATGAGTGCGCCACATTTCCATTTTCGATGACCTCTTGGCAGAGATGGCGAATCCAATATCCATTCACTTAGAAGCGCTAAATGAAGCTCTATGAAACGAGCGCGCCACACGGTGTCCATTCTTGATGACGTCTTGGCAGAGATTTAGAAGCCAAGATCAATTCACTCACAAGCGCTAAATGAAGCGCAGTAAAAGGAGAGCACCACATGTCCATTCTCACGACCTCATGGCAGCGATTGCGATGCAAATTTCCATTCTCTTACAAGCGCTGAATGAAGCGCAGTGAAACGAGAGCGCCACATTTCCATTCTCGACAAACCCTTGGCAGAGATTGCGAAGCAAAATCCATTCCTCGCAAGCGCTAAATGAAGCGCAGTGAAACGAGCGCGCCTTATGTCCATTCTCGACGACCTATTGGCAGAGATTGCAATGCCAAGATCAATTCACTCACAAGCGCTTAATGAAGCGCAGGGAAACGAGAACGCCACATATTGTCCATTCTCGGCAACCTCCTTGACGAGATGACAAAGCCACTATCCGTTCACTCACAAGCGCTAAATGAAGCGCAGTGAAACGAGGGCGCCACATGTTGTCCATTCTCAACGACCTCTTGGCAGAGATGGCGAAGTCAAGATAAACTCACTCACAAGCGCAAGATGAAGTGCAGTGAAATGAGAGTGCCAAATGTTGTCCCTTCTCGATGACCTTTTGGAGAGATTGCGATGCAAATATCCATTCTCTCACAAGCGCTAATTGAAGCGCAGTGAAACAAGAGCACCACATGTTGTCCATATACACGACCACTTGGCGGAGATTGCGATGCCAAGATCATTTCACTCACAAGCGCAAGATGAAGTGCAGTGAAATGAGAGTGCCAAATGTTGTCCATTCTCGATGACCTTTTGGAGAGATTGCGATGCAAATATCCATTCTCTCACAAGCGGTAATTGAAGCGCAGTGAAAAAAGAGCACCACATGTTGTCCATACTCACGACCACTTGGCAGAGATTGCGATGCCAAGATCAACTCACTCACAAGTGCTAAATGAAGCGCAGTGAAACGAGAGCGCCGCATGTTGCCCATTCTCGACGACGTCTTGGCAGAGATTTAGAAGCCAAGATCGATTCACTCACACGCGCTAAATGAAGCGCAGTGAAACGAGTGCGCCACACGTTGCCCATTCTCAACGATGTATTGGCAGAGATTGCGAAGCCAAGATCAATTCACACACAAGCGCAAGATGAAGCGCAGTGAAATGAGAGTGCCATATGTTTTCCATTCTCGATGACCTTTTTGGAGAGTTTGCGATGCAAATATCCATTCTCTCACAAGCGCTAATTGAAGCGCATTCAAACATGAGCACCACATGTCCATACTCACGACCACTTGGGAGAGATTGCGATGCCAAGATCAATTCTCTCACAAGCGCTAAATGAAGCGCAGTGAAACGAGAGCGCCACATGTTGCCTATTCACGACACCTTCTTGGCAGAGATTGCGAAGCCAAGATCAATTCACACACAAGCGCAAGATGAAGCGCAGTGAAATGAGAGTGCCAAATGTTGTCCATTCTCGACGATCTTTTGGCAGAGATTGCGATGCAAATATCCATTATCTCACAAGCGCTAATTGAAGCGCATTCAAACATGAGCACCACATGTCCATACTCACGACCACTTGGGAGAGATTGCGATGCCAAGATCAATTCTCTCACAAGCGCTAAATGAAGCGCAGTGAAACGAGACTGCTACATGTCCATTCTCGACGACCCCTTGGCAAAGATTGCGATGCAAATATCCATTCTCCCACAAGCGCTAAATGAAGCGCCGTGAAACGAGCTCCACACGTTGTCCATTCTCGACGATCTCTTGGCAGAGATTGCGAAGACAAGATCAAGTCACTCACATGCGCTAAATGAAGCACAGTGAAACGAGAGTGCCACATGTCCATTCTTGACTTCTTGGCAGAGATTGCGATGCCAAGGTCAATTCACTCACAATCGCTAAATGAAGCGCAGTGATAGGAGAGCTCCTTATGTCCATTCTCGACGACCTCTTGGCAGATTGCGATGCCAAGATAAATTCACTCACACGCGCTTAATGAAGCGCAGTGAAATGAGTGCGCCACATTTCCATTTTCGATGACCTCTTGGCAGAGATGGCGAATCCAATATCCATTCACTTAGAAGCGCTAAATGAAGCTCTATGAAACGAGCGCGCCACACGGTGCCCGTTCTTGATGACGTCTTGGCAGAGATTTAGAAGCCAAGATCAATTCACTCACAAGCGCTAAATGAAGCGCAGTAAACGGAGAGCACCACATGTCCATTCTCACGACCTCATGGCAGCGATTGCGATGCAAATTTCCATTCTCTTACAAGCGCTGAATGAAGCGCAGTGAAACGAGAGCGCCACATTTCCATTCTCGACGAACCCTTGGCAGAGATTGCGAAGCAAAATCCATTCCTCGCAAGCGCTAAATGAAGCGCAGTGAAACGAGCGCGCCTTATGTCCATTCTCGACGACCTATTGGCAGAGATTGCAATGCCAAGATCAATTCACTCACAAGCGCTTAATGAAGCGCAGGGAAACGAGAACGCCACATGTTGTCCATTCTCGACGACCGCTTGGCAGAGATTGCGTAGCCAAGATCAATTCACTCACAAACGCAAGGTGAAGCGCAGTGCAACGAGAGCGCCACATGTTGTCCATTCTCGACGACCTCTTGGCAGAAATGGCGAAGCCAAGATAAATTCACTCACAAGCGCTAAATGAAGCGCAGTGAGACGAGAGCGCCACATGTTGTCCAATCTCGACCACTGGCAGAAATTGCCGTGCCAAGATCAATTCACTCACAAGCGCTAAATGAAACGCAGTAAAAGGAGAGCACCACATGTCCATTCTCACGACCTCATGGCAGCGATTGCGATGCAAATTTCCATTCTCACACAAGCGCTGAATGAAGCGCAGTGAAACGAGAGCTCCACACGTTGTCCATTCTCGACGATCTCATGGCAGAGACTGCGAAGCCAAGATCAATTCACTCAAGCGCTCAATGAAGCGCAGTGAAACGAGAGCGCCACATGTTGTCCATTCTCGACGATCTCATGGCAGAGATTGCGAAGCCAAGATCAGTTCCCTCACATGCGCTAAATGAAGCACCGTGAAACAAGACTGCCACATGTCCATTCTTGACCTCTTGGCAGATTGCGATCAGAAGATTAATTCACTCACAAGAGCTAAATGAAACGCTGTGAAAGGAGCACCATACATTGTCCATGCTCGACGACCTCCTTGCAGATATGGCGAAGCCACTATCCGTTCACTCACAAGCGCTAAGTGAAGCACCGTGAAACGAGAGCGCCTCATGTCCATTCTCGACGACCTCTTGGCAGAGACTGCGAAGCCAAGATAAATTCACTCACAAGCGCTAAATGAAGCGCAGTGAAAGGAGAGCGCCACGTGTTGCCCATACTCGACGACCTCTTGGCAGATATTTAGAAGCCAAGATGAATTCACTCAAGCGCTAAATGAAGCGCAGTGAAACGAGAGCTCCACATGTCCATTCTTAACGACCTCTTTGCAGATTGCGGTGCCAAGATCAGTTCACTCACAAGCGCAAAATTAAATGCAGTGAAACGAGTGCGCCACATGTCCATTCTCGACGACCTCTTGGCAGAGATTGCGACGCCAAGATCAATTCACTCACAAGCGCTAAAGCGCAGTGAAGCGAGAGCACCACATATGCATTTTCGACCACCTCTTGGCAGAGATGGCGAAGCCAATGTCCATTCACGTACAAGCGCATGAAGCGCAGAGAAACGAGAGCGCCACGTGTCCATTCTTGACGACTTCTTGTCAGAGATGGCAAAGCCAAGACCAATTCACTCACAAGCGCTAAATGAAGCGCAGTGATAGGAGAGCGCCTTATGTCCATTCTCGACGACATCTTGGCAGATTGCGATGCCAAGATCAATTCACTCACAGGCGCCTAATGAGCGCAGTGAAATGATTGCGCCACATGTCCATTTTCGATGACCTCTTGGCAGAGATGGCGAAGCCAATATCCATTCTCTCACAATCGCTAAATGAAGCGCAGTAAAACGAGAGCCCCACATGTCCATTGTCGACGACCTCTTGGCAGAGATGGCGAATCCATTATCCATTCACTCAGAAGCGCTAAATGAAGCTCTGTGAAACGAGCGCGCCACACGTTGCTCATTCTTGACGACGTCTTGGCAGATATTTGGAAGCCAAGGTCAATTCACTCACAAGAGCTAAATGAAACCAGTGAAATGAGAGCACCACACGTTGCCCATTCTCTACAACCTCCTTGCAGAGATGGCGAAGCCACTATCCGTTCACTCACAAGGGCTAAATGAAGCGCAGTGAAACGAGGGCGCCACATGTTGTCCATTCTCAACGACCTCTTGGCAGAGATGGCGAAGCCAAGATAAACTCACTCACAAGCGCAAGATGAAGTGCAGTGAAATGAGAGTGCCAAATGTTGTCCCTTCTCGATGACCTTTTGGAGAGATTGCGATGCAATTATCCATTCTCTCACAAGCGCTAATTGAAGCGCAGTGAAACAAGAGCACCACATGTTGTCCATATACACGACCACTTGGCGGAGATTGCGATGCCAAGATCATTTCACTCACAAGCGCAAGATGAAGTGCAGTGAAATGAGAGTGCCAAATGTTGTCCATTCTCGATGACCTTTTGGAGAGATTGCGATGCAAATATCCATTCTCTCACAAGCGGTAATTGAAGCGCAGTGAAAAAAGAGCACCACATGTTGTCCATACTCACGACCACTTGGCAGAGATTGCGATACCAAGATCAACTCACTCACGAGTGCTAAATGAAGCGCAGTGAAACGAGAGCGCCACATGTTGCCCATTCTCGACGACGTCTTGGCAGAGATTTAGAAGCCAAGATCGATTCACTCACACGCGCTAAATGAAGCGCAGTGAAACGAGTGCGCCACACGTTGCCCATTCTCAACGATGTCTTGGCAGAGATTGCGAAGCCAAGATCAATTCACACACAAGCGCAAGATGAAGCGCAGTGAAATGAGAGTGCCATATGTTTTCCATTCTCGATGACCTTTTTGGAGAGTTTGCGATGCAAATATCCATTCTCTCACAAGCGCTAATTGAAGCGCATTCAAACATGAGCACCACATGTCCATACTCACGACCACTTGGGAGAGATTGCGATGCCAAGATCAATTCTCTCACAAGCGCTAAATGAAGCGCAGTGAAACGAGAGCGCCACATGTTGCCTATTCACGACACCTTCTTGGCAGAGATTGCGAAGCCAAGATCAATTCACACACAAGCGCAAGATGAAGCGCAGTGAAATGAGAGTGCCAAATGTTGTCCATTCTCGACGATCTTTTGGCAGAGATTGCGATGCAAATATCCATTATCTCACAAGCGCTAATTGAAGCGCATTCAAACATGAGCACCACATGTCCAAACTCACGACCACTTGGGAGAGATTGCGATGCCAAGATCAATTCTCTCACAAGCGCTAAATGAAGCGCAGTGAAACGAGACTGCTACATGTCCATTCTCGACGACCCCTTGGCAAAGATTGCGATGCAAATATCCATTCTCCCACAAGCGCTAAATGAAGCGCCGTGAAACGAGAGCTCCACACGTTGTCCATTCTCGACGATCTCTTGGCAGAGATTGCGAAGACAAGATCAAGTCACTCACATGCGCTAAATGAAGCACAGTGAAACGAGAATGCAACATGTCCATTCTTGACTTCTTGGCAGAGATTGCGATGCCAAGGTCAATTCACTCACAATCGCTAAATGAAGCGCAGTGATAGGAGAGCTCCTTATGTCCATTCTCGACGACCTCTTGGCAGATTGCGATGCCAAGATAAATTCACTCACACGCGCTTAATGAAGCGCAGTGAAATGAGTGCGCCACATTTCCATTTTCGATGACCTCTTGGCAGAGATGGCGAATCCAATATCCATTCACTTAGAAGCGCTAAATGAAGCTCTATGAAACGAGCGCGCCACACGGTGTCCATTCTTGATGACGTCTTGGCAGAGATTTAGAAGCCAAGATCAATTCACTCACAAGCGCTAAATGAAGCGCAGTAAAAGGAGAGCACCACATGTCCATTCTCACGACCTCATGGCAGCGATTGCGATGCAAATTTCCATTCTCTTACAAGCGCTGAATGAAGCGCAGTGAAACGAGAGCGCCACATTTCCATTCTCGACAAACCCTTGGCAGAGATTGCGAAGCAAAATCCATTCCTCGCAAGCGCTAAATGAAGCGCAGTGAAACGAGCGCGCCTTATGTCCATTCTCGACGACCTATTGGCAGAGATTGCAATGCCAAGATCAATTCACTCACAAGCGCTTAATGAAGCGCAGGGAAACGAGAACGCCACATATTGTCCATTCTCGGCAACCTCCTTGACGAGATGACAAAGCCACTATCCGTTCACTCACAAGCGCTAAATGAAGCGCAGTGAAACGAGGGCGCCACATGTTGTCCATTCTCAACGACCTCTTGGCAGAGATGGCGAAGTCAAGATAAACTCACTCACAAGCGCAAGATGAAGTGCAGTGAAATGAGAGTGCCAAATGTTGTCCCTTCTCGATGACCTTTTGGAGAGATTGCGATGCAAATATCCATTCTCTCACAAGCGCTAATTGAAGCGCAGTGAAACAAGAGCACCACATGTCCATTCTCACGACCTCATGGCAGCGATTGCGATGCAAATTTCCATTCTCTCACAAGCGCTGAATGAAGCGCAGTGAAACGAGAGCTCCACACGTTGTCCATTCTCGACGATCTCATGGCAGAGACTGCGAAGCCAAGATCAATTCACTCAAGCGCTAAATGAAGCGCAGTGAAACGAGAGCGCCACATGTTGTCCATTCTCGACGATCTCATGGCAGAGATTGCGAAGCCAAGATCAGTTCCCTCACATGCGCTAAATGAAGCACCGTGAAACAAGACTGCCACATGTCCATTCTTGACCTCTTGGCAGATTGCGATCAGAAGATTAATTCACTCACAAGAGCTAAATGAAACGCTGTGAAAGGAGAGCACCATACATTGTCCATGCTCGACGACCTCCTTGCAGATATGGCGAAGCCACTATCCGTTCACTCACAAGCGCTAAGTGAAGCACCGTGAAACGAGAGCGCCTCATGTCCATTCTCGACGACCTCTTGGCAGAGACTGCGAAGCCAAGATAAATTCACTCACAAGCGCTAAATGAAGCGCAGTGAAAGGAGAGCGCCACGTGTTGCCCATACTCGACGACCTCTTGGCAGATATTTAGAAGCCAAGATGAATTCACTCAAGCGCTAAATGAAGCGCAGTGAAACGAGAGCTCCACATGTCCATTCTTAACGACCTCTTTGCAGATTGCGGTGCCAAGATCAGTTCACTCACAAGCGCAAAATTAAATGCAGTGAAACGAGTGCGCCACATGTCCATTCTCGACGACCTCTTGGCAGAGATTGCGACGCCAAGATCAATTCACTCACAAGCGCTAAAGCGCAGTGAAGCGAGAGCACCACATATGCATTTTCGACCACCTCTTGGCAGAGATGGCGAAGCCAATGTCCATTCACGTACAAGCGCATGAAGCGCAGAGAAACGAGAGCGCCACGTGTCCATTCTTGACGACTTCTTGTCAGAGATGGCAAAGCTAAGATCAATTCACTCACAAGCGCTAAATGAAGCGCAGTGATAGGAGAGCGCCTTATGTCCATTCTCGACGACCTCTTGGCAGATTGCGATGCCAAGATCAATTCACTCACAGGCGCCTAATGAAGCGCAGTGAAATGATTGCGCCACATGTCCATTTTCGATGACCTCTTGGGAGAGATGGCGAAGCCAATATCCATTCTCTCACAATCGCTAAATGAAGCGCAGTAAAACGAGAGCCCCACATGTCCATTCTCGACGACCTCTTAGCAGAGATGGCGAATCATTATCCATTCACTCAGAAGCGCTAAATGAAGCTCTGTGAAACGAGCGCGCCACACGTTGCTCATTCTTGACGATGTTTTGGCAGATAATGGAAGCCAAGGCCAATTCACTCACAAGAGCTAAATGAAACCAGTGAAATGAGAGCACCACACGTTGCCCATTCTCTACAACCTCCTTGCAGAGATGGCGAAGCCACTATCCGTTCACTCACAAGCGCTAAATGAAGCGCAGTGAAACGAGAGCGCCAGATGTTGTCCATTCTCAACGACCTCTTGGCAGAGATGGCGAAGCCAAGAGAAATTCACTCAAAAGCGCTAAGTGAAGTGCAGTGAAAGGCGAGCGCACATGTTGTCCATTCTCGATCACCTTTTGGAGAGACTGCGATGCAAATATCCATTCTCTCACAAGCGCTAATTGAAGTGCAGTGAAACAAGAGCACCACATGTTGTCCATACACACGACCACTTAGCAGAGATTGCGATGCCAAGATCAATTCACTCACAAGCGCAAGATGAAGTGCAGTGAAATGAGAGAGCCAAATGTTGTCCATTCTCGACGACCTTTTGGAGAGATTGCGATGCAAATATCCATTCTCTCACAAGCGGTAATTGAAGCGCAGTGAAAAAAGAGCACCACATGTTGTCCATACCCACGACCACTTCGCAGAGATTGCGTGGCCAAGATCAACTCACTCACAAGTGCTAAATGAAGCGCAGTGAAACGAGAGCGCCACATGTTGCCCATTCTCGACGACGTCTTGGCAGAGATTTAGAAGCCAAGATCAACTCACTCACAAGCGCTAAATGAAGCGCAGTGAAACGATTGCGCCACACGTTGCCCATTCTCAACGATGTCTTGGCAGAGATTGCGAAGCCAAAATCAATTCACACACAAGCGCAAGATGAAGCGCAGTGAAATGAGAGTGCCAAGTGTTGTCCATTCTCGATGACCTTTAGGAGAGATTGCGATGCAAATATCCATTCTCTCACAAGCGCTAATTGAAGCGCAGTGAAACAAGAGCGCCACATGTTCTCCATACTCACGACAACTTGGCAGAGATTGCCATGCCAAGATCAATTCACTCACAAGTGCAAAATGAAGCGCAGTGAAACGAGAGCGCCACATGTTGCCTATTCTCGACACCTTCTTGGCAGAGATTGCGAAGCCAAGATCAATTCACACACAAGCGCAAGATGAAGCGCAGTGAAATGAGAGTGCCAAATGTTGTCCATTCTCGACGACCTTTTGGCAGAGATTGCGATGCAAATATCCATTCTCTCACAAGCGCTAATTGAAGCGCATTCAAACATGAGCACATGTCCATACTCACGACCACTTGGGAGAGATTGCGATGCCAAGATCAATTCTCTCACAAGCGCTAAATGAAGCGCAGTGAAACGAGACTGCTACATGCCCATTCTCGACGACACCTTGGCAAAGATTGCTATGCAAATATCCATTCTTCCACAAGCGCTAAATGAAGCGCCGTGAAACGAGAGCTCCACACGTTGTCCATTCTCGACGATCTCTTGGCAGAGATTGCGAAGACAAGATCAAGTCACTCACATGCGCTAAATGAAGCACAGTGAAACGAGAGTGCCACATGTCCATTCTTGACCTCTTGGCAGAGATTGCGATGCCAAGATCAATTCACTCACAATCGCTAAATGAAGCGCAGTGATAGGAGAGCGCTTTATGTGCATTCTCGACGACCTCTTGGCAGATTGCGATGCCAAGATAAATTCACTCACACGCGCTTAATGAAGCGCAGTGAAATGAGTGCGCCACATTTCCATTTTCGATGACCTCTTGGCAGAGATGGCGAATCCAATATCCATTCACTCAGAAGCGCTAAATGAAGCGCAGAGAAACGAGAGCGCCACGTGTCCATTCTCGACCTCTTGTCAGAAATTGCGAAGCCAAATCAATTCACTCACAAGCGCTAAATAAAGCTCAGTGAAACGAGCGCGCCTTATGTCCATTCTCGACGACCTATTGGCAGAGATTGCAATGCCAAGGTCAATTCACTCACAAGCGCTTAATGAAGCGCAGGGAAACGGGAACGCCACATATTGTCCTTTCTCGACGACCTCCTTGCAGAGATGGCAAAGCCACTATCCGTTCACTCACAAGCGCTAAATGAAGCGCAGTGAAACGAGAGCGCCATATGTTGTCTATTCTCGACGACCTCTTGGAAGAGATGGCGAAGCCAAAATCCGTTCACTCAGAACCGCTAAATGAAGTGCGGTGAAACGAGAGCGCCACACATTGCCCATTCTCAACGACGTCTTGGCAGATTGCGAAGCCAAGATCAATTCCATCACAAACGCAAGGTGAAGCGCAGTGCAACGAGAGCGCCACATGTTGTCCACTCTCGACGACCTCTTGGCAGAGATTTAGAAGCCAAGATCAATTCACTCACAAGCGCTAAATGAAGCGCAGTGAAACGAGTGCGCCACACGCTGTCCAATCTCGACGTCGTCTTGACAGAGATTGCCGTGCCAAGATCAATTCACTCACAAGCGCTAAATGAAACTCAGTAAAACGAGTGCGCCACATGTTGTCCAATCTCGACGACCTCTTGGAATAAATTGCCGTGCCAAGATCAATTTACTCACAAGCGCTAAATAAAGCGCAGTGAAACGAGAGCGCCACATGTTGTCCATTGTCATGACCTTTTGGCAGAGACTGCGATGCCAAGATCAATTCACTCACAAGCGCTAAATGAAGCGCAGTAAAAGGAGAGCACCACATGTCCATTCTCACGACCTCATGGCAGCGATTGCGATGCAAATTTCCATTCTCTCACAAACGCTAAATGAAGCGCAGTGAAACGAGAGCTCCACACGTTGTCCATTCTCGACGATCTCATGGCAGAGATTGCGAAGCCAAGATCAATTTACTCAAGCGCTAAATGAAGCGCAGTGAAACGAGAGCGCCACATGTCCATTCTCGACGATCTCATGGCAGAGATTGCGAAGCCAAGATCAGTTCCCTCACATGCGCTAAATGAAGCACCGTGAAACGAGAGTGCCACGTGTCCATTCTTGACCTCTTGGCAGATTGCGATCAGAAGATTAATTCACTCACAAGAGCTAAATGAAACGCTGTGAAACGAGAGCACCACACATTGTCAATGCTCGACGACCTCCTTGCAGATATGGCAAAGCCACTATCCGTTCACTCACAAGCGCTAAGTGAAGCGCCGTGAAACGAGAGCGGCACATGTCCACTCTCGACGACCTCTTGGCAGAGACTGCGAAGCCAAGATAAATTCACTCACAAGCGCTAAATGAAGCGCAGTGAAAGGAGAGCACCACATGTTGCCCATACTCGACGACCTCTTGAAGATATTTAGAAGCCAAGATCAATTCACTCAAGCGTTAAATGAAGCGCAGTGAAACGAGAGCTCCACATGTCCATTCTTAACGACCTCTTTGCAGATTGCGGTGCCAAGATCAGTTCACTCACAAGCGCAAAATTAAATGCACTGAAACGAGTGCGCCACATGTCCATTCTCGACGACCTCTCGGCAGAGATTGCGATGCCAAGATCAATTCACTCACAAGCGCTAAAGCGCAGTGAAGCGAGGGCACCACATATGCATTTTCGACGAGCTCTTGGCAGAGATGGCGAAGCCAATGTCCATTCACGTACAAGCGCATGAAGCGCAGAGAAACGAGATCTCCACGTGTCCATTCTTGACGACTTCTTGTCAGACATGGCAAAGCCAAGATCAATTCCCTCACAATCGCTAAATGAAGCGCAGTAAAACGAGAGCCCCACATGTCCATTCTCGACGACCTCTTGGCAGAGATGGCGAATCCATTATCCATTCACTCAGAAGCGCTAAATGAAGCTCTGTGAAACGAGCGCGCCACACGTTGTCCATTCTCAACGACCTCTTGGCAGAGATGGCGAAGCCAAGAGAAATTCACTCAAATGCGCTAAGTGAAGCGCAGTGAAAGGCGAGCGCCACATGTTGTCCATTCTCGATCAGCTTTTGGAGAGATTGCGATGCAAATATCCATTCTCTCACAAGCGCTAATTGAAGTGCAGTGAAACAAGAGCACCACATGTTGTCCATACACACGACCACTTAGCAGAGATTGCGATGCCAAGATCAATTCACTCACAAGCGCAAGATGAAGTGCAGTGAAATGAGAGTGCCAAATGTTGTCCATTCTCGACGACCTTTTGGAGAGATTGCGATGCAAATATCCAATCTCTCAAGCGGTAATTGAAGCGCAGTGAAAAAAGAGCACCACATGTTGTCCATACCCACGACTACTTGGCAGAGATTGCGATGCCAAGATCAACTCACTCACAAGTGCTAAATGAAGCGCAGTGAAACGAGAGCGCCACATGTTGCCCATTCTCGACGACGTCTTGGCAGAGATTTAGAAGCCAAGATCAACTCACTCACAAGCGCTAAATGAAGCGCAGTGAAACGAAAGCGCCACACGTTGCCCATTCTCAACGATGTCTTGGCAGAGATTGCGAAGCCAAGATCAATTCACACACAAGCGCAAGATGAAGCGCAGTGAAATGAGAGTTCCAAATGTTGTCCATTCTCGACGACCTTTTGGCAGAGATTGCGATGCAAATATCCATTCTCTCACATGCGCTAAATGAAGCACAGTGAAACGAGAGTGCCACATGTCCATTCTTGACCTCTTGGCAGAGATTGCGATGCCAAGATCAATTCACTCACAATCGCTAAATGAAGCGCAGTGATAGGAGAGCGCCTTATGTCCATTCTCGACGACCTCTTGGCAGATTGCGATGCCAAGCATCACGAGTACTGTATAATCAGTGTTGATGCTAAATAAAATTATTTGTATTCGTATTTGTATAAGATAAATTCACTCACACGCGCTTAATGAAGCGCAGTGAAATGATTGCGCCACATATCCATTTTCGATTACCTCTTCGCAGAGATGGCGAATCCAATATACATTCACTCACAAGCGTTAAATGAAGCTCTGTGAAACGAGCGCGCCACACGGTGCACATTCTTGATGACTTCTTGGCAGAGATTTAGAAGCCAAGATCAATTCACTCACAAGCGCTAAATAAAGCGCAGTCACACGACAGCGCCACATATCCATTTTCGACGACCTCCTGGCAGAGATGGCGAAGCCAATGTCCATTCACTTACAAGCGCTAAATGAAGCGCAGAGAAACGAGAGCGCCACGTCTCCATTCTCGACTTCTTGGCAGAAATTGCGAAGCCAAATCAATTCACTCACAAGCGCTAAATAAAGCTCAGTGAAACGAGAGCGCCACATTTCCATTCTCGACGAACTCTTGGCAGAGATTGCGAAGCAAAATCCATTCCTCGCAAGCGCTAAATGAAGCGCAGTGAAACGAGCGCGCCTTATGTCCATTCTCGACGACCTATTGGCCGAGATTGCAATATCAAGATCAATTCACTCACAAGCGCTTAATGAAGCGCAGGGAAACGAGAACGCCACATATTGTCCACTCTCGACGACCTCCTTGCAGAGATGGCAAAGCCACTATCCGTTCAGTCACAAGCGCTAAATGAAGCGCGGTGAAACGAGAGCGCCACACATTGCCCATTCTCAACGACGTCTTGGCAGAGATTGCGAAGCCGAGATCAATTCCATCACAAACGCAAGGTGAAGCGCAGTGCAACGAGAGCGCCACATGTTGTCCATTCTCGACGACCTCTTGGCAGAGATGGCGAAGCCAAGATAAATTCACACACAAGCGCTAAATGAAGCGCAGAGAGACGAGAGCGCCACATGTCCAATTCTCGACAACCTCTTGGCAGAGATGGCGAAGCCAAATTCCATTTACTCAGAAGCGCTAAATGAAGCGCGGTGAAACGAGAGCGCCACACGCGACGACGCGTTCTCGACGACGTCTTGGCACAGATTTAAAAGCCAAGATCAATTCACTCACAAGCGCTAAATGAAGCGCAGTGAAACGAGTGCGCCACACGCTGTCCAATCTCGACGTCGTCTTGACAGAGATTGCCGTGCCAAGATCAATTCACTCACAAGCGCTAAATGAAACTTAGTAAAACGAGTGCGCCACATGTTGTCCAATCTCGACGACCTCTTGGAAGAAATTGCCGTGCCAAGATCAATTTACTCACAAGCGCTAAATAAAGCGCAGTGAAACGAGAGCACCACATGTTGTCCATTGTCATGACCTCTTGGCAGAGACTGCGATGCCAAGATCAATTCACTCACAAGCGCTAAATGAAGCGCAGTAAAAGGAGAGCACCACATATCCATTTTCACGACCTCATGGCAGAGATTGCGATGCAAATTTCCATTCTCTCACAAGCGCTAAATGAAGCGCGGTGAAACGAGAGCTCCACTCGTTGTCCATTGTCGACGATCTCTTGGCAGAGATTGCGAAGCCAAGATGAATTCCATCACAAACGCAAGGTGAAGCGCAGTGCAACGAGAGCGCCACATGTTGTCCATTCTCGACGATCTCATTGCAGAGATTGCGAAGCCAAGATCAGTTCCCTCACATGCGCTAAATGATGCACCGTGAAACGAGAGTGCCACATGTCCATTCTTGACCTCTTGGCAGATTGCGATCAGAAGATTAATTCACTCACAAGAGCTAAATGAAACGCTGTGAAAGGAGAGCACCACACTTTGTCCATGCTCGACGACCTCCTTGCAGATATGGCGAAGCCACTATCCGTTCACTCACAAGCGCTAAGTGAAGCGCCGTGAAACGAGAGCGCCACATGTCCATTCTCGACGACCTCTTGGCAGAGACTGCGAAGCCAAGATAAATTCACTCACAAGCGCTAAATGAAGCGCAGTGAAAGGAGAGCGGCACATGTTGCCCATTCTCGACGACCTCTTGGCAGATATTTAGAAGCCAAGATCAATTCACTCAAGCGGTAGATGAAGCGCAGTGAAACGAGAGCTCCACATGTCCATTCTCGACGACCTCTAGGCAGAGATTGCGATGCCAAGATCAATTCACTCACAAGCGCTAAAGCGCAGTGAAGCGAGAGCGCCACATCTGCATTTTCGACGACCTCTTGGCAGAGATGGCGAAGCATGTGTCCATTCACGTACAAGCGCATGAAGCGCGGAGAAACGAGAGCGCCACGTGTCCATTCTTGACGACTTCTTGTCAGAGATGGCAAAGCCAAGATCAATTCACTCACAAGCGCTAAATGAAGCGCAGTGATAGGAGAGCGCCTTATGTCCATTCTTGACGACCTCTTGGCAGATTGCGATGCCAAGATCAATTCACTCACAGGCGCCTAATGAAGCGCAGTGAAATGATTGCGCCACATGTCCATTTTCGATGACCTCTTGGCAGAGATGGTGAAGCCAATATCCATTCTCTCACAACAGCTAAATGAAGCGCATTCAAACGAGAGCCCCACATGTCCATTCTCGACGACCTCTTGGCAGAGATGGCGAATCCATTATCCATTCACTCAGAAGCGCTAAATGAAGCTCTGTGAAACGAACGCGCCACACGTTGCTCATTCTTGACTAGGTCTTGGCAGATATTTGGAAGCCAATGTCAATTCACTCACAAGAGCTAAATGAAACCAGTGAAATGAGAACACCACACGTTGCCCATTCTCTACAACCTCCTTGCAGAGATGGCGAAGCCACTATCCGTTCACTCACAAGCGCTAAATGAAGCGCAGTGAAACGAGAGGGCCACATGTTGTCCATTCTCAACGACCTCTTGGCAGAGATGGCGAAGCCAAGAGAAATTCACTCAAAAGCGCTAAGTGATGCGCAGTGAAAGGCGAGCGCCACATGTTGTCCATTCTCGATGATCTTTTGGAGAGATTGCGATGCAAATATCCATTCTCCCACAAGCGGTAATTGAAGCGCAGTGAAAAAAGAGCACCACATGTTGTCCATACCCACGACCACTTGGCAGAGATTGCGATGCCAAGATCAACTCACTCACAAGTGCTAAATGAAGCGCAGTGAAACGAGAGCGCCACATGTTGCCCATTCTCGACGACGTTTTGGCAGAGATTGCGAAGCCAGGATCAATTCACACACAAGCGCAAGATGAAGCGCAGTGAAATGAGAGTGCCAAATGTTGTCCATTCTCGATGACCTTTTGGAGAGATTGCGATGCAAATATCCACTCTCTCACAAGCGCTAATTGAAGCGCAGTAAAACGAGAGCGCCACATGTTGCCTATTCACGACACCTTCTTGGCAGAGATTGCGAAGCCAAGATCAATTCACACACAAGCGCAAGATGAAGCGCAGTGAAATGAGAGTGCCAAATGTTGTCCATTCTCGACGACCTTTTGGCAGAGATTGCGATGCAAATATCCATTCTCTCACATGCGCTAATTGAAGCGCATTCAAACATGAGCACCACATGTCCATACTCACGACCACTTGGGAGAGATTGCGATGCCAAGATCAATTCTCTCACAAGCGCTAAATGAAGCGCAGTGAAACGAGACTGGTACATGTCCATTCTAGACGACCCCTTGGCAAAGATTGCGATGCAAATATCCATTCTCCCACAAGCGCTAAAT
This sequence comes from Amblyomma maculatum, assembly GCF_055883805.1. Lineage (NCBI taxonomy): Eukaryota > Metazoa > Arthropoda > Arachnida > Ixodida > Ixodidae > Amblyomma > Amblyomma maculatum. The sequence goes on along the minus strand of NC_139352.1, from coordinate 66,488,180 downwards.
GAAGCGCCGTGAAACGAGAGCTCCACACGTTGTCCATTCTCGACGATCTCTTGGCAGAGATTGCGAAGACAAGATCAAGTCACTCACATGCGCTAAATGAAGCACAGTGAAACGAGAGTGCCACATGTCCATTCTTGACCTCTTGAAAGAGATTGCGATGCCAAGATCAAGATCAATTCACTCACAATCGCTAAATGAAGCGCAGTGATAGGAGAGCGCCTTATGTCCATTCTCGACGACCTCTTGGCAGATTGCGATGCCAAGATAAATTCACTCACACGCGCTTAATGAAGCGCAGTGAAATGAGTGCGCCACATTTCCATTTTCGATGACCACTTGGCAGAGATGGCGAATCCAATATCCATTAACTTAGAAGCGCTAAATGAAGCTCTGTGAAACGAGCGCGCCACACGGTGCCCATTCTTGATGACGTCTTGGCAGAGATTTAGAAGCCAAGATCAATTCACTCACAAGCGCTAAATGAAGCGCAGTAAAAGGAGAGCACCACATGTCCATTCTCACGACCTCATGGCAGCGATTGCGATGCAAATTTCCATTCTCTTACAAGCGCTGAATGAAGCGCAGTGAAACGAGAGCGCCTTATGTCCATTCTCGACGACCTATTGGCAGAGATTGCAATGCCAAGATCAGTTCACTCACAAGCGCTTAATGAAGCGCAGGGAAACGAGAACGCCACATATTGTCCATTCTCGACGACCTTCTTGCAGAGATGGCAAAGCCACTATCTGTTCACTCAAAAGCGCTAAATGAAGCGCAGTGAAACGAGAGCGCCACATGTTGTCCATTCTCGACGACGTCTTGGCAGAGATTGCGAAGCCAAGATCAATTCCATCACAAATGCAAGGTGAAGCGCAGTGCAACGAGAGCGCCACATGTTGTGCATTCTCGACGACCTCTTGGCAGACATGGCGAAGCCAAGATAAATTCACACACAAGCGCTAAATGAAGCGCAGAGAGACGAGAAAGCCACATGTCCAATTCTCGACAACCTCTTAGCAGAGATGGCGAAGCCAAATTTCATTTACTCAGAAGCGCGAAATGAAGCGCAGTGAAACGAGTGCGCCACACGCTGTCCAATATCGACGTCGTCTTGGAAGAAATTGCCGTGCCAAGGTCAATTTACTCACAAGCGCTAAATAAAGCGCAGTGAAACGAGAGCGCCACATGTTGTCCATTGTCATGACCTCTTGGCAGAGACTGCGATGCCAAGATCAATTCACTCACAAGCGCTCAATGAAGCGCAGTAAAAGGAGAGCACCACATGTCCATTCTCACGACCTCATGGCAGCGATTGCGATGCAAATTTCCATTCCCTCACAAGCGCTAAATGAAGCGCAGTGAAACGAGCGCCACATGTTGTCCATTCTCGACGACCTCTTGGCAGAGATGGCGAAACCAAGATAAATTCACACACAAGCGCTATATGAAGCGCAGAGAGACGAGAGCGCCACATGTCCAATTCTCGACAACCTCTTGGCAGAGATGTCGAAGCCAAATTTCATTTACTCAGAAGCGCTAAATGAAGCGCGGTGAAACGAGAGCGCCACACGCGACGCATTCTCGACGACGTCTTGGCAGAGATTTAGAAGCCAAGATCAAATCACTCACAAGCGCTAAATGAAGCGCAGTAAAAGGAGAGCACCACATGTCCATTCTCACAACCTCATGGCAGCGATTGCGATGCAAATTTCAATTCTCTCACAAGCGCTAAATGAAGCGCAGTGAAACGAGAGCTCCACACGTTGTCCATTCTCGACGATCTCATGGCAGAGATTGCGAAGCCAAGATCAATTCACTCAAGCGCTAAATGAAGCGCAGTGAAACGAGAGCGCCACATGCTGTCCATTCTCGATGATCTCATGGCAGAGATTGCGAAGCCAAGATCAGTTCCCTCACATGCGCTAAATGAAGCACCGTGAAACGAGAGTGCCACATGTCCATTCTTGACCTCTTGGCAGATTGCGATCAGAAGATTAATTCACTCACAAGAGCTAAACGAAACGCTGTGAAAGGAGAGCACCACACATTGTCCATGCTCGACGACCTCCTTGCAGATATGGCGAAGCCACTATCCGTTCACTCACAAGCGCTAAGTGAAGCGCCGTGAAACGAGAGCGCCACATGTCCATTCTCGACGACCTCTTGGCAGAGACTGCGAAGCCAAGATAAATTCACTCACAAGCGCTAAATGAAGCGCAGTGAAAGGAGAGCGCCACATGTTGCCCATTCTCGACGACCTCTTTGCAGATATTTAGAAGCCAAGATCAATTCACTCAAGCGCTAAATGAAGCGCAGTGAAACGAGAGCTCCACATGTCCATTCTTGACGACCTCTTTGCAGATTGCGGTGCCATGATCAGTTCACTCACAAGCGCAAAATTAAATGCAGTGAAACGATTGCGCCACATGTCCATTCTCGATGACCTCTAGGCAGAGATTGCGATGCCAAGATCAATCACTCACAAGCGCTAAAGCGCAGTGAAGCGAGAGCGCCACATATGCATTTTCGACGACCTCTTGGCAGCGATGGCGAAGCATGTGTCCATTCACGTACAAGCGCATGAAGCGCGGAGAAACGAGAGCGCCACGTGTCCATTCTTGACGACTTCTTGTCAGAGATGGCAAAGCCAAGATCAATTCACTCACAAGCGCTAAATGAAGCGCAGTGATAGGAGAGCGCCATATGTCCATTCTTGACGACCTCTTGGCAGATTGCGATGCCAAGATCAATTCACTCACAGGCGCCTAATGAAGCGCAGTGAAATGATTGCGCCACATGTTCATTTTCGATGACCCTTTGGCAGAGATGGCGAAGCCAATATCCATTCTCTCACAATCGCTAAATGAAGCGCAGTAAACGAGAGCCCCACATGACCATTCTCGACGACCTCTTGGCAGAGATGGCGAATCCATTATCCATTCACTCAGAAGTGCTAAATGAAGCTCTGTGAAACGAACGCGCCACACGTTGCTCATTCTTGATGATGTCTTGGCAGATATTTGGAAGCCAAGGTCAATTCACTCACAAGAGCTAAATGAAACCAGTGAAATGAGAGCACCACACCTTGCCCATTCTCTACAACCTCCTTGCAGAGATGGCGAAGCCACTATCCGTTCACTCACAAGCGCTAAATGAAGCGCAGTGAAAGGCGAGCGCCACATGTTGTCCATTCTCGATGATCTTTGGAGATTGCGATGTTTAATATCCATTCTCTCACAAGCGCTAATTGAAGCGCAGTGAAAAAAGAGCACCACATGTTGTCCATACCCACGACCACTTGGCAGAGATTGCGAAGCCAAGATCAATTCAATCACAAACGCAAGGTGAAGCGCAGTGCAACGAGAGCGCCACATGTAGTCCATTCTCGACGACCTCTTGGCAGAGATGGCGAAGCCAAGATAAATTCACTCACAAGCGCTAAATGAAGCGCAGTGAAACGAGCGCGCCTTATGTCCATTCTCGACGACCTATTGGCAGAGATTGCAATGCCAAGATCAATTCACTCACAAGCGCTTAATGAAGCGCAGAGAAACGAGAACGCCACATATTGTCCATTCTGGACGACCTCCTTGCAGAGATGGCAAAGCCACTATCTGTTCACTCAAAAGCGCTAAATGAAGCGCAGTGAAACGAGAGCGCCACATGTTGTCCATTCTCGATGACCGCTTGGCAGAGATGGCGAAGCCAAGATAAATTCTCTCACAACCGCTAAATGAAGCGCGGTGAAAAGAGAGCGCCACACATTGCCCATTCTCAACGACGTCTTGGCAGAGGTTGCGAAGCCAAGATCAATTCAATCACAAACGCAAGGTGAAGCGCACTGCAACGAGAGCGCCACATGTAGTCCATTCTCGACGACCTCTTGGCAGAGATGGCGAAGCCAAGATAAATTCACTCACAAGCGCTAAATGAAGCGCAGTGAGACGAGAGCGCCACATGTCCAATTCTCGACAATCTCTTGGCAGAGATGGCGAAGCCAAATTCCATTTAATCAGAAGCGCTAAATGAAGCGCGGTGAAACGAGAGCGCCACACGCGACGCATTCTCGACGACGTCTTGGCAGAGATATAGAAGCCAAGATCAATTCACTCACAAGCGCTAAATGAAGCGCAGTGAAACGAGTGCGCCACACGCTGTCCAATCTCGACGTCGTCTTGACAGAGATTGCCGTGCCAAGATCAATTTACTCACAAGCGCTAAATAAAGCGCAGTGAAACGAGAGCGCCACATGTTGTCCATTGTCATGACCTCTTGGCAAAGACTGCGATGCCAAGATCAATTCACTCACAAGCGCTAAATGAAGCGCAGTGAAACGAGAGCGCCACATGTTGCCTATTCACGACACCTTCTTGGCAGAGATTGCGAAGCCGAGATCAATTCACACACAAGCGCAAGAAGAAGCGCAGTGAAATGAGAGTGCCAAATGTTGTCCATTCTCGACGACCTTTTGGCAGAGATTGCGATGCAAATATCCATTCCCTCACATGCGCTAATTGAAGCGCATTCAAACATGAGCACCACATGTCCATACTCACGACCACTTGGGAGAGATTGCGATGCCAAGATCAATTCTCTCACAAGCGCTAAATGAAGCGCAGTGAAACGAGACTGCTACATGTCCATTCTCGACGACCCCTTGGCAAAGATTGCGATGCAAATATCCATTCTCCCACAAGAGCTAAATGAAGCGCCGTGAAACGAGAGCTCCATACGTTGTCCATTCTCGACGATCTCTTGGCAGAGATTGCGAAGACAAGATCAAGTCACTCACATGCGCTAAATGAAGCACAGTGAAACGAGAGAGCCACATGTCCATTCTTGACCTCTTGGCAGAGATTGCGATGCCAAGATCAAGATCAATTCACTCACAATCGCTAAATGAAGCGCAGTGATAGGAGAGCGCCTTATGTCCATTCTCGACGACCTCTTGGCAGATTGCGATGCCAAGATAAATTCACTCACACGCGCTTAATGAAGCGCAGTGAAATGAGTGCGCCACATTTTCATTTTCGATGACCTCTTGGCAGAGATGGCGAATCCAATATCCATTCACTTAGAAGCGCAAAATGAAGCTGTGTTAAACGAGCGCGCCACACGGTGCCCATTCTTGATGACGTCTTGGCAGAGATTTAGAAGCCAAGATCAATTCACTCACAAGCGCTAAATAAAGCGGAGTGACAAGAGAGCGCCACATATCCATTTTCGACGACCTCTTGGCAGAGATGGCGAAGCCAATGTCCATTCACTTACAAGCGCTAAATAAAGCGCAGAGAAACGAGAGCGCCACGTGTCCATTCTCGACTTCTTGGCAGAAATTGCGAAGCCAAATCAATTCACTCACAAGCGCTAAATAAAGCTCAGTGAAACGAGAGCGCCACATTTCCATTCTCGACGAACTCTTGGCAGAGATTGCGAAGCAAAATCCATTCCTCGCAAGCGCTAAATGAAGCGCAGTGAAACGAGCGCGCCTTATGTCCATTCTCGACGACCTATTGGCAGAGATTGCAATGCCAAGATCAATTAACTCACAAGCGCTTAATGAAGCGCAGAGAAACGAGAACGCCACATATTGTCCATTCTGGACGACCTCCTTGCAGAGATGGCAAAGCCACTATCTGTTCACTCACAAGCGCTAAATGAAGCGCAGTGAGACGAGAGCGCCACATGTTGTCCAATCTCGACCTCTGGCAGAAATTGCCGTGCCAAGATCAATTCACTCACAAGCGCTAAATGAAACGCAGTAAAAGGAGAGAACCACATGTTCATTTTCACGACCTCATGGCAGCGATTGCGATGCAAATTTCCATTCTCTCACAAGCGCTGAATGAAGCGCAGTGAAACGAGAGCTCCACACGTTGTCCATTCTCGACGATCTCATGGCAGAGACTGCGAAGCCAAGATCAATTCACTCAAGCGCTAAATGAAGCGCAGTGAAACGAGAGCGCCACATGTTGTCCATTCTCGACGATCTCATGGCAGAGATTGCGAAGCCAAGATCAGTTCCCTCACATGCGCTAAATGAAGCACCGTGAAACAAGAGTGCCACATGTCCATTCTTGACCTCTTGGCAGATTGCGATCAGAAGATTAATTCACTCACAAGAGCTAAATGAAACGCTTTGAAAGGAGAGCACCATACATTGTCCATGCTCGACGACCTCCTTGCAGATATGGCGAAGCCACTATCCGTTCACTCACAAGCGCTAAGTGAAGCACCGTGAAACGAGAGCGCCTCATGTCCATTCTCGACGATCTCTTGGCAGAGACTGCGAAGCCAAGATGAATTCACTCAAGCGCTAAATGAAGCGCAGTGAAACGAGAGCTCCACATGTCCATTCTTAACGACCTCTTTGCAGATTGCGGTGCCAAGATCAGTTCACTCACAAGCGCAAAATTAAATGCAGTGAAACGAGTGCGCCACATGTCCATTCTCGACGACCTCTTGGCAGAGATTGCGACGCCAAGATCAATTCACTCACAAGCGCTAAAGCGCAGTGAAGCGAGAGCACCACATATGCATTTTCGACCACCTCTTGGCAGAGATGGCGAAGCCGATGTCCATTCACGTACAAGCGCATGAAGCGCAGAGAAACGAGAGCGCCACGTGTCCATTCTTGACGACTTCTTCTCAGAGATGGCAAAGCTAAGATCAATTCACTCACAAGCGCTAAATGAAGCGCAGTGATAGGAGAGCGCCTTATGTCCATTCTCGATGACCTCTTGGCAGATTTCGATGCCAAGATCAATTCACTCACAGGCGCCTAATGAAGCGCAGTGAAATGATTGCGCCACATGTCCATTTTCGATGACCTCTTGGGAGAGATGGCGAAGCCAATATCCATTCTCTCACAATCGCTAAATGAAGCGCAGTAAAACGAGAGCCCCACATGTCCATTCTCGACGACCTCTTGGCAGAGATGGCGAATCCATTATCCATTCACTCAGAAGCGCTAAATGAAGCTCTGTGAAACGAGCGCGCCACACGTTGCTCATTCTTGACGATGTTTTGGCAGATAATGGAAGCCAAGGCCAATTCACTCACAAGAGCTAAATGAAACCAGTGAAATGAGAGCACCACACGTTGCCCATTCTCTACAACCTCCTTGCAGAGATGGCGAAGCCACTATCCGTTCTCTCACAAGCGCTAAATGAAGCGCAGTGAAACGAGAGCGCCAGATGTTGTCCATTCTCAACGACCTCTTGGCAGAGATGGCGAAGCCAAGAGAAATTCACTCAAAAGCGCTAAGTGAAGCGCAGTGAAAGGCGAGCGCCACATGTTGTCCATTCTCGATCACCTTTTGGAGAGATTGCGATGCAAATATCCATTCTCTCACAAGCGCTAATTGAAGTGCAGTGAAACAAGAGCACCACATGTTGTCCATACACACGACCACTTGGCAGAGATTGCGTGGCCAAGATCAACTCACTCACAAGTGCTAAATGAAGCGCAGTGAAACGTGAGCGCCACATGTTGCCCATTCTCGACGACGTCTTGGCAGAGATTTAGAAGCCAAGATCAACTCACTCACAAGCGCTAAATGAAGCGCAGTGAAACGAGTGCGCCACACGTTGCCCATTCTCAACGATGTCTTGGCAGAGATTGCGAAGCCAAAATCAATTCACACACAAGCGCAAGATGAAGCGCAGTGAAATGAGAGTGCCAAATGTTGTCCATTCTCGATGACCTTTAGGAGAGATTGCGATGCAAATATCCATTCTCTCACAAGCGCTAATTGAAGCGCAGTGAAACAAGAGCGCCACATGTTGTCCATACTCACGACAACTTGGCAGAGATTGCCATGCCAAGATCAATTCACTCATAAGTGCAAAATGAAGCGCAGTGAAACGAGAGCGCCACATGTTGCCTATTCTCGACACCTTCTTGGCAGAGATTGCGAAGCCAAGATCAATTCACACACAAGCGCAAGATGAAGCGCAGTGAAATGAGAGTGCCAAATGTTGTCCATTCTCAACGACCTTTTGGCAGAGATTGCGATGCAAATATCCATTCTCTCACAAGCGCTAATTGCAGCGCATTCAAACATGAGCACCACATGTCCATACTCACGACCACTTGGGAGAGATTGCGATGCCAAGATCAATTCTCTCACAAGCGCTAAATGAAGCGCCGTGAAACGAGAGCTCCACACGTTGTCCATTCTCGACGATCTCTTGGCAGAGATTGCGAAGACAAGATCAAGTCACTCACATGCGCTAAATGAAGCACAGTGAAACGAGAGTGCCACATGTCCATTCTTGACCTCTTGGCAGAGATTGCGATGCCAAGATCAATTCACTCACAAGCGCTTAATGAAGCGCAGGGAAACGGGAACGCCACATATTGTCCTTTCTCGACGACCTCCTTGCAGAGATGGCAAAGCCACTATCCGTTCACTCACAAGCGCTAAATGAAGCGCAGTGAAACGAGAGCGCCACATGTTGTCTATTCTCGACGACCTCTTGGAAGAGATGGCGAAGCCAAGATCAATTCCATCACAAACGCAAGGTGAAGCGCAGTGCAACGAGATCGCCACATGTTGTCCATTCTCGACGACCTCTTGGCAGAGATTTAGAAGCCAAGATCAATTCACTCACAAGCGCTAAATGAAGCGCAGTGAAACGAGTGCGCCACACGCTGTCCAATCTCGACGTCGTCTTGACAGAGATTGCCGTGCCAAGATCAATTCACTCACAAGCGCTAAATGAAACTCAGTAAAACGAGTGCGCCACATGTTGTCCAATCTCGACGACCTCTTGGAATAAATTGCCGTGCCAAGATCAATTTACTCACAAGCGCTAAATAAAGCGCAGTGAAACGAGAGCGCCACATGTTGTCCATTGTCATGACCTTTTGGCAGAGACTGCGATGCCAAGATCAATTCACTCACAAGCGCTAAATGAAGCGCAGTAAAAGGAGAGCACCACATGTCCATTCTCACGAGCTCATGGCAGCGATTGCGATGCAAATTTCCATTCTCTCACAAACGCTAAATGAAGCGCAGTGAAACGAGAGCTCCACACGTTGTCCATTCTCGACGATCTCATGGCAGAGATTGCGAAGCCAAGATCAATTCACTCAAGCGCTAAATGAAGCGCAGTGAAACGAGAGCGCCACATGTCCATTCTCGACGATCTCTTGGCAGAGATTGCGAAGCCAAGATCAGTTCCCTCACATGCGCTAAATGAAGCACCGTGAAACGAGAGTGCCACATGTCCATTCTTGACCACTTGGCAATTGCGATCAGAAGATTAATTCACTCACAAGAGCTAAATGAAACGCTGTGAAAGGAGAGCACCACACATTGTCCATGCTCGACGACCTCCTTGCAGATATGGCAAAGCCACTATCCGTTCACTCACAAGCGCTAAGTGAAGCGCCGTGAAACGAGAGCGGCACATGTCCATTCTGGACGACCTCTTGGCAGAGACTGCGAAGCCAAGATAAATTCACTCACAAGCGCTAAATGAAGCGCAGTGAAAGGAGAGCGCCACATGTTGCCCATACTCGACGACCTCTTGGCAGATATTTAGAAGCCAAGATCAATTCACTCAAGCGCTAAATGAAGCGCAGTGAAACGAGAGCTCCACATGTCCATTCTTAACGACCTCTTTGCAGATTGCGGTGCCAAGATCAGTTCACTCACAAGCGCAAAATTAAATGCACTGAAGCGAGTGCGCCACATGTCCATTCTCGACGACCTCTCGGCAGAGATTGCGATGCCAAGATCAATTCACTCACAAGCGCTAAAGCGCAGTGAAGCGAGGGCACCACAAATGCATTTTCGACGACCTCTTGGCAGAGATGGCGAAGCCAATGTCCATTCACGTACAAGCGCATGAAGCGCAGAGAAACGAGATCTCCACGTGTCCATTCTTGACTTCTTGTCAGACATGGCAAAGCCAAGATCAATTCCCTCACAATCGCTAAATGAAGCGCAGTAAAACGAGAGCCCCACATGTCCATTCTCGACGACCTCTTGGCAGAGATGGCGAATCCATTATCCATTCACTCAGAAGCGCTAAATGAAGCTCTGTGAAACGAGCGCGCCACACGTTGCTCATTCTTGACGATGTCTTGGCAGATAATGGAAGCCAAGGTCAATTCACTCACAAGAGCTAAATGAAACCAGTGAAATGAGAGCACCACACGTTGCCCATTCTCTACAACCTCCTTGCAGAGATGGCGAAGCCACTATCCGTTCACTCACAAGCGCTAAATGAAGCGCAGTGAAACGAGAGCGCCACATGTTGTCCATTCTCAACGACCTCTTGGCAGAGATGGCGAAGCCAAGAGAAATTCACTCAAATGCGCTAAGTGAAGCGCAGTGAAAGGCGAGCGCCACATGTTGTCCATTCTCGATCAGCTTTTGGAGAGATTGCGATGCAAATATCCATTCTCTCACAAGCGCTAATTGAAGTGCAGTGAAACAAGAGCACCACATGTTGTCCATACACACGACCACTTAGCAGAGATTGCGATGCCAAGATCAATTCACTCACAAGCGCAAGATGAAGTGCAGTGAAATGAGAGTGCCAAATGTTGTCCATTCTCGACGACCTTTTGGAGAGATTGCGATGCAAATATCCATTCTCTCACAAGCGGTAATTGAAGCGCAGTGAAAAAAGAGCACCACATGTTGTCCATACCCACGACTACTTGGCAGAGATTGCGATGCCAAGATCAACTCACTCACAAGTGCTAAATGAAGCGCAGTGAAACGAGAGCGCCACATGTTGCCCATTCTCGACGACGTCTTGGCAGAGATTTAGAAGCCAAGATCAACTCACTCACAAGCGCTAAATGAAGCGCAGTGAAACGAGTGCGCCACACGTTGCCCATTCTCAACGATGTCTTGGCAGAGATTGCGAAGCCAAGATCAATTCACACACAATCGCAAGATGAAGCGCAGTGAAATGAGAGTTCCAAATGTTGTCCATTCTCGACGACCTTTTGGCAGAGATTGCGATGCAAATATCCATTCTCTCACATGCGCTAAATGAAGCACAGTGAAACGAGAGTGCCACTTGTCCATTCTTGACCTCTTGGCAGAGATTGCGATGCCAAGATCAATTCACTCACAATCGCTAAATGAAGCGCAGTGATAGGAGAGCGCCTTATGTCCATTCTCGACGACCTCTTGGCAGATTGCGATGCCAAGCATCACGAGTACTGTATAATCAGTGTTGATGCTAAATAGAATTATTTGTATTTGTATAAGATAAATTCACTCACACGCGCTTAATGAAGCGCAGTGAAATGATTGCGCCACATTTCCATTTTCGAAGACCTCTTCGCAGAGATGGCGAATCCAATATACATTCACTCACAAGCGTTAAATGAAGCTCTGTGAAACGAGCGCACCACACGGTGCCCATTCTTGATGACTTCTTGGCAGAGATTTAGAAGCCAAGATCAATTCTCACAAGCGCTAAATAAAGCGCAGTCACACGAGAGCGCCACATATCCATTTTCGACGACCTCCTGGCAGAGATGGCGAAGCCAATGTCCATTCACTTACAAGCGCTAAATGAAGCGCAGAGAAACGAGAGCGCCACGTATACATTCTCGACTTCTTGGCAGAAATTGCGAAGCCAAATCAATTTACTCACAAGCGCTAAATAAAGCTCAGTGAAATGAGAGCGCCACATTTCCATTCTCGACGAACTCTTGGCAGAGATTGCGAAGCAAAATCCATTCCTCGCAAGCGCTAAATGAAGCGCAGTGAAACGAGCGCGCCTTATGTCCATTCTCGACGACCTATTGGCCGAGATTGCAATATCAAGATCAATTCACTCACAAGCGCTTAATGAAGCGCAGGGAAACGAGAACGCCACATATTGTCCATTCTCGACGACCTCCTTGCAGAGATGGCAAAGCCACTATCCGTTCAGTCACAAGCGCTAAATGAAGCGCGGTGAAACGAGAGCGCCACACGCGACGACGCGTTCTCGACGACGTCTTGGCACAGATTTAAAAGCCGAGATCAATTCACTCACAAGCGCTAAATGAAGCGCAGTGAAACGAGTGCGCCACACGCTGTCCAATCTCGACGTCGTCTTGACAGAGATTGCCGTGCCAAGATCAATTCACTCACAAGCGCTAAATGAAACTTAGTAAAACGAGTGCGCCACATGTTGTCCAATCTCGACGACCTCTTGGAAGAAATTGCCGTGCCAAGATCAATTTACTCACAAGCGCTAAATAAAGCGCAGTGAAACGAGAGCGCCACATGTTGTCCATTGTCATGACCTCTTGGCAGAGACTGCGATGCCAAGATCAATTCACTCACAAGCGCTAAATGAAGCGCAGTAAAAGGAGAGCACCACATATCCATTCTCACGACCTCATGGCAGCGATTGCGATGCAAATTTCCATTCTCTCACAAGCGCTAAATGAAGCGCAGTGAAACGAGAGGTCCACTCGTTGTCCATTGTCGACGATCTCTTGGCAGAGATTGCGAAGCCAAGATCAATTCCATCACAAACGCAAGGTGAAGCGCAGTGCAACGAGAGCGCCACATGTTGTCCATTCTCGACGATCTCATGGCAGAGATTGCGAAGCCAAGATCTGTTCCCTCACATGCGCTAAATGAAGCACCGTGAAACGAGAGTGCCACATGTCCATTCTTGACCTCTTGGCAGATTGCGATCAGAAGATTAATTCACTCACAAGAGCTAAATGAAACGCTGTGAAAGGAGAGCACCACACTTTGTCCATGCTCGACGACCTCCTTGCAGATATGGCGAAGCCGCTATCCGTTCACTCACAAGCGCTAAGTGAAGCGCCGTGAAACGAGAGCGCCACATGTCCATTCTCGACGACCTCTTGGCAGAGACTGCGAAGCCAAGATAAATTCACTCACAAGCGCTAAATGAAGCGCAGTGAAAGGAGAGCGGCACATGTTGCCCATTCTCGACGACCTCTTGGCAGATATTTAGAAGCCAAGATCAATTCACTCAAGCGCTAGATGAAGCGCAGTGAAACGAGAGCTCCACATGTCCATTCTCGACGACCTCTAGGCAGAGATTGCGATGCCAAGATCAATTCACTCACAAGCGCTAAAGCGCAGTGAAGCGAGAGCGCCACATCTGCATTTTCGACGACCTCTTGGCAGAGATGGCGAAGCATGTGTCCATTCACGTACAAGCGCATGAAGCGCGGAGAAACGAGAGCGCCACGTGTCCATTCTTGACGACTTCTTGTCAGAGATGGCAAAGCCAAGATCAATTCACTCACAAGCGCTAAATGAAGCGCAGTGATAGGAGAGCGCCTTATGTCCATTCTTGACGACCTCTTGGCAGATTGCGATGCCAAGATCAATTCACTCACAGGCGCCTAATGAAGCGCAGTGAAATGATTGCGCCACATGTCCATTTTCGATGGCCTCTTGGCAGAGATGGCGAATCCATTATCCATTCACTCAGAAGCGCTAAATGAAGCTCTGTGAAACGAACGCGCCACACGTTGCTCATTCTTGACTAGGTCTTGGCAGATATTTGGAAGCCAAGGTCAATTCACTCACAAGAGCTAAATGAAACCAGTGAAATGAGAACACCACACGTTGCCCATTCTCTACAACCTCCTTGCAGAGATGGCGAAGCCACTATCCGTTCACTCATGGCAGCGATTCCGATGCAAATTTCCATTCTCTCACAAGCGCTAAATGAAGCGCAGTGAAACGAGCGCCACATGTTGTTCATTCTCGACGACCTCTTGGCAGAGATGGCGAAGCCAAGATAAATTCACACACAAGCGCTATATGAAGCGCAGAGAGACGAGAGCGCCACATGTCCAATTCTCGACAACCTCTTGGCAGAGATGTCGAAGCCAAATTCCATTTACTCAGAAGCGCTAAATGAAGCGCGGTGAAACGAGAGCGCCACACGCGACGCATTCTCGACGACGTCTTGGCAGAGATTTAGAAGCCAAGATCAAATCACTCAAAAGCGCTAAATGAAGCGCAGTAAAAGGAGAGCACCACATGTCCATTCTCACGACCTCATGGCAGCGATTGCGATGCAAATTTCAATTCTCTCACAAGCGCTAAATGAAGCGCAGTGAAACGAGAGCTCCACACGTTGTCCATTCTCGACGATCTCATGGCAGAGATTGCGAAGCCAAGATCAATTCACTCAAGCGCTAAATGAAGCGCAGTGAAACGAGAGCGCCACATGTTGTCCATTCTCGATGATCTCATGGCAGAGATTGCGAAGCCAAGATCAATTCACTCACAAGCGCTAAAGCGCAGTGAAGCGAGAGCGCCACATCTGCATTTTCGACGACCTCTTGGCAGAGATGGCGAAGCATGTGTCCATTCACGTACAAGCGCATGAAGCGCTAAGTGAAGCGCCGTGAAACGAGAGCGCCACATGTCCATTCTCGACGACCTCTTGGCAGAGACTGCGAAGCCAAGATAAATTCACTCACAAGCGCTAAATGAAGCGCAGTGAAAGGAGAGCGGCACATGTTGCCCATTCTCGACGACCTCTTGGCAGATATTTAGAAGCCAAGATCAATTCACTCAAGCGCTAGATGAAGCGCAGTGAAACGAGAGCTCCACATGTCCATTCTCGACGACCTCTAGGCAGAGACTGCGAAGCCAAGATAAATTCTCTCACAAGCGCTAAATGAAGCGCAGTGACAGGACAGCGCCACATCTTGTCCATTCTCGACGACATCTTGGCAGGGATGGCGAAGCCAAAATCCATTCACTCAGAACCGCAATATGAAGCGCGGTGAAACGAGAGCGCCACAGGTTGCCCATTCTCGACGACCTCTTTGCAGATTGCGGTGCCATGATCAGTTCACTCACAAGCGCAAAATTAAATGCAGTGAAACGATTGCGCGACATGTCCATTCTCGACGACCTCTAGGCAGAGATTGCGATGCCAAGATCAATCACTCACAAGCGGTAAAGCGCAGTGAAGCGAGAGCGCCACATATGCATTTTCGACGACCTCTTGGCAGCGATGGCGAAGCATGTGTCCATTCACGTACAAGCGCATGAAGCGCGGAGAAACGAGAGCGCCACGTGTCCATTCTTGACGACTTCTTGTCAGAGATGGCAAAGCCAAGATCAATTCACTCACAAGCGCTAAATGAAGCGCAGTGATAGGAGAGCGCCATATGTCCATTCTTGACGACCTGTTGGCAGATTGCGATGCCAAGATCAATTCACTCACAGGCGCCTAATGAAGCGCAGTGAAATGATTGCGCCACATGTTCATTTTCGATTACCTCTTGGCAGAGATGGCGAAGCCAATATCCATTCTCTCACAATCGCTAAATGAAGCGCAGTAAACGAGAGCCCCACATGACCATTCTCGACGACCTCTTGGCAGAGATGGCGAATCCATTATCCATTCACTCAGAAGTGCTAAATGAAGCTCTGTGAAACGAACGCGCCACACGTTGCTCATTCTTGATGATGCCTTGGCAGATATTTGGAAGCCAAGGTCAATTCACTCACAAGAGCTAAATGAAACCAGTGAAATGAGAGCACCACACCTTGCCCATTCTCTACAACCTCCTTGCAGAGATGGCGAAGCCACTATCCGTTCACTCACAAGCGCTAAATGAAGCGCAGTGAAAGGCGAGCGCCACATGTTGTCCATTCTCGATGATCTTTGGAGATTGCGATGTAAATATCCATTCTCTCACAAGCGCTAATTGAAGCGCAGTGAAAAAAGAGCACCACATGTTGTCCATACCCACGACCACTTGGCAGAGATTGCGATGCCAAGATCAACTCACAAGTGCTAAATGAAGCGCAGTGAAACGAGATCGCCACATGTTGCCCATTCTCGACGACGTCTTGGCAGAGATTTAGAAGCCAAGATCAATTCACTCACAAGCGCTAAATGAAGCGCAGTGAAACGAGTGCGCCACACGTTGCCAATTCTCAACGATGTCTTGGCAGAGATTGCGAAGCCAAGATGAATTCACACACAAGCGCAAGATGAAGCGCAGTGAAATGAGAGCGCCAAATGTTGTCCATTCTCGATGACCTTTTGGAGAGATTGCGATGCAAATATCCACTCTCTCACAAGCGCTAATTGAAGCGCAGTGAAACGAGAGCGCCACATGTTGCCTATTCACGACACCGTCTTGGCAGAGATTGCGAAGCCGAGATCAATTCACACACAAGCGCAAGAAGAAGCGCAGTGAAATGAGAGTGCCAAATGTTGTCCATTCTCGACGACCTTTTGGCAGAGATTGCGATGCAAATATCCATTCTCTCACATGCGCTAATTGAAGCGCATTCAAACATGAGCACCACATGTCCATACTCACGACCACTTGGGAGAGATTGCGATGCCAAGATCAATTCTCTCACAAGCGCTAAATGAAGCGCAGTGAAACGAGACTGCTACATGTCCATTCTCGACGACCCCTTGGCCAAGATTGCGATGCAAATATCCATTCTCCCACAAGAGCTAAATGAAGCGCCGTGAAACGAGAGCTCCACACGTTGTCCATTCTCGACGATCTCTTGGCAGAGATTGCGAAGACAAGATCAAGTCACTCACATGCGCTAAATGAAGCACAGTGAAACGAGAGTGCCACATGTCCATTCTTGACCTCTTGGCAGAGATTGCGATGCCAAGATCAAGATCAATTCACTCACAATCGCTAAATGAAGCGCAGTGATAAGAGAGCGCCTTATGTCCATTCTCGACGACCTCTTGGCAGATTGCGATGCCAAGATAAATTCACTCACACGCGCTTAATGAAGCGCAGTGAAATGAGTGCGCCACATTTTCATTTTCGATGACCTCTTGGCAGAGATGGCGAATCCAATATCCATTCACTTATAAGCGCTAAATGAAGCTGTGTTAAACGAGCGCGCCACACGGTGCCCATTCTTGATGACGTCTTGGCAGAGATTTAGAAGCCAAGATCAATTCACTCACAAGCGCTAAATAAAGCGGAGTGACAAGAGAGCGCCACATATCCATTTTCGACGACCTCTTGGCAGAGATGGCGAAGCCAATGTCCATTCACTTACAAGCGCTAAATGAAGCGCAGAGAAACGAGAGCGCCACGTGTCCATTCTCGACTTCTTGGCAGAAATTGCGAAGCCAAATCAATTCACTCACAAGCGCTAAATAAAGCTCAGTGAAACGAGAGCGCCACATTTCCATTCTCGACGAACTCTTGGCAGAGATTGCGAAGCAAAATCCATTCCTCGCAAGCGCTAAATGAAGCGCAGTGAAACGAGCGCGCCTTATGTCCATTCTCGACGACCTATTGGCAGAGATTGCAATGCCAAGATCAATTCACTCACAAGCGCTTAATGAAGCGCAGAGAAACGAGAACTCCACATATTGTCCATTCTGGACGACCTCCTTGCAGAGATGGCAAAGCCACTATCTGTTCACTCAAAAGCGCTAAATGAAGCGCAGTGAAACGAGAGCGCCACATGTAGTCCATTCTCGACGACCTCTTGGCAGAGATGGCGAAGCCAAGATAAATTCACTCACAAGCGCTAAATGAAGCGCAGTGAGACGAGAGCGCCACATGTCCTATTGTCGACAACCTCTTGGCAGAGATGGCGAAGCCAAATTCCATTTAATCAGAAGCGCTAAATGAAGCGCAGTGAAACGAGTGCGCCACACGCTGTCCAATCTCGACGTCGTCTTGACAGAGATTGCCGTACCAAGATCAATTCACTCACAAGCGCTAAATGAAGCGCAGTGAAACGAGAGCTCCACACGTTGTCCATTCTCGACGATCTCTTGGCAGAGATTGCGAAGCCAAGATCAATTTACTCACATGCGCTAAATGAAGCACAGTGAAACGAGAGTGCCACATCTCCATTCTTAACCTCTTGGCAGGGATTGCGATGACAAGATTAATTCACTCACAAGTGGTAAATGGAGCGCAGTGAAACGATAGCGCCACATATTGTCCACTCTCGACGACCTCTTGACAGAGATTTAGAAGCCAAGATCAATTCCCTCACAAGAGCTAAATGAAACGCAGTGAAACGAGAGCACCACATATTGTCCATTTTCGATGACCTCTTGGCAGAGATGGCAAAGCCAATATCCCTCTCTCACAAGCGCTAAAAAAAGCGCAGTGCATCAAGAGCGCCACATGTTGTCCATTCTCGACGACCTGTTGGCAGAGATGGCGAAGCCAAAATCCATTCACTCAGAACCGCTAAATAAAACGCAGTGAAACGAGTGCGCCACATGTCCATTCTCGACGACCCCTTGGCAGAGATTGCCGTGCAAAGATCAATTTACTCACAAACGCTAAATGAAGCGCAGTTAAACGAGAGTGCCACATGTTGTCCACTCTCATGACCTCTGGCAGAGCCTGCGATGAGAAGATTAATTCACTCACAAGTGCTAAATCAAGCGCAGTGAAACGAGAGCGCAACAAATTGTCCATTCTCGACGACCTCTTAACATAGATTTAGAAGCCAAGATCAATTCACTCACAAGAGCTAAATAACATGCAGTGAAATGAGAGCACCACACGTTGCCCATTCTCGACAACCTCCTTGCAGAGATGGTTAAGCCCCTATCAGTTCACTCACAAGCGCTAAATGAAGCGCAGTGAAACGAGAGCGCCACATGTCCATTGTCGACGACCTCTTGGCAGAGATTGCCGTGCCAAGATCAATTTACTCACAAGCGCTAAATGAAGCGCAGTTAAACGAGAGTGCCACATGTTGATTCTCACGACCTCTGGCAGAGCCTGCGATGAGAAGATTAATTCACTCACAAGTGCTATATCAAGCGCAGTGAAACGAGAGCGCCACATGTCCATTGTCGACGACCTCTTGGCAGAGATAGCGAAGCCAAGATAAATTCACTCACAAGCGCTAAATGAAGCGCGGTGAAACGAGTGCGCCATACGTTGCCCATTCTCAACGACGTCTTGGCAGAGATTGCGAAGCCAAGATACATTCACACACAAGCGCAAGATGAAGCGCACTGACATGACAGTGCGACATGTCCATTCTCGACGACCTTTTGGCAGAGATTGCGATGCAAATATTCATTCTGTCACAAGCGCTAAATGAAGCGCAGTGAAACGAGAGCGCTACATGTCCATTCATGACGCCTTCTTGGAAGGAATTGCGAAGCCAAGATAAATTCACTGACAAGGCTAAATGAAGCGCAGTGAAACAAGAGTGCCACATGTTGTCCATTCTCGACGACCTTTTGGCAGAGAAGGCGAAGCCAAAATACATTTAATCAGAAACGCTAAATGAAGCGCGGTGAAACGAGAGCGCCACAGGTTGCCCATTCTCGACGACGTCTTGACAGAGATTGCGGAGCCAAGATCAATTCACTCAAGCGCTAAATGAAAGGAGTGAAACGAGTGCGCCACATGTTGTCCATTCTCGACGATCTCATGGCAGAGATTGCCGTGCCAAGATCAATTTACTCACAAGCGCTAAATGAAGCGCAGTGAAACGAGAACGCCACAGGTTGTCCATTCTCACGACCTCTTGGCAGAGACTGCGATGCCAAGATCAGTTCAATCACAAGCGCTAAATGAAGCGCCGTGAAACGAGAGCGCCACATGTTGTCCATTCTCGACAATCTCATGGCAGAGATTGCGAAGCCAAGATCAGTTCCCTCACATGCGCTAAATGAAGCACCGTGAAACGAGAGTGCCACATGTCTATTCTTTACCTCTTGGCAGATTGCGATCAGAAGATTAATTCACTCACAAGAGCTAAATGAAACGCTGTGAAAGGAGAGCACCACACATTGTCCATGCTCGACGACCTCCTTGCAGATATGGCGAAGCCACTATCCGTTCACTCACAAGCGCTAAATGAAGCGCCGTGAAACAAGAGTGCCACATGTCCATTTTCGACGACCTCTTGGCAGGATTGCGATGCAAATATCCATTTTCTCACAAGCGCTAAATGAAGGGCAGGGAAAGGAGAGCACCACATCTTGTCCATTCTCACGACTTCTTGGCAGAGACTGCGATGCCAAGATCAATTCATTCAAAAGCGCTAAATGAAGCTCAGTGAAACGGGAGCACCACATGTCCATTCTCACGGCCTCTTGACAAAGATTGCGATGCAAATAACCATTCTCTCACAAGCGCTAAATGAAGCGCAGTGACACGAGAACTCCACACGTTGTCCATTGTCGACGATCTCTTGGCCGAGATTGCAAAGCCAGGACCAATTCACTCACATGCGCTAAATGCAGCACAGTGAAACAAGACTGCCACATGTCCATTCTTGACCTCTTGGCAGAGATTGCCATAAGAAGATTAATTCACTCACAAGTGCTATATGAAGCGCAGTGAAACGAGAGCGCCAAATGTTGTCCATTCTCGACGACCTCTTGACAGATTTAGAAGCCAAGATCAATTCACTCACAAGAGCTAAATGAAACGCAGTGAAATGAGAGCACCATACGCTGCCCATTCTCGACAACCTCATTGCACAGATGGCGAAGCCACTATCCGTTCACACACAAGCGCTAAATTAAGCGCAGTGAAAAGAGAGCGCCACATGTCCATTTTCTATGACGACTTGGCAGAGATTGCGAAGCCAAGATTAATTCACTCACAAGCGTTAAATGAAGCGCAGTGACAGGACAGCGCCACATGTTGTCCATTGTCAACGACCTCTTGGCAGAGATGGCGAAGCCAAGAGAAATTCACTCAAAAGCGCTAAGTGAAGCGCAGTGAAAGGCGAGCGCCACATGTTGTCCATTCTCGATGACCTTTTGGAGAGATTGCGATGCAAATATCCATTCTCTCACAAGCGGTAATTGAAGCGCAGTGAAAAAAGAGCACCACATGTTGTCCATACCCACGACCACTTGGCAGAGATTGCGATGCCAAGATCAACTCACTCACAACTGCTAAATGAAGCGCAGTGAAACGAGTGCGCCACACGTTGCCCATTCACGACACCTTCTTGGCAGAGATTGCGAAGCCAAGATCAATTCACACACAAGCGCAAGATGAAGCGCAGTGATATGAGAGTGCCAAATGTTGTCCATTCTCGACGACCTTTTGGCAGAGATTGCGATGCAAATATCCATTCTCTCACAAGCGCTAATTGAAGCGCATTCAAACATGAGCACCACATGTCCATACTCACGACCACTTGGGAGAGATTGCGATGCCAAGATCAATTCACTCACAAGCGTTAAATGAAGCGCAGTGACAAGACAGCGCCACATGTTGTCCATTCTCAACGACCTCTTGGCAGAGATGGCGAAGCCAAGAGAAATTCACTCAAAAGCGCTAAGTGAAGCGCAGTGAAAGGCGAGCGCCACATGTTGTCCATTCTCGATGAACTTTTGGAGAGATTGCGATGCAAATATCCATTCTCTCACAAGCGCTAATTGAAGTGCAGTGAAACAAGAGCACCACATGTTGTCCATACACACGACCACTTGGCAGAGATTGTGATGCCAAGATCAATTCACTCACAAGCGCAAGATGAAGTGCAGTGAATGAGTGCCAAATGTTGTCCATTCTCGATGACCTTTTGGAGAGATTGCGATGCAAATATCCATTCTCTCACAAGCGGTAATTGAAGCGCAGTGAAACAAGAGAGTCACATGTTGTCCATTGTCTTGACCTTTTGGCAGAGACTGCGATGCCAAGATCAATTCACTCACAAGCGCAAGATGAAGTGCAGTGAAATGAGAGTGCCAAATGTTGTCCATTCTCGACGACCTTTTGGAGAGATTGCGATGCAAATATCCATTCTCTCACAAGTGGTAATTGAAGCGCAGTGAAAAAAGAGCACCACATGTTGTCCATACCCACGACTACTTGGCAGAGATTGCGATGCCAAGATCAACTCACTCACAAGTGCTAAATGAAGCGCAGTGAAAGGCGAGCGCCACATGTTGTCCATTCTCGATGACCTTTTGGAGAGATTGCGATGCAAATATCCATTCTCTCACAAGCGGTAATTGAAGCGCAGTGAAAGAAGAGCACCACATGTTGTCCATACCCACGACCACTTGGCAGAGATTGCGATGCCAAGATCAACTCACTCACAACTGCTAAATGAAGCGCAGTGAAACGAGAGCGCCACATGTTGCCCATTCTCGACGACGTCTTAGCAGAGATTTAGAAGCCAAGATCAATTCACTCACAAGCGCTAAATGAAGCGCAGTGAAACGAGTGCGCCACACGTTGCCCATTCTCAACGATGTCTTGGCAGAGATTGCGAAGCCAAGATCAATTCACACACAAGCGCAAGATGAAGCGCAGTGAAATGAGAGTGCCAAATGTTGTCCATTCTCGATGACCTTTTGGCAGAGATTGCGATGCAAATATCCATTCTCTCACAAGCGCTAATTGAAGCGCATTTAAACATGAGCACCACATGTCTATACTCACGACCACTTGGGAGAGATTGCGATGCCAAGATCAATTCTCTCACAAGCGCTAAATGAAGCGCAGTGAAACGAGACTGCTACATGTCCATTCTCGACGAGGCCTTGGCAAAGATTGCGATGCAAATATCCATTCTCCCACAAGCGCTAAATGAAGCGCCGTGAAACAAGAGCTCCACACGTTGTCCATTCTCGACGATCTCTTGGCAGAGATTGCGAAGAAGTCACTCACAAGGCTAAATGAAGCGCAGTGAAACAAGAGTGCCACATGTTTATTCTCGACGACCTCTTGGCAGGATTGCGATGCAAATATCCATTTTCTCACAAGCGCTAAATGAAGGGTAGTGAAAGGAGCGCACAACATCTTGTCCATTCTCACGACTTCCTGGCAGAGACTGCGATGCCAAGATGAATTCATTCAAAAGCGCTAAATGAAGCTCAGTGAAACGAGAGCACCACATGTCCATTCTCACGGCCTCTTGACAAAGATTGCGATGCAAATAACCATTCTCTCACAAGCGCTAAATGAAGTGCAGTGACACGAGAGCTCCACACGTTGTCCATTGTCGACGATCTCTTGGCCGAGATTGAAAAGCCAAGACCAATTCACTCACATGCGCTAAATGCAGCACAGTGAAACAAGACTGCCACATGTCCATTCTTGACCTCTTGGCAGAGATTGCCATAAGAAGATTAATTCACTCACAAGTGCTATATGAAGCGCAGTGAAACGAGAGCGCCAAATGTTGTCCATTCTCGACGACCTCTTGACAGATTTAGAAGCCAAGATCAATTCACTCACAAGAGCTAAATGAAACGCAGTGAAATGAGAGCACCATACGCTGCCCATTCTCGACAACCTCATTGCACAGATGGCGAAGCCACTATCCGTTCACACACAAGCGCTAAATTAAGCGCAGTGAAAAGAGAGCGCCACATGTCCATTTTCTATGACGTCTTGGCAGAGATTGCGAAGCCAAGATAAATTCACTCACAAGCGCTAAATGAAGCGATGTGACAGGACAGCGCCACATCTTGTCCATTCTCGACGACATCTTGGCAGGGATGGCGAAGCCAAAATCCATTCACTCAGAACCGCAATATGAAGCGCGGTGAAACGAGAGCGCCACAGGTTGCCCATTCTCGACGATGTCTTGGCAGAGATTGCCGTGCCAAGATCAATTTACTCACAAGCGCTAAATGAAGCGCAGAGAAATGAGTGCGCCACATGTTGCCCATTCTCAACGACGTCTTGACAGAGATTGCGAAGCCAAGATCAATTCACTCAAGCGCTAAATGAAACGCAGTGAAACGAGTGCGCCACATGTCCATTCTCGACGATCTCAGGCAGAGATTGCCGTGCCAAGATCAATTTACTCACTAGCGCTAAATGAAGCGCAGTGAAACGAGAGCGCCACATGTTGTCCATTCTCACGACCTCTTGACAGAGACTGCGATGCCGAGATCAATTCACTCACAAGCGCTAAATGAAGCGCCGTGAAACGAGAGCGCCACACGTTGTCCATTCTCGACGATCTCATGGCAGAGATTGCGAAGCCATGATCAGTTCCCTCACATGCGCTAAATGAAGCACCGTGAAACGAGAGTGCCACATGTCCATTCTTGACCTCTTGGCAGATTGCGATCAGAAGATTAATTCACTCACAAGAGCTAAATGAAACGCTGTGAAAGGAGAGCACCACACATTGTCCATGCTCGACGACCTCCTTGCAGATATGGCGAAGCCACTATCCGTTCACTCACAAGCGCTAAATGAAGCGCCGTGAAACGAGAGCGCCACATGTCCATTCTCGACAACCTCTTGGCAGAGACTGCTAAGCCAAGATAAATTCACTCACAAGCGCTAAATGAAGCGCAGTGAAAGGAGAGCGCCACATGTTGCCCATTCTCGACGACCTCTTGGCAGATATTTAGAAGCCAAGATCAATTCACTCAAGCCCTAAATGAAGCGCAGTGAAACGAGAGCTCCACATGTCCATTCTTGACGACCTCTTTGCAGATTGCGATGCCAAGATCAGTTCACTCACAAGCGCAAAATTAAATGCAGTGC
Source organism: Amblyomma maculatum (assembly GCF_055883805.1). Classification (NCBI taxonomy): domain Eukaryota; kingdom Metazoa; phylum Arthropoda; class Arachnida; order Ixodida; family Ixodidae; genus Amblyomma; species Amblyomma maculatum. Next base: position 66,463,739 of record NC_139352.1, on the reverse strand, counting down.
AATGAGAGCACCACACGTTGCCCATTCTCGATGACCTCCTTGCAGAGATGGCGAAGCCACTATCCGTTGACTCACAAGCGCTAAATGAAGCGCAGTGAAACGAGAGCGCCACATGTTTTCCATTCTCGACGACCTCTTGGCAGAGATGGCGAGGCCAAGATATATTCTCACAAGCGCTAAATGAAGCGCAGTGACAGGACAGCGCCACATGTTGTCCATTCTCGACGACATCTTGGCAGGGATGGCGAAGCCAAAATCCATTCACTCAGAATCGCTATATGAAGCGCAGTGAAACGAGAGCGCCACATGTCCATTCACGACGCCTTCTTGGCAGGAATTGCGAAGCCAAGATAAATTCACTCAAGCGCTAAATGAAGCGCAGTGAAAGGAGAGTGCCACATGTCCACTCTTGACGACCTTTTGGCAGAGATTGCGATGCCAAGGTCAATTCACTTAAGAGCTAAATAAGGTGCAATGAAACGAGAACGCCACACGTTGCCCATTCTCGACGATGTCTTGGCAGAAATTTAGAAGCCAAGATTATTTCACTCACAAGCGCTAAATGAAGCGCAGTGAAACGAGTGCGCAACAAGTTCTCCATTCTCAACGACGTCTTGGCAGAGATTTCGAAGACAAGATCAATTCACACACAAGCGCAAGATGAAGCGCAATGAAATGAGAGTGCCACATGTTGACCATTCTCGACGACCTTTTGGCAGATTGCGATGCAAATGTCCATTCTCTCGCAAGCGGTAAATAAAGCGCAGTGAAACGAGAGCGCCACGTGTCCATTCTCGACGACTTCTTGGCAGGAATAGCGAAGCCAAGATGAATTCATTCACAAGCGCTAAATGAAGCGCAGTGAAAGGAGAGCGCCACATGTCAGTTCTCGACGATCTCTTGGTAGAGATTTAAAAGCCAAGATCAATTCACTCACAAGCGCTAAATGAAGCGCAGTGAAACGAGAAGTCCACATGTCCACTCCTGACGACCTCTTGGAAAATTGCGCTGCCAAGATCAGTTCACTCACAAGCGCAAAATTAAACGCAGTGAAACGAGTACGCCACATGTCCATTCTCGACGACCTCTTGGCAGAGATTGTGATGCCAAGATCAATTCACTCACACGCGCTAAATAAAGCGCAGTGAAACGAGAGCGCCACATATCCATTTTCGACGACCTCTTAGCAGAGATGGCGATGCCAATGTCCATTCACTTACAAGCGCTAAATGAAGCGCAGAGAACCGAGAGTGCCACGTGTCCATTCTCGACGACTTCTTGGCAGAAATTGCGAAGCAAAGATTAATTCACTCACAAGCGCTAAATAAAGCTCAGTGAAACGAGAGCGCCATATGTGCATTCTTCACGACCTCTTGGTAGAGATGGCGATGCCAATGTCCATTCGCTTACAAGCGCTAAATGAAGCGCAGAGAAACGAGAGCGCCACGTGTCCATTCTCGACACTCACTCACACGCGCTTAATGAAGCGCAGTGAAATGAGAGCACCACAGGTTTCCCATTCTCAACGACCTCTTGGCAGAGATGGCGAAGCCACGATAAATTCACTCACAAGCGCTAAATGAAGATCGGTGAAACGAGAGCGCCACACGTTGCCCATTCTCGACGATGTCTTGGCAGAGATTTAGAAGCCAAGATCAATTCACACACAAGCGCAAGATGAAGCGCAGTGAAAGGAGAGCGCCACATGTCCATTCTCGACGACCTCTTGGCAGAGATGGCGAAGCCAAAATCCATTCACTCAGAACCGCTAAATGAAGATCGGTGAAACGAGAGCGCCACACGTTGCCCATTCTCGACGATGTCTTGGCAGAGATTTAGAAGCCAAGATCAATTCACTCCCAAGCGCTAAATGAAGAGCAGTGAAACGAGTGCGCCACACGTTGCCCATTCCCAACGACGCCTTCGCAGAGATTGCGATGCCAAGATCAATTCACTCACAAGCGCTAAATGAAGTGCAGTGAATCGAGAGCACCACATGTCCATTCTAAAGACTTCTTGGCAGATATTGCGATGCCAATATCCATTCTCTCACAAGCGCTAAATGAAGCGCAGTGAAACGAGAGTGCTACATGTTGTCCATTCTCGACGACCCCTTGGCAAAGATTGCGATGCAAATATCCATTCTCTCACAAGCGCTAAATGAAGCGCAGTGAAACGAGAGCTGTACAAGTCCATTCTCGACGATATCTCGGCAGAGATTGCGAAGAAAAGATCAAGTCACTCACATGCGCTAAATGAAGCACAATGAAACGAGAGTGCCACATGTCCATTCTTGACCTGTTGGCAGAGATTGCGATGCCAAGATAAATTCACTCACCAGCGCTAAATGAAGCGCCGTGCAAGGAGAGCGCCACACGTTGCTCATTCTCAACGACGTTTTGGCAGAGATTTAGAAGCCAAGATCAATTACTCACAAGAGCTAAATGAAACGCAGTGAAACGAGTGCGCCACATGTTCATTCTCGACGACCTTTCGGCAGAAATTGCGAAGCCAAGGTCAATTCATTCACAAGCGCTAAATGAAGCGCAGTGAAACGAGAGCGCCACATGTCCATTTTCGACGACCTCAAGAGATGGCGAATCCAATATCCATTCACTCAAAAGCGCTAAGGAAGCGCAGGGAAACGAGCCTTACGTTTTGTCCATTTTCGTCGACGTCTTGGCACAGATTGCGAAGCCAATATGGATTCCAAATCTTTTGACATAATGTATACAGAATGTTAACAGCGTCATGGTTGAGGTTTTGAAGCAAGTCAGCTGGAATGCCATAAATTCCGCTAGCTTTGTTCTTATCAAGGCTGGATAAGGCACTTCAACTTCACTTTTCAGGATGCCCGGCTCGAGATCAGTAATCACAACCGTCTTATGTTGGGTTTGCACATCCGGGTCCTTGTACAATTCTGTGTATTCCTGCCACCTCTTTCTCTGAGGCTTCAGTGGGGTCCCTGCCTCATTTGTCCTTTATCACGCCCAGCTTAGCACAGAAGCTTCCTTTGATATCTTTGATTGTCTTATACGGAGCTCTTGTGTTACTCAATTGGCTGTTGTCCTCAACTGCTTGTTCAGGAAGGCATTCTTCTCTCTTCTTGCTATTTTCTAAACATCCTCATTGAGAAGCTTGTGTCTTTCTCTTTCCCCCATATCTTTTGCCATCCTCATTTGCTGAGCTATTTGCAAAGCCTCTTCGGATAACCAGCTTGCTTTCTTGCATTTCTTTTGCTTTGCAATTACCTTAGTAGCAACTTGTATTATATCACGAACATCAGTCCACATCTCTTCAAGCTCTGTCTTCTAGATCTAATTCTTGAAAACAATTCCTCACTTCCAGAGCATATTCTGATGGAATATGATCCAGATCATACCTGAAAGGCCTTCTAGTTTTCTGCGTTTTCCTCAAACGAAGCTTAAATTTTGCAACAGGCTGATGATCGGTGTCACAATCGGCCCCAGGCCGTTTTTACTGCTTGTATAGCGCTTCTCGGCATAGAATATAATCAATCTGATTCCTGTACAGACCGTCCGGTGAAGTCCATGTGTACAGGCACCTCTTGTGCTGTTGAAAATGAGTATTCGCTATGGTCAGGTTGTTTTCTTGACAAAGCTCTACTAGCCTCTGCCAAGCTTCATTCGGCTCACCAAGACCGAACTTGCCTGTAATTCCGGATATTTCTTCCCTCCCTACCTTAGCATTCCAGTCTCAAATGAGAAAAAGGACATCTGATGATGGTGTGCGGTCTAAAAGGAATTGCAAGTCAGCATAAAATCTCTCAACGTCAGCTTCTTAAGCAGTAGTGGTTGTTGCTTAGACTTTGATAACTTATGTTGAAAGGGTGACCTTGGATCCGAAGTGAAATCATTCGGTCGTTTTGGGGGGTTGTACCCTAGCACTGCTTTGCCTATTCTTCTGTTTACTGAGAGCGACCCCAATCCTTCTGGATTCGTGCCCACAATAAACGACATAAGTCGCCGGAATTAAATTCTTCCATTCCGGTCCACTTGAGCTCGCCGATACCCATGATATCAATGTTCAATCTGTCCATTTCTCGCTTGACGACATCCAGTTTACCTTGCGTCATAAATCTTAGATTCCATGTTGCTATGTGATATATCTCCTTGCAACATCGGACTTTCCGGTCGCTTCCCAACACATCCACAACTGAGAGTCCTTTTAGATTTAGCCCAGCCGCTTCATTCATCTTGGACCTACTAGGAATCGCCCTTTGTTCATCCCCAGTAACATGTGGGACGCCTTCCATACTGGGGGGCTCATCTTCCGGCGCCATAGCCTTAATGCTATTGTGACTGGTCATAGGGTTTTCTTGGAAGGAAATACTGAAGTGGGTTGCCATTACGCTCTCCAGTGAATCACATTTTATCAGAACTCTCTGCCGTGACCTGTCTACTTTGGGTGGCCCTACACAGCAGAGCTGACAACTTCATCGAGCTCCGCAAGCCCCTCCGCCCCGACAAGGAAGTGATCCATGAAGGGGGTGTCAAACATGGCATTGCTTTAAACTTTTAAACGCCTTCTGCAGTGGTTCTGTTCTTTCCCATGCAGTATTCTTCAATGTCACTTGACGTAAAGGTTGTGTGAAGTTAGCAAGATTATCTTAGAAATCTGTCCTAGTAGTTGATTATTCACAGCAGGCACTTCACTTGTTGCGGGGACTGAAGTATATTTGTAGGAAGACTGCGATTTTCTTGGGATTAGTACTAATTCCATTAGCTGAGAACGTTAGCCCAAAAACTTTTCTCGCTAAATAAAGTGACCCTTCTTGTGTGTTAATCCAGCTTCTTGGAGTCACTGCAGAACTGCTTCCAAGGAAGCTTCATGCTCATGTTTTTTACCAAAGACAAGGATGTAATTAACATTCAGGGCATTACGGATGCCATTGAGAACTTGTCGGACGTGTTCTAAAATATACCGGCTGCGCTGCTGATGTCGAACTTAAGCGTTTGTAGCGAAATAAGCCTAGATTTGTCGAAAAAGTTGTCAGCTGTCTCGAAGCAGCGTCAAGTTACAACTGGTGATATTCAGTGTTCAGGTCATGGTTGGAGAATAATGTTGCTCTAGTTAAGGCAATGATGGCATCTACTCTCGGACAAAAATAGTTGGTTTGTGGGGTTTAACGTCCGAAAGTGACTCTGGCTATGAGACGCCGTAGTGAAGGACTCCGGAAATTTCGACCACCTGGGGTTCTTTACCGTGCTGACATCGCACAGCACACGGGCGCCTTGCTTTTCGCCTCCATCGAAAAACAGCCGCCGAGGCCGGGACTCGCCCCGCATCCTTGGGAACAGTAGTCGAGCGCCGTAACCACTGCGCCACCCCGGCGGGGCAGTTGGACAAAAATGGCGTTCACGTTGAATGGTACTGTTCTCAACATGCGTGTCAATCCACATTCGAATTTCATCAGGCTTGTGTAGTTTAGGCACGATAACCACAGGGGACACCCACGGTCTATGTCCGATAACTGGCTCAATTGCGCCTTAGTACAGGAGTCGAGTCGTTGAAGATCTTTTTTCTGTGGTGTCACGTCAAGATAGGATATGTCGTGTAGTTTCGAAACAAGTGCAACAATGTTGTACAAAAAGACCTGGATCTGATGATCTTGTTTTCAAACTCCACTGAATAAGTTGGGGAAATGGTTCCACGATTGACATGTCAGCTGGCTGCTCATCAACTTGGTATGTGATTATGAGATAGGATGCTGTTGTGAAGCTGAACAGTGATGCAGTTTCCCGGAATGACAAAGATGTCCTCCTCAATACGTCTTTGTATTTCATTGAGACAGACTTTGCCTAGATGTTGACGTGGAGACATTGCTTTGGGAACTCACTGATGAATGTTTTCTGGAGACTCAGATTTAGGCGAAGGCTCTTGAAGTCATCTTCACAAACACTGAAAACTGTTGAACCTTTGTGTATTACGAAGTGCCAGGCACGTTTTTGACAATGAAAACATATCTTGGGCACGTATTTGTTTGAGGGACAGTAGATCAAGGCAACAAAAATGTGCTTTTCACTGCTTAAGCTAGCATCATAGGCGGCTGCGTGCTCTGTAGCACTTCTGTTCGTACTGCGCACTGCCTATGGGTTCCTGCTGGGATCCTTTTTGTAGTCCTGTTCGGACAGTTCTCCTCGTTGAACGCCAGAATCGTGAAAAGTGGCCAACCTTGTAACACGCCCTGCCTATCTGGCTCTATGCGGCACAGCTTGACCAGCCGCCTTGGTAAGGCCACTTGCCACCGCAGTTACAGTACGCGAAGTAGTTGCGGTCCGTATAGGTATGTCATGGTACTGGTCGTCCACTTCTTTGGTGTTGGTCATGGTGATAACCTTGTTTGTTTACTGCGAGCACTGGTGCGTCCGTGTCGCCTTCTTTTCAATATCGAACGCATCACGTTCGTCGTCCTCGAGCATTTATTGTAAGTCCGGTAAAGAATGGGAATGAGGCAGGTATATTTTCGGAGGAAAGAAAATTTGCCAAAGATTATTTGTTTCCTGACTTCAAGGTCGACGTTTTCAAAGTTGTACTATCAATATAGTTGCCGGAGGCGCGCGTAGAGAGCTTACAGTGACTAACAACATTTTGCAAAGCTTGACGAAATTTGTAGATTCCAAATATTCACTCGCGGAGCAAAATATCCATCTTTCTCCCGCAGTGCCGTGTAACGGCGTCGATATGCGGCAGTTTGGATCGTGCTTGTGGCCGTTGTAGCTCCGCCTCGCATAAAGTTGTCGGGGACGGATCGACACATTGTAGACTTTACCGTAATGCAGAAGAGGCGCTTTCTTTCGTGTGTCTGCCGTAATATCAACGGCAAAAAAAATGTTTTCGAACCTTCTTATTTACCTGGTCCATTCGTGCCCAATATTACTGTCGTCGTTAGCGCGAATAGCAGAACTGGGGAATAGCAGAAGCACATGTACTATGCTTGATTTCTGGTTTCCGCTGGCTGTTGCTGGCTGCTGAAGGACAATACGACCGATTAACTGCTTCTTGCTGTTAACTGCTTGCTTGCTCCTCATAGAAAATAAAAAAAACACTTCTAACACCATTGTGGTGTTGCTGTGGGTTCGGATGTGGTACGATTTGTTATATCATGTGTGCTCATATGAAGCCTTCTCCCATATCGTCACCCATCAAGATCAATTTCTTCTCCCCCTCCCCTTTCCCAACGCAGATTAATAGGCCAAATTTTAGTCATTCCGACCAGCCTCTGCCTTTCCTTTCAATACATCAATATATCAGGTTCGGTTTTGTTCAATTCCGGTTTCCGTCTTGATTGTACTGGTACTTCTCTTTGTCTGTACTTCGCTTATCTGATCGCGTGAACCAAGCGCATATAAACGGCGTTCACCTAATGAACGCGATTTTTCGAGTATTTAGACTCTCGGCTCCCTTTCTGCGCAGCCGCCTGTGCCGACACAACATTGACGCACGAGTATGGGATATGCACAACGAAATAGGGGCATCCCTATATTGTACTTGAACGATTCGATGGCATCCGTCATCTCGTAGTCTTCAATGCATCCATCGTAGCAAAACCGCAGCATAATTACTGTCGACGTCGGCACACATTTTTCAGTTCCAATCCATTTTTTGCAAATTTCTTCAAGTCAGCAAGGCTGTTTCGTGGACTAGTTGATTGTATTTGTTCATTTTCTATTTCTCTTTATTGGGGCGCTTTCTTGTGTATGCAATACTTCAATGCTTCAAATAAAATCCATTTGCAAATTAGCGCTTTTTTCCGTGTCTCTCTGACGTACGTCCCTGTCTTTGTTGCACTTCAGGCTTCACCAAAATGAATTCAAGTCGTCCAACGAGATCGTCGTCCGAAGAGCCGCACCTGCTGGCATGCCGCGTCGAGCTGTGTTCCCCGCTCAGTGTGAGCTCATTTTGTTGTTTTCTACAAGTTGCAAATATTTCAGCAACTAAATAGTCAAGCTGTTATGTCCGCTGGTAGCACCACTCGCGCAGAGACGAACGCCTGTATGAACGCCGGAGCGAAAATACTGCTGCTACGTCTTTTCACGCCTGTCATCGTGGATATTGCGTTTTACTGCATCAACCTTCGTCGCGTGTCAAGAATGTTCGAGGCAATAAAAGTCAGAAACTGCTTCAGCGTTTCTTCAATGTCAGATCGAAGTACGTGCTAACCCCTAGGCCTAACTTCAGCAGAAGGAAGATGCGGCTTGGCCATTTTAGGCTCATTCCTCTGGAGGCCAATCCGCTGCTGGATAAGTCGTCACATGTGTATACGTTTCGAGTTCGAGAGTGGCCTTTTTTTAATGTTACCGGCCTAGGAGGCTGAAGAAATGGCACTTCCTACGTTTTTTTTTTTTTTTTTTTTGTTCAGGTATACACCCTCCGAGCTCATTTATTCATCGTCCGGGTCGTCCGGAAATTCCATTAAAATAATAATACAGACGTTCAAACGTTGTCCAGACTTTGTCAGGTGGGTCTACAGAGACCGCCGAGAGCAAGACTTTACACGTGTGCGCTTCTGGAGACGCATCCAAAAGAATTTGCTTCACCCGTGTTGCATCTCAAACTGATACTACATCTACTTCGTCAGCCGAGACTAGTGACGCCACGCCAGACGTCCGCAAGGCAAATGCTGCTTCGTTGGAACAAAACACCCAGTCCAGCGACAAATGTAATGATGGAGGGAAGAAGCTAGCAAAAAAGAAAACAGCAGCTAGGCGACTCCATTTCAGAATATACCGCTGGTTTACGTGACATAATTCAACTATGCGACTACGCGTCTCCGGAAGAAATGCTGAGAGGTTGTTTCGTGACGGTAGTGTCTTGTTTGATAATTCGAGGAAGTTTTTTTTCGTAAAGACCCATATCACTTCTGCGACCGTGTCAAATTGCTTTGCAATATGAACAGGCTGTCCGCGACGTACAGGAATTTCTAACACCTGTTCAACCTGTAAAGCAAGAGCTATGTCAACTCATCCAGTCTCACGAGATATGGCTAAGCCAAAGCAATTTCGCCCTCACTTCCCTCCGCAAGAACTCATTTACCAACGGCAGCCTGTATAAAAGAACACCAAGATTCCAAGACTACGTCAAGACCGTACAACTCGCGACAAGCCTCTGCGAGTTACTTGTCCGCATCAAAATGTAACGCCAGAACAACCCGCAAGACCACCTGCTCCAAGCTTTGCGTCTAATGAAAGTCCGACACTGACAAAAAACGCTAAGTGCAAGTACTTTAAAATGTCAAGAACAGAGTTCACGACAGACCCACTGTTACAGTTACATATACGGATCAAACAGACAGAGCCGCCGCATTAACTTGCCCTACACAAGGCAAGACATGACACGTTATTCTACGGGAAAATAGGGCATTCGACCTCCGCATGTAAACAACACCAAGTAGTTCGAGAGATACAGAGGCAAGAACATATCAGTGCAAAGAAATTCAATTCAATGACAAAACAAAAACAGCTTTCATGAGATGCAGACTGTATACTGTCTACTCGTACTAGGGAACCAGCGGACAATTTGTGTAGCGCGCTGTGCTCGCATCTCTTGCAAATGACAGCCAGGGAGGCAACCAGAGCCTCGCGGAGACTAGCAAGACCGAATCCTACTTTTCCCTGCAAGCTGAGAGCCACGAACCGAGGTCTGCAGATGTTTACGTCGTCGAACAGCGCAACTCGATGGACATCAGACAGGAACAACGCCCTTCTACCTTCCTTTTAAGAGACTCCAGAGAGATTTAAACGCCACAGTGCAGTGATGTTATTGAAACTATACCTAATACACGCGTTATATTTTTTTTTTATTTTCAGTGAGCAGTACAAAGTGCTTCCAATAGTAAGTAGAGATTGCAGTGTCTAAGGGGTCGGATTCTCAGCAGACCATTAGCCAGAAATAACGAAGGTCATTCACCTTTCGCACTAACTCCACTAACTCTAACGTCGTGTGCAGTCTTCCGTGGCCGTCGCCTGTGTACCCATTCATGCTCTGTGAGTGAGGATGTATTACTACATCTTGATAAGTCACGAATAGGTATGATTGCATAAATGTTTGAACAAATTTAAATTCTTTTCAGTGCACAAAGAAAGAGAATGTGCCATGTTTGTGTTTCATGTGGGGAAAATGATTGATTTATCTTCTGAATTCTGAACTGAAATGCATTTCTAAATTATTAAGTTTTTGTCCCTTGTACTTGTGTTAAGAAAAATTGTCAGCGTGCCTGTTATTCTTGTTTCACCCCAACGAAGTAAGATGTTATATCGTATATGTACTGTCTTATCTGTTTCACTTCCGGTTTTGTCTTCCGGTTTGTTTTATGCATTGTACTCGTACTTCTGTCTCGGTCTATACCAGATTATTGGGATATCTGAACACCTGAACCGAGCGCATATATACGGTGCTCACCCACTAAACATCATCTATCGACATGGACTCTTGACAACTGACTCTGGGCTCTCCTTTACGGCCGCCACGGCTGACACAATATGGTTGATTAGAGTTAGCGAGACGCCGATGATAACGGGCTTGTTGGTTAAACCAGCATATCTACATTGCATGCTCTACATTGTTGTCGACAGAACTTCTACATTGGGCTATGGGTTGCATACACTGCAGATACGATGCAACCAGGCTAGCGGCCCCCCGTCCTGCATGGACTCCGAGCAGCACCTTGAGGCAGGCATCGAAGAGGAGGGCGCGTTGAGCGCACCCTCACTGAGCCATTTGATAATTTTCAAAATTATCAGGTGACTAACCCTCCCGTGTCTTTCCCTAGGCCAGTGTCACGAAATCTGCGCACATTTTTATTGAGTCAGCGCGGCGTCACATAGAGAGTTCTAGAATGTAGGAGAAATGTCTCCTTTACCGCGCGAGGAGAGACCGTAGCCTTGCGTGCATCGGCATCACCCCCACCTCATCACCCGGCGGCAACGGTGTCTCAATAGACCGATAATGTGCTAGACCTCCCGAAGAGGTTCTGCCGCCACTAACCAATGACGACGCGCGGCTCGGCGGGAAGAAGAGGACGGTTAAGGGCGAAAGTTACGTGTATGTGCACGCCGGCCTTGGCGCGTTCTAACAGACAGACGCGGCGCGCCCTACTTATTGAGGTCTCGCCGCTTGTGCCAGGCGACCAGGTAGCTAGTGAGAAAGTGTTAAAGCGATTTTTGCGGTCAATCAAAGGGTCAACCTGCTGTTCGGAAAGCCCGCGATATCTGCGAGGGAGCGGTGCTCGTCTACACAACGACCACATCCGGACTGTCCAGGCTGCGACAGTGCTCGGTGAACATTTTGGTGTTTGATTCTCTCGTGTATTGTTCAGTGCTGCAGAGCTTCTGTGTTATTGAAAGCCTATTTAGTTGCATGCCTTGCAGAGTCTTTCTATGAACCTCTTGTCTGTGTATTTGAAGTGGTGCTAGTGTGAATTCCTCTATCATTTCCTGCTGTACGTAAAGCCTGTTTTGTTTGTTAATTCTGACTCCGACCCTCACTCTGGCTTCAAAGCTGAGCACAAAACGGCCACTCCTTTGTCGCTACAGGTTGCTGAATTCCGGTTGAACTTTCCACGTCGAGGGCATCTCCATTGAGACCGGAACAGCAGCCCCCTCCACCTCACTCTAAGGGTGCCTGGGAGTGTGCGCACCAATAGCGGCTTATCGTTAATAACATTGTAAACGGGTGACAGCCAGATCGAAGCAAGCTCTGCTCGCGTCTCACGCCGCCTGGCACAATTGTCCTTACAGTCGAAAGTCGTGTAGTGCTTTGGGAAACGCCATCGCCGACTATAAAAGATTAAGACCTGGCACGCTCTAAATGCAATAATATATCAGTTACAATTGGCTACAGCTGATCTCTGCGTCGTCTTCAGCAGTGAAGAAAGCCACGCGAGAGCAGTCTCTAGACTTCGGTCAGTTAGACTGGCTTCACCGCACAACAACGAGTGCATCGAATACTGGCTTCCTCGCATGGCAGTAGTGTCGCGTTGAAAACAAGCACAGCAGACTAAAGGCCAATTTCAAGCGGACTCGACGTTCACCACATCACGCGGTTTTACAGCATTAGCGCCGCCGCTATCAGCAGGTACCGAAGGCGGTTCTACATGTGCAGAGTGATCATGAGGCGACATTAGGGTAAGCTTTCCTCGCAGGGAGACTGTGCACAGTTCGATATATCAAATGCTCTATTAACGGGAGTTCGATAAACGCGAACACTATTTTTCAAGGGAATTTTATGGGGATGTCCAGACAGTTCGATAGAAGCAGCAATTCAATATATCCCACCCAACTGACTGTGCATCACTTGTTGTGCTCGGATTTTGCAATATGTAGCAGCGTAATCGTCCTTTGAATTATTTCAGATATTCACGCATTGTGGCAAATGGTCAGCTGATTTACCGGGCACCATGGCACTATAGAGCATGACACCCCAGAAAATACAGCCATCTCGTATTTCACATGCACTTCCGCGTTGGATTTGCGGATGTCCTGCAATCAACACGGGAAAATATTTGAGGCCTTAGCAAATTTTTTTTTATCTCTGCTGTCCACAACAACGATGTAAAAATATATCCGCAACGATGGGCCGCGTGCACTTTCTCCCAGTCCATTATCCAGACAGCGAGCTACCACATTAAAACTGCGCGAAACATCAACACCGCTTCCCTCTCAGAAAAACCGTGCATTATTCGAGTTATCCATAATAACCGGGATTATAACAATGGAACGTAATTATTTCAAAGAGCTGATGACCAATTACAGTAGATACTTAAGGTCGCTCTCAGGCTGGAACCAGTGGTACTTTGTCCATACTGCCACTTGAGGACTGATGACATTTAGGTTTGGTTTGTGGAGTTTAACATCCCAAAGCAACTCAGACTATGAGAGACGCCGTAGTGGAGGACTCCGGAAATTTCGACCACCTGGGGTTCTTTAACGTGCACTGACATCGCACAGCACACGGGCGCCTTGCTTTTCGCCTCCATCGAAAAGCGGCCGCCGAGGCCGGGATTCGATCCCGCGTTCTTGGGAACAGTAGGACTGATGACATTTATGTTGCATACCTGACAAGCTGTGAATGCAATTTAGAAGAGTGTGCTGATGACAGCCCTAAATTCCCGAACGTTGACCTTGCTAGGTTTGCTTTGTCAACATGCAAAGTTGTTAGGTAGTAAATGCACTAAAGGGAAGTTACTGAGACCTCGCTATAGGATATTTTAAGTGCACGCCGCTTGTGCTTTGTTAAGGATGCACTGCGTCTAGAGGCGCTGCATGCGAGCCCGCGTTACTTTGATGGGAATGCGCTGCGTGAAAGTCTGTGATGGATATTACCGCCGCCTCGGGAAGGCGATAAGGCAGCTCGCCATGTTCTACCGCCGACGGATGGGGCCTTCGACGCCCGAGGTAGATCGGCCTTTCCTATCTCATTTTCCTCCCTCCGTCTCTCTTGGGACCACTGTATAAAAATGTCACTCGTTTATCTCCTTTCTCTTATCGTTATCGTCTATCATAAATGTGATCTTGCGCTTTCACTACCTGTCTTCCATCATACCCTAACCTGATAGATATATCTCTAGGTATAACTTACGATGGAAAAAACCGCAGCCGAAATCTATATACTGAAGCTCAGTACTATTGCAAAGACAGAAGTAAAATGTAAACGCAAGTAAACGCACATACATGTTAAGTAACTACGGAATAAGAAATGATAGCAAAGAAGCGGAGTTGACAACGATAACAAAGCCTTGCGCACCACAAAAGAGCTGAACTGACGCTCATCTTTCTTGGCCAAGAATCACTCGTGATAGCGTGCAAGGCTGACTAATCATTACGCAGTATACAGATGATCACAGATGACTGCATTGATGAGGACTCTCCAATGTAGAATTAAAGAGGCACAGGGAGTCTATCATTCGAAATAACTGAATAACTGAGTTACTTTATAATGGCATTGATGGACTGCGTTTTAAGAAATTGCGAACTCCCAGATAAATTGATCCTGCAGGAAAATGACTGAAACGCGAAACGTACAATAGCTGAAAGGGACTCTGTATGTTTAGTTGGGAGTTTAGTGGCACAGGGACAACTAAGACCAAAAAACTCCAAAACGATGTTTAACTAGTGCGTTATGTGTGAGATGTGATGGAAGATTGATGCGTTGTGTGTCGATACCGTAAACAAAAGGACGAAATCCAGTGTAAATAACTGGAAGCAATGGACAAAATAAACTTCAAATGGAAGTTAATAGATGGAATTTGGCACGAACAAGAGAGCGAGGAGTTTCCTCCTATACCGTGCTTGGTTACGACGCGCTCTTGTCAGTGCCAGGCTACTCCCTTTTCAACTAGTTACCAAGAATGAAAGTATGAAAACTTTATATATTCGTTAAAATTGCGGTTGCATGTAAATAACGCACGCCGTCATCAAATGATGTCACCCCTAATAAAACCTGGTGATGAAATAGCATGCAATAGTGATAAAAATTTCTGAAATGAGTGCGACAATGATTTTTATAAAATAGGCATGTTTAACGAATATGGGCCCTGAAAATGGGACGCGACAGTGCTCGCAGCGCGATGGCTGTCCCTGAAAGCAAGTAGGTGTATGTTAGACATGTGTGCCCGATTCGTAATCGTGACTATGTGGCTTCATAAAATAGTTTTTGTGATGGAAATACTAGCGCTTGGTCTGTCTTTCTCCGTATCTGTCTTCGTCCCTGTGGTGCCACAACAAGATAAATACTAGCTTTATCTTGTTCGCGGTTGCGTTGGAGCCTTCATATGGAAGGCACATTGATATATGTAGCCTTGATGGTGAAAGGGGCCCCTATAATCTACAATTATAGGGGCCAGTGGTTTAGCGGGAGGAAATAACTTACGCATAACAAAAATGCTAAGCTACAGCAATGTTTAGTGTCAGAAATATAGGATCACTTAGAATGCAGAGTATGCACGTGGTATGCAACACGGTGCGTGTTAATTTGCTGTAGCATAAACAAACTGGCGCATGTAGCTGTACGTAAGCAGACTAGCTACACAGAAGTCGGCAGGATCACTCCACAAGTGCCGATAATGTCGTGTAAAGCAAACAAAAAAAAAATATATCTGCTTGAAAGAGTAACAACTTTTTTACCGTGCTAATTGTTCAGGTGTCTGTTTTATTGTAACGAAGACCATGCAGGAACTCACAGTGAGGTGTAGTTGTGTGGACGAAATGTACACTTGAAGGTTTAAATAAGTTTCAAGCTCTCCAAAAAAGTTCTCGTTGCATGCTGGAATAATAACCAGCTGTCGAGGAAGTTTTTTTGGCACGAGCCAAAAAAAAAAAAATAGCTGCGCACGAGCTTTAGAAACTATTGCGAATTGAAATTTATGCCGCAAGAAAAAAAATATTACGTGTAGGCCGGGTAAAAAGCTATAAAAGCAGCGTGAGGTGCCCTGGCCTTCTTGCACGTAACATAACGTGCGACGAATACGGCATAACGTCGGAGAGCAAATAAAAAAAAAACAGAACGCAATGGCGAAAAAGAATGCAAAATAAATTCTCTCTCTCGAGCATGGTACGTAATTCTATTGGTGAAACTGTGGATATGCAATTGTGTGCTGAAATCTCATTTCAAACCGTCGGTGATGAGTAATTAAAGATCGGCCATGAGCAGTTTGGCATGTGATGACTTTTCAGTATTCCGATTATTGGACGTGATTAATAGTATCGCTTAATGGAGGCAAAACGTTTAGTAATGAAGAGATGAGGACAAGCGTGGAAGAAAGCACACATTTATACTTGAATGAAGGCTGAGCTGTCCAAAGGTTTTGTTTTGTCGCGCTATACACTTGCAGCACTATCGGAAGCAAGTGCGGCGTTTGCCACGTCAACTTCGACCAAGCTACATCCTCCACCCCACTACAGCCATACTTAGTGACGAGTTAGCCGACAAGGTTACGGCAGCCGTGTCAAGTCTTCTCGTTTCGATAAGTCTATCGAAAACGCAGAAAACTTGACGCTGCGATGCAGCGCAGTCGAAACTTCCGACAGTTACGGTGTGGCTGGCAAAATATATGCGGTGTGCAAGAAAGACATTTTGCACGACCCTTAACTGACATTCCAGATGTCATCGCCAGCCGAATACACTACTGCAAGTTCAAGCACACCTGCAAAGAGAGAGAAAAAAAAAGGATATAGGCAACCTGCTGCACACACACGAGTACCGCATTCTTTCATACTAACCGTGGCAGCAAGATAAGCCCGCCGGACTCCCGAGAAGCTCGGGAGGCAAGCCTGACGCAGCTAACTTGGAAAAGAAAACGTGCCTACCCACCTTGGCTGCGCCGGAAACACGCTGTGCCGCAGACCGTAGGCAGCGTCCGTTCTTCAGAGTTGCTGGACGGGGCTGCGAGTATTTCCGAACGCCGAGTGCAGCCGCAAACCATATGTCGGTCAAAATCACGTGTGCGACCGAAAGACCGGTGACTCGACATAGTGGCTTCGTAGCAATGGCGTTCGGAACGAGTTTTTTTCCCAGTGACGCAAGCGGCAGCGGGCTCGCATAAACCCCCTTGAGGCAGCGAGCAAAGCATGGGTATAGGCCCTGTAGTGTTATGCGCCAATCCCAGGTAACGCAAAACATTGCCTAAACGTTGCCTGTATGTATGAACTTCCACACAACGTAATGCGACAAAATCTCACATTGCTGCGACGTTGCAAGACATACGTTGCCCTGACATTTAGAGATTACGTCATCATAACGTTTATAGGCATACACAGCACTGACGTTGGGTGTACACATCTCACCAACGTTTTGATAACATTGCTATTGCAACATTTATAAACAGGCCGAGTTAGATATTACTGGCAAAGCTAATAAAGCTGCAAAAGTGAAATGCGAAATTCCTGGTTGGACAAGAATATATGCTCAAGTGATAAATTTCAGCTTTATAACATGGAAACAATTTTAGATAGTAATTATTTTCCAACAAATCATCAGATCACAACGGTCAAAAATATCACAAACTATACTTTTATTAATTTACAATACTGTTGAGAGCCCAACAGATAGTGAAAATTATATCATGGACATGAGTGCAAACAAACACCGTGTTGTGGGAATGGTTTTGTCATTGTCAGAGAGTACCAAGCAAAGGTATGGTTTTTACAAGGGGAGCGCACAAAAAATAGCATCTGCATTTTTCTTGATCGGTAAGCACACACATTTTGTACCAATTTCATTGATGCTGCACGTACTCAGACCCCGTGAAAGTCCTCGGGCTCTGTAAACACCTATGTCAACAGACCACAGCGTTGCATCATGAAAGTTACTAATATCGGCATAGTGCTGCCCGCAAATAAGGACGTCACCTTCGGCTGCTATAAAATTTCTTATTAGGACAAAATTTCCACCCGTTATCCTCACACAGCTGTCTTTTGGCTTTGTAGAAAACACTTTTTTTCCAATCGTAGTCTTACTGAATCGCTGCACCCGAACTGTTTCAGGGACTAGTCCATTTATGTGAATATTGAACAGCTTGATGCCATCACTTCTAGGAGTCACTGGTTGCTTGAACTGCTTTAGTTCAGCTGCTCGCATAAAAATTTGTTCCGTAGGAAGGGCATGGCCTCTGGCCAGTCTCTTCAGCTTTCCTAGAAAAGCTTCAAAAGGAAAGGCTGAAAATAGGGCAATGTGGCGAAACCGTCGCACATCATCTTCCAGATGCGAGAGGCTATGTATGCTAACATTTTAGATGCCACTGCCATAAAGCTTACCTGTCTCTGTAACGAAGCTAAGCAGCAGCTGCTCAGCATATTCACACAAAGTCATATAAAGATCGGGTGAGGCCAGTATTGTGATGGTACAACTTAGCTTCAAAAGTGCGTGTAAAATGGATGAGCAAGGTGTTGCTTCAGAACAATGGGGCCAAAGTAAACAAGGAAGTTTCTATACTCGGATGCCTTCCAAAATTCTAGAACACGCAGGGTCCTTGGAACGCGCTGAAGCTCCTGTGGAGTGTTGACAGCCAAAGTAACTAAGTTCTCAGAAATGGCCCTACGTGCACTCAAAGGCAGCATTGACGCTGATGGGGCAGTGATGTCCAATACTGCACTAGAAGTCTTTTCATAACTCTTAAGCAAACCAAACGCATATAGTCTAGTGGGAACCAGTCCGATGCCCAGCTTGAGCAATGGTGATGTGCAATTGTGATGATCAGGCTGTGTCATGTGTTGGTGAAGTTTTCACCTGTACGCAGAGGGGCCAACACATCAGGAAATATAACTTTCCTATGCTCTACAGAGTACATGCCTTTTTGCATGTACTTTTCACATGCATAGTATGCTGCATGTCTCTTGGTACATTTAAGGAATGCCCGCGCAGGCATGTCGCAAACAAATGCATGAACAATCACTAGGGAACACAGCTTCACCATGGTGCAGTCCAAGCTCTAAAAGTGAACACTCTCGGGTTTTGAGTCCCCTATGTAGAGAGCTGCAAGGAAAGGTTCATTTCGCGAGCTTTCTTCGGCTCGCACAACCACAGGCCAGAACTTGTTTCGACGAACTCCTAGATAAGGGCACACCATCGACGTTCATTGCCAGGGAAATCACTGAAGCGCTCACTGATATGGCTCCACTTTCTAGTTGCTGAATGAGGTTTCCAGTGACGCCAAAAAAGCAGTAAGTGCCACTTCCCATGCTGGTGACAACTGGCATGAGGCGTCCGCAGCAGTGTTCTGGCATCAGAAGGGAGGTCTGGGTGGTGCGGCTGCAGAATTTTCAGAAGCTTAGTGATGTGGGCGGCAAAAACGTTATTTACAGCCCATGAACGAAGTGGGTCGTGCAAAGCCGGAGCTAAATCCACCTCACTCTCGCTTGACGAAAAATCACGGAGCTCACTGCTGCATGAATACTGCTGTATAATTTTTTCTTGAGACTCGGCAACTTCGCCAGTTGGCGGTGGATCAACGGGACACAATGGAGAAACCAATTCTTCATCGTCATTGCTATGATTACTAGCACTGGACTCACTGCTGTGAAACACCACCCTCTCAAAATGTTCCTCGGCAGTAGCTAAGTTTCAACTTGTAAGGGACTGCTGTACAGTAGGGCTATCAGATTGGCAAAGTGCTGCTATTTTGGTTGCCCTGCGTCAGAATTTGTCTTCTTCCAACATCAATGATACACCACTATGTCCTCTCCATCGCTGGTAGACACAGCTTTACTTGCAAACACGAGCGGTACGCATCATGGTGCACTGAAGGTCATCGACGAATGAGCAGTATGATCACTTGCTTCAGCTACGCACAAGTATCGGGATTATAACAGCGCAAAGCTGATACATCATGATAAGGCGTGTTGAGGAGAAAAAGCCACTTTTCCGCACTGCTACACAAGCATTACCCGTGAGATGTGAACACACACTGGCTGGGCTTGAGCTTGGCTCGACTACACCTCGTTTGTGTGCCATACATTGCTTGTCTTGGCCGTCTTGGCCAGCGAAAGCGTTTATGTAATAAATAACCATAAATAAACAATTTTTTGCAAATAAAAAAACTTTCACGCAGTAAATTACTAAGCTTGAACATTAGCATAAATTAATAAATATTTACTTCGTATTATTTTGCTGCGTTCAGGCGGCACCATGCGGCACCACATTCAATATGGCGGGACAAAAGAAACACGACGACATGGCTCTTGTGGGGCTTAATGGAGCTTTTTCGCACGTTATGCCTTGTCTTGCCACTTGCCTGTGCTCGTGTGCATTTTGACTTTGAGTGCCTTCGTGCCGACTTCGCAGCCGCATCACGTGCGAACTCAATCTTCCGACTGTATGCACTGTTCATCGCTCACAGGTGAGTTGCTATTGCTTTGGTGACCTCCCTTTTGGCTTGTAGGCATATCTCAGACTGCCGCATCTGGAACCACATTGGATGCGCCACGCGTTTTCTGTTTATTCCTTGCAGCTTTGTTAATCAGAACTTCTTTGTCATTAACGACTAGCATAACAGTGCTGCGCTGCCTCGCATCACAGATGTTCAGCAGAGCTGCTTGTGTTCTGATCAGGAGACAAATGCTGAAATTATTTTGCCTCTTTGGCGGTGTGGTCACCGTGACAGTGTCACGCTAACGCCTGAGTTGGCACGCCCGTGGCAAGAGCCGCATCATTAGGTCTGTGTGACCGATTAGTGTCATTAATCGTTTGCTCGAAGTGTGACTGAAAATTCGTCTAGTTTGATAGCCCACAGGCCGCCGGTTGGGGCCACCAGCCAGCCATCTCGCTAACTAACTTGCTCAGTGTTTGTATGCGCCCTTTGCCATTCCGGTTTAGCATTTTGGCGCTTTGTTTGTTTGTGTGTGTGTGTGTGTCATCTGCGTGGACTGAAAATAGTTGGAAGTTAAGTATGCTGAAATTCTTCGCCACGACTGTGTTGCGCTGTTTTTACTTTAGAAATCAGCAGTAAACTTCTTGTTGATGAAAATTTCTAGCACATGCCAAGTAGGAGATAGTGTTTGCAGCGATTTAATTTCCTGAAACGCCAGCAATAAGTGTGCAAAGAAAACTAGTTTCAATGACATGCATCTCGCTCAGCTGCTGGCAAAATACACACTGACCATAAATTGACCCTCATTGATTGGAAACTTGAGCAGTGAAGTGCAACTCAGTAGTGTCTCTTCAACAGAGGCACTTAGAAAATAATGCCTTTGACTTGGCACTAGTGCTTGTTATGCTAACTGTGCTATATTCTTGCAGGATGTTC
This sequence comes from Amblyomma maculatum, assembly GCF_055883805.1. NCBI lineage: Eukaryota > Metazoa > Arthropoda > Arachnida > Ixodida > Ixodidae > Amblyomma > Amblyomma maculatum. The sequence continues at coordinate 66,442,981 of NC_139352.1, read as the reverse complement.
TACATCGTCGAATTCAGCAGTGCGGACGGAGTTGCTGCCGTCCCCAAAATTCTGGGTGCAGAATGGGGAAACATTATGGCCGCCATACCAAACCCCGTCTCGTTGCCCAAGCGCTATAAAAGACTGCGAGGAGCCTGGAGAAGAATGGATTGCACACAAATGCCGAATCTTAGGCGAGACTAGTACGTCATTTTTTTTTGTCACAAGATAGTATTGTGATTATAGGGTAGTTGGAGCTTTAGGTTCTTGGTTGTGGCAGTGTACAAAGGCAACGATGCACATAAGTTAAGCACTGCCAGAGGGGAGAACTTTTGAGCCAAAATGGTGAAATAATCACACATTATCTTAATTTAATGACTCTTATCAGTAATCGTGTTTGTTGCTCATTGGCTCAAGGTTCCTGTTATAGTGATATTGTTATGCTCTTATTTTAATAATATTGTTGCTAAGCAGTTGTGAACGTTGCCTTTTCACGGGTCTGCTTACTATTTTCATTCAGTTTCCCTTTAGCCGTGTCATTCAATCTTTCTACACTGAACTCTTTGCTTGCTGCAACATATGCTGACGCAAAGAGAAGAGAGAAGAAAGCTGAAGAGGTGTCAGATTTGACAACTGATGAGGAACGGCTGACAAAAAGGCCAAGAAAGCCCACCAAGAAGGCATTGTATGGAAGTACGAGTCCAGTTTTGCTGCTAAAATGTTTTTGCCTGATATGTTTACACTTTCTATATTAATCATGCATATTCCATTTGCTTTGCTGCTATATTTGTGAATGTTACTTTAGCAAGCCACTATTGAAATAACTGAATTGAAACATTTTTAACTGCAGTGTCGGATGAAGCGGCAGCAACGTTCCAACAAAAAAAAAAGGAAACAGAAGGCTCTTTTTGCTTGTGAGGAAAGTGAAAGCGATGAAAGCTGCGATAATCATCGCCTACCATCTACAGTTCCTACACAACAAGCCAAGCAACTACCATTCGTTGGCCGTCCTCCACCGAGACCAGCACAAGTACCAGTGAGCCCAGCAGCACAAGCAGAAAGCGGCATCCAAGGTAAAAACTTGCATTGTACCTGTAGTGGGTGTTGTAAGCAACATTTTACTGTGCACTGCACGTTATAGCTCTATATTTGTGGTTTTATTCTGGCACAAATATATATTTGGCTATTTTTTAAATTCTGGCCAGCAGTCCATTTTTGCTGCTGCGTATTTTCTAATTTTTTTTCTTTTGCTCATTTCAGGGCTTCTGGAGAACCTTGTGCAAAAGGTGTGGATTCATTGAGTCGTATAATAGATTGAGATGCACAATTCAATGTACGCATAAGCGTGTTCACAGTTCATAACAGATGTAATGGGTTTTGTTAATTTGTAGTAAATATCAGTGTGTGTCTAGGTTTACTGCCCTAAGTCTGTGATATTGTTTTGTTTGCGCAGTGGCCCTCCGGCAGTCTTGCCTGTTATGCAAGGAAGTGGACATGAGACATGACATTGGCGACCATTTTCGCCACGCACCAGCACGCTGCAAAAAACGGTAGGTCTGTTATGCTGTGTACGGAAGCTGGACTATCATTTAGTCTACTTGTGCATCAAGCTGTGCAAAAACTGGACTTGTCACAGTCACTTAGCTTACCAGCATATCATATGGAGCAGCATAGGCAAAACCTATGGGACATAAAAGTAAACTTCTAGGATATAGTGTAAGGCCATCAATTTTGCATCAGCTGTAATTTTGATGGTTTTAAAAGCGGAAATTCAGTGGGTGCCCTGGTGTTCTTTATTTTTGTACTATCTATCCAATAAATATTGGCACGCTCCACACACAAGTAATTCTGGTCCTGCAAATTTAGTTTTAGATGTCTGATTACTTTGTAAGTGCTGTCTTGAATTTTGGCTGAATAATAATCTTTTTTGTGTTTTTGTTCTTTTAATTTAGTGGCCTAATTCATGGAATGGATGACCTGGCAGCTATGTGATTGCTCGTCTCTTCATGGAATTGCTGACTCAACAGATGTACAATCATGCCAAATAAATTGTGTAAATGATCTCACATGTGCACCTGACGTAATTTTTGCACTGGCTGTGTCATTCAAGTGACCGGGCAGCAGTCAGCAGACCACGATTACTGCGTAACTGCCTTTTGGTCGGTGCCTTGTCGACATATAAGCATACATTAGTCACTTCAGGAAGGCAGAACGCACTCATGCACGATTCGTCAGCTATGGCTGCACCTTGTCTAGTAGGAACAGATGTTGCGGGTTATGTAGCTTTTGCCTAGAAGCTCCTTGAGGAAGGTACCGCATGCATTGTTTAGAATACATTAAAGTAATGTACAGGCAACGTTTTTTTTGTCATTTTTTGTTGGCATAACGTTGAAATAACATAACGTCAACGTTTTCAGAACGTTGTAGGAACGTTAGGGCATAACGTTATCTGGTGATCAAAAATAGTGACATTAGCAACAATCAGGCAACGTTGCTCTCTGACATTTGTGGCCATTCAGATAACGTTCCAGTGACATTTTGCGTTACAATCATACGTGACACGACGTAACCCCTGGCGACGTCCGACCTCCAAAGATGCCCCGAGCCGCTCTGCCTAAAACCCAAAGCCCGCGAGTTTGTACACACGGAGGAGTGGCCAGCCGGAGGAACAAAGAAAGGAAGAACCGGATGCGAGCCGCGAGTGGAGTCTGTGTGATTGCGGGTGCGAGAGATTAAACAGCTCGTTTTTAACAGTGTCGTCATTCAGGATTAGCCCTTAAGACGACACAAATCGGAACCAAAATGGGATACCCAAAATGAACCAATAACGATGCAGCAGAGCGACGGCACCACACTTAATGAAGACAGACGACTCGGCGTTGTGACACACCAGAGATGGAACAAAGAAGCTCCTGCTTCTCAAGTCAGACCAATATAAGCATTGAAATGCATTCTGAACGCATACTCCGCGTCACTGACCTAGCGTTGGAAGTGATGACATTCGAGATTCGAGAATCACCCCACTGCTGTCAACAGAAGATGACAACAGAAGAAGAGCGATGTTGATGCTTCTTGCCGGAAAGATTTTAAACATCTTTATGCCACTCTAAGACTCGAGTCTTTCGTACGAAAACGTCGTTCAATGAATAAGCAATCATTTTTCACCAGAGAAGAACATAGTCTTCGGGCGTCTCGTGTTCCACTAAGCGAAGCAGGAGAAAAACGAAACAATCGATCAGTTTCACCTACGTGTAGGACAGCTGGCAGCCGCGTGCTGTTTCGTTGAGCAGGATGTAGAAAGTCTATCAGAAATTAGAGGAGGCACCGCATGATCGAGGTTGGGGAGAGTCACCCTTCGAGAGCAGGAAACTCACACTGAACCGCTTTGCTTAGCGACGGACGCAGCCTAGAGAATGCCAAAGGAAAAGCTACCGGTACAGAGAAACATACGAGTAGCGGTAAGGAAGGTAGCACCAAACAAGAAGCAGCTGGCACAACCGCCAGCAGAAAAAAAAAAAAGCACAGCATAAACCCTGATCGTGACGTAGAGGACAGCGGTCAGATATGCTGGGGCAGAATAGAAATGTCCAGCATGGGGATCCGCCTACCAACACAGGAAGAAAATTCACTGTGCTCAATTGTGTACATCGCAGAGGTTATAGATCGAAGACTCCAATAACTGGAACAGATAACAGACCTCCTGAAAATGAGATCCACTGCATTAAGGGCAAGGAGTGCAAGGTCCCTACTACAGTGCTACATGGGACTCGATGGAGCCAAGGTGGAATTCTCCCTAGACTCGGGAGCCGGCATTTGCGTGATTGCAAAGCACCTGAAAGTACCATTGCAAGATACGAGCAAGCACCTCATGTCATACAGAGTGAGTGCAGTCCTTGTGGTGTTAGGAGTCTTCAGAGCAAATATGAAAGCCAGAGAGAAGCAGGTTGAAATGAACTTTTACGTCATCCAAAGGGAGCAAGCAGTGAGCTGCGAAACTTTATAGGACCCGTTTCATACAAGTCCTAAACGAAGTTAACTCTCGTGTGAAGTCTGAGAAAGAATTCCCAAGCCTCTTAAAGGCGTCGGAAAAACTGAAAACTTGCATTAAGCTCGAAATCAAGGCAGGCTTGAGACCAGTAGCCCGCCCACACAGGAGCATCCATTTCAAATTGCGAAATTGAGTGAATAAAGCTTGAGGCTAGAACAACTCACATAAGGCAGCAAGACACAAGGCAGCAACAGGACCGACCACGTGGGTTTGTAGTCTCAAAACAAAAGGATCCGGGTGCAGTTAGAATGTGCATGGACATGCTGGAGCCAAACGTTGCCATAAAACTGAGAAAGACGCGTCACGCCGACGGTGGAAGACGTCAGTACCCTCTATAATGCAAAGTGCTCTCGAACTCAAGGCCGAATGAGGGCAACCACCGGCTAGAGCTTCACGAGACATCGCGACAGATAAAAGCGTTCGGAACTAACTGCAAACAGAGAAGATGCAATAGTTCCCTTTGGAGTAAACGCTGCCGCAGAAATTTTTGAAGACGCCACCCGACAGATTCCACCTGACAAAGAGGGGATTAACAATATAAGCGATGATACTTTAGTGTGCGGACGTTCTATCGAAGATTACTTATGCCAATATCATTGAAAGAAGCCGGACTGACCTTGAACAAGTCTGAGGCAGTAGTCAAGTGCATGATTGGTTCAAAGAATCGCTCGGAAAGTCGAAGCTTGGGGATGGTGAACAACTGCAGCCGATTCATCTCACAGTTGGGTCAGATCGTGGAACCACTTCGGGAGCTCACTCGAGAAAACAATACATTTCAATGGACCAGCAAAGAGGATGGGGCTTTGGATAATGTCAAACAAGAATTGGCTGCCAGCCATTCTCTCAACTACTGCGACAGAGAAACCTTCATCACAGATACAGATCAAGAGGAATGCAGTGCGGATTCAAAAGAGTAAAAATAAAAACGTAGTAGCTGTCATGTTATAGTAGAGCGTTTTCCTACAGGAACTTCTATCCTCAAATTGATAAATAAAAGCTGGCCATGGTATTGGCGCCCGAACACTCTTTTTTACTGTAACCGTCTGAAGGAGCTTTTACATTTAAGATGGACCGCAAAACGCTCGTCTCTACCCTCCAAAACCTAGTGAAAAACTATTAGCCAGACTGCCTACAAATAAGTGGAGCTCATACAAAAGAAAAGACAGCCCGGCAGCCTATTTGTCAAGACATGTAAAAGACAGCCCCTCCCTCCCCCCCCCCCCCCCAAAAAAAAAAAAAAAGAAAAGAAACTAACTAATATGCACCGTTTTCAGCATGTCAGCTGTACCCAAAGTCATCACAATGAAGTGGAAAAGGCATACGAGGATGACGTGCTGATGCAGCCGCTGAAAAGTGCCGCCCAGGAGGGAGACAAAAAGACACCAGACAAAATATGCATGGCAAACACCTGCTCTGAAGCCTTTCCCCAGATTCGTCAACAGCTGACGGCAACCGACAACAATGCCACTTTTAGAGGAACTCGATTAGTTCTCCCATCAAGGCAGAGTACTTGACAGTGTTCCATAGCGTTCGCAGCATGGAACGTCGATTATCGAAATTTTGGCAGGTTTTATGAACAATTCAACGACTGGCACACCTGGATGCAATACAATCTCCAAACGGTAGGCTAATTCTTCGAACTATTACCAAGTTAGGGAATTTCCAGAGCAACCACGCCGCTGCGAAATGGGGAAACGAAAGGACGGCCATGAAAGCCATGAAAGGCTATGAACGCGGAGGCGTCAGCCGCCAGGCCGAGGCCAAACCGACTGAGAAAATGCTCGCAAGTCCTAACGGTAGTGGAAACACTATCTAAGCGGGATCAAACGAGGGTTTGAAAATCAAAACGACGATTGTGGTGCCTGTGAAGACTTCGTCGTCGCAAATGACAGGGAGCATCCGTCCCTAGGGAAAGAACGAAGACCTAGGCAGTTGAGACGTTCATAACTGGATACCATCTATGCAAGAGGCACGAGTAAAACAGTTAAAAAGAAAAATGTCTAAAAGGCCAGAATGGATAGGCTGACAGCCGCCGCAGCCAGAGGTGTGACAGCTCGGAAAAAGGTCGCACAATGAATCTGGACGGAGAAGACAGCACGAAAGCCGAGAAAAATAAAAAAGTCCTCTACCGAAGTGCGACATCAAATTCACCATGAAATCCTTAGCATGGTTTGAAGCTAAGCCAATACTCAATAGTGGTAATGGATAAAGCAATCCAAGGATCAGGAGAAGAAATGGAGGCAAACCCTTATCAGAGACAGCGACGGTCTTGAAGCAAATACGAAAATTGACAGAGAAGGCAGTTGCAAAGTCAACACATGCGGCGCACCGGACGTCATTCGGGGAGTCGTGCACGGAGAAATTAATCTAGTTTAGCTCATCTTTAACCGAATTTCATACTTTTATATTAATGCCGAAATCACTACAGGTGCCATTTTGCTTGCTGGCTCAATACCTACGCTTTCCTGCCTACAGTGCGAGCTAAGCCTAAAGCTATTGCGCACCAAGTATGCTTGCTCAGCGCGCTTCCGTCACGGAGAAAAACAACCCGATAGCGATGGTTCAGGAAACCTCTGTATGTTGTTACTTGTTGACTTTTATGCAATGCTCGCGTAAACTGAGCTAAAATTTGCACCAATTGACCAAAAGAGGTTTTCGCGAACACAAGTCGCCCTCGCCCGCGCTCACCTTCGATGCCGACGAGCCTGGCTAGCAGATATTCCTCGGTAGTCGCCGGCCCGTCCGTCAGTCATTGGTGGAAAGGCGTTGAGGCGACTCGGGAACACGGCCACAAAGTTAGGTTCACCACCACGTTAGGCACTACACAAGTTCGGCACACCACCACCACAAAGGTATACAGAAGCATGTCACCGGTCGAAAACTTCCACGTATATAGCCGCTATCCAGTCAATTCAAACGGCAGTGCAAAGTCCTCTCATAGCGGCCGAAGCAAGGCCGACTGGAGCGTCTTCTTTTCAAAGCAGCGGTACCCAACAGGGAAGAAAAATACTTCAGCTTTGAACTAAGCCGAGCCAACTGCTGCGAAAACAGTGCAGCGTCGTTTCCTGGTCTCTCCGGCAATTCGAAAACCTCCACAGGGGCTGGCACTGCATACATACGCACAGGAAATAATTATTCCTGAACATCAGTTCCCCTCCAGTCTTCACGTGCGCAGCAGCCTACTTCTGACGCGCTGCCGCTAGCATAATGGCGACGACCTATCCTCCCGGCTCTTCGTCCACCACCGCAGCGGTCAGCGCGGCTTCTGAGCGGGAATGCTGTCTTTTCCGCCAAGCGCGACCACTTGCGCATGCGTGTTGCTGTGGCAGACAGATTCAGACATGTCTTTTTTCTTTTTTAATGATGGCTGTCTCTTCTGCGTTATCAGCAGCCGACATTGGCGCTGGCCGCGACCGTGACAGTGCACATAGCCACGCCGCTGCTCCTGTGAACAGACGGCCGCAGTCGCGTTTAACAAGGGGGTGCTTTATTTGTCTGTTTCTTGCTTGGCGCGACTAAGCAATATCAGATCTTGCTTACGATCTTGCTTACGATCGTGCTTTTGATACGCGCTCTGCTTCGTCGTACCTGTTTCATGCAGGTGCGCGCGCTTATCGTTCTTGCCTCCAGCAGTCTCATGCAAGCTTTTAAAGGGCTAGCGGACACAAGATGTTTAAAGCTGTCTCCCAGTCCTCGACGTTTTGCGAATTAAATTTTTCAGTTTCGTGGCGCAAGGATATGTCTTCTAGTGTGTTTTAATCGCAGTCATTAAGTGAAACATAATTTAATATGATCTTTAATGTTACGCAGGACGCCGCTCCATATCAGCACCGAGCGATGTCAATCGCAAGGAACTGAGACCAGGTAGGCATATACATATATTGTCACGAACCTTTTAATCTTTATTTATTGCTACTGGCAGCAGCCTGTGCGTGCATCCTTACTACTTTGCATGTACAGCGCATAAAGATCTCGGGATTATTTATTCGTTTACGCTCAGTGCCGCCGAGATATAGCTTTTATATTATTTTTTTTTTGTCACGCAAGATGCGCCGATATATGTATCCCGAGTGGTTTAAGCCACTCGCGTCTGTTTCCACAATGCTCTAGGTTGTGCTAGTCCTCTTTTGCGACTTTATCCAGACGTTTCTGCGACAGCTCTAAAATTGAGCACTGACAAGTGCAACGGGCATTCGTACTGGCCGAATATTTAGAGGAATCCTCCAGGCTGGAGTAGATTTGTAATAAGGAAGTAATTACTGATTCACATCCATTCAAGCATAGCCATACAGCGACAAAGGAAAGATGTACTTGGTACTCTTTTTTGTTTGCAGTCGCAAGCTGATGAAAATGATCCAAGCTGACTCTGAAATGTGCATCATATGGGGGTTAGGTGTATGTGCGCGAAGAGCCGTGATGTCGATCAATTCTTTAGCGTTGTGCTACTTTCATTAATTTCTTGTACGCGTAGTACTTCTTTCAATAATTTCTTGTACGATATTGACATGATGGCCATGGTCGCCATGGAAATGCTCGTGTTATATGTTCACTAGCTGCGCCAAACAATGACTGTTCCTTGCATTGCGCTATCTTCGCGTACAGCACACAAAGTCATGGCATTTTTTTTTTTTTAATGTTTGCAGAGTATTATGAGGGTGACTTGGGTGAAACAGCGCGAAAGAAGCCCGAAGGCAAAGCAAAGAAGGGACAGGAAAGAGCGCTGACTGACAACTGAATTTTATTGAACGAAACTCGTACAATATATAGGAAGGCAGTGGAAAAGATAATCAGATGCCGCCAACGTCACATGGCGGTAAAGAGCCAAAAAGCGATAAAAACATAACAGGGTGATAAAGCTAAAAGTGTGCTGATTTCAACAAGAGATGAAAACAAAATGAAGAAGTTTAACTTGATGACAAAAACAGTAAAAGGAACATGGTGTAAAGAGCAAAAAAAAAAAAAAAAAAACGGTAAAAGCTAAAAGTCAACTGAATTCGAAAGTGGATGAAAACAAAGGAAAAAAGTTACACTTGAAGACATAAACAGTCAATGGAACATGGTGTAAAAAACCATAAAACAGATAAAACATCGCTAGCAGGTAACAAGTATAAAACCGATAAAAAACTGACGAAATTAAATTGTGGAAAAGATAAAAACTGATAGAAAGTGACCACGTGTGAATAAAAATTGCGCACAGACCTTCACGAAAAACGAAGAAATCAACGATTAAAACACGCGTAGTGAGCGAAAAACCTAACAAAGTTGTTCCAAGAAGGCAAGTTTATTCTCGTACAAAGATTTTGAAGCATCGCTTACACAATCCGAGCCCTTTCTTTTTATAAAGAACGCTTCTTTCAACTCCCGGGCTACGTTATCCCTACTTCTATCTAGAACAACTGTTTCGCGTAAACGAGGCATGCATTTGCATTCTCTGCAATGAAGTGCTAAATTAGAGCCAGTGCCATTTCAAGTAAGCGCTCGTGTTCCCTTAAACGTTCGTTCAAGCACCGTCCGGTTTGTCCGATATAAACTTTGTCGTATGTAAGCGGAATCTGGTAGGTATATCACCCCTTCCCTACACCTGACGAACATGTTAGCATGCTTCATGCCACAGGTTTGTTCTCTTAGTTTTTCGTTGTTAATCCTATGACACAACGTAGCTAGCTTGGAAGGGGTAGAAAACACTACAGGAATCCTATACTTATTGGCAACTTTTTTCAAATTATGAGCTACACGGTGGGAATACGGGACAACGGCTGGTCTCGCCCTCCTGTTGCCTTCCTGGGTAACATTTCTCTTTTTGCCTTTAACTTTTTGGAGCAAAGCTTCAGTCACTGCCGATATCACTTTCTGCGGAAAACCTGCCCGTAGTAGCCGTGCTGCCTGCAGTTGCCACGGGAGTTGTCCTTCAATGAGGCTTTGTAAAACTCGAACGGTGTGGCGCACAACTCCGCGGATTGAGCTTACACTTTGGTTTTACTGGCTACTCGTATTGCGCCAGACCACGACACCGGGCTTAGCAGAGGCGAGGTGCCAGTGCAGAAAAGTGGTAACTGCACCACCCGCAAGAGCACGGACGGCACGTTCCTCAACATCAGCGGCGCGTGCCCACGTGACCCATCGAACATTTGAATTCACCGCCGGGTGAGGCCCGATGTCAGCGATTTTATGGTTATTTAGAGGTATACCCAAGACTGGAAGCTTTGCGTGTAGATCACTGGGCTACCCTTATCTTCTTCAGAGCGAAAAAAAAAATAAATTCGATGCCCATATCGACGCTCAGTTGCTCCTCTATTGCAGTAAACTGAAAAATCTGAAATGCTTACAATACCTCCGACCACTGTCTACTTGTTTGGATATATTGACAACAGAGTATAGACCAACACCGTGTTTACAAACAAAGGGGGCGCTCGCGGCGTTGCAGCCGACTGGGGGTGAAAAATAGGGTTAGCGCCCATAGGAATACATGGAACCGAAATATTTCTAAGCAGTTTTTTTAATTTCAAGAGATTCCTATGATGTCCTTAGTCGGTGCAGAGTAACCGTGAACATCCTAGAGCAGATCGTGAAAGTATGAAATTTCATGACCGAGGCGAAGAACGTATGGGGGTGCAAGTTGGGAGGGCGACCCATAAAAACACAAGTAAACGCAACTTACCGCAACATTTTTCTCGTTTCGCAGAGCGCCAGAAGTGGTGGCCGGTCGTTAAACATTTGCCAGCGCTTTGAAGAAGTATTCTGAGTCATTGCGGAGGCAGTCTACTTTTAAAACTCCCCGAATAATCTATGTTGTGAATCCGAACACCCCCAAAATGCTCATGTAGCGAAACACGTAGTTTTGTTTACAGTCTTATATGCTGCCGCATGGAGTAAATTAGCTTGATAATACTGTCCCTCAAGTGATACATCCTAGACAGAATTACATTTAAAAGGCAGTTGTCAAACGCCGTATGATAAAACGGACCGAACGAGAGTCGCGCATTGCAGCAGACGACAGCGCAGCTGGCGATACCCTCCGCGGCCGCCTCCAGATCCGGAGCGTCTGCTAGCGACAGCGCCGGTGGTGCTTTGCCGTCTGCAACTGTGCGCGGTCAGTTTATCGGGCTGTGAATGGTCCCACAAGTCACCAGACTTACATTACTTGCAAGAGAATGTAGTGTGTCATGCAGTATGACGTCGGTGTCAGTTCGAGCATAATAAGGTGTCAGTGAGTCAGGATTATAATGTCTTGTGTGCCGTGTTCGGTGGTGCTTTGCCGTCTGCAACTGTGCGCGGTCAGTTTCGCGGGCTGTGAACGGTCCCACAAGTCGTCAGACTTACATTACTTGCAAGAGAATGTAGCGTGTCATGCAATATGACGTCGGTGTCAGTTCGAGCATAATAAGGTGTCAGTGAGTCAGGATTATAATGTCTTGTGTGCCGTGTTATTGCAGGAGATATATAAGGGGACTGGTTTATTGAAAATTTCTTTTTTATCAGAAGAGAAAGGAATTCAAGCCTCAGCAGTTTTCTGCGGGATTCGAGTGTGGGAATACAACTTTCTAGCATTGCTTGAGAGGATGAGTCAAGCCTAGCGAATTTATTGAATATAAACCGAACTGTCTTTCTATGCATTTTTTCAAGGCGGTTGATAATGGACTTAGCATGAAGATCCCATGCTAAGCATGCATACTCTAGTTTAGGTCTAATAAATGAGAGGTAAGAGGGTGATTTTACGGAAGAAGGGGAGTTTTTAAGTTTATGTTTCAGGAAACAGAGTTTGCAGAAGGCAGAGGAGCAGATTGTATTAATATGCAAGTTTCAGGACAGAGTAGAAGTTAAGTAACACCCAAGTATATGTATACCTGTTAGTACGGCGCAGTTGTGAAGTGCCTAGGGAGTAAGAAAAAGTAAGCGGGCCTTTTTTACGAGTAATACGGAGGCATACTGATTTGTCAGCGTTTATCAACATCCCCCCATTCCCTGCACCAATTCATTATGTTGTTTAAATCTGTTTGAAGGACAATATGATCACGTGGAGTCGTCACATCTCTGTACAAAATACAATCATCAACAAAGTCTTATTTGCACACCCGGACTCACAACATTCACGATGTCATTGATATATATGAGGAATAGTAGGGGACCCAGAACACTACCTTTGTGCACCCAGGACGTGACTAAAAGAATGACCTAGCTGATTTCGCCAATTTTAACATACTGCGTTCGTTTAGTAAGGTAAGCAATTAACAATCCAGTTTACAAAAATGTCAGGTATGCCAGTCGTTCTTAGTTTGAAAATTAATTTGTCGTGCGCAACCTTATCAAACGCTTTGGTGAAATCTAAAAATAGTACATATATTTGTCCATTACTGTCGAGGGATAACACAAAATTATGAATTACTGATACCAGTTGTGTTACAGTGGAATACCCCTTTCTGAAGCCATGCTGAAGCTCTGTAAGTGCATTGTTTCCAGCCCAGAATTCTTTGATGCAGTTTGCCACAACGTGTTCCAAGAGCTTACAGCATTGAGATGTTAACGAAATGGGGCGATAATTTTGAAGTAATTTTCGATCTCCCTTTTTGAACACCGGAACAACTCGGGCCACTCTCCAGTCATCCGGTAGCTCTCCCGACGAAAGCGACACAGTAAAAATTTTGACGAGAAATTTCGAAACATGTTCAGGATACCGCTTTAGGAAGATGTTTGATATTTCGTCAGGACCATGCATGAAGCTTTGGTATTCATCATCATCAAAACGTTTTATTTTCACCGAAATTAGACTCCTTTTTGGACCCCCCGGCACGCAGGCCTAAGGGAGCCCTACTCAGGAGCCTCGCAAACTAAGGTCTGGTGAAGACACATTCTGCTTCACGGCCTCAGGGTTTACCAGCATATTGACAATACCAGCATAAGAAACAAAACTGGCATCACATACACATTCATTGGAAAACCCAGTAATAACATCTGATACTGAAAAAAACTGAAAATATTCATTAAAGTTACAGATATTTGTACCCAGAACTACACATACTAAACAAAATTCACCCTACGATATACGCGGACACATGTCCTTGGCGTCACAAAAAAACAACAAAAAAAAAACATAAAAATAAATAAAAACCAGACTATATCACATCACATGGGCCTGTCAAAACATAGACGTGGAAAATACGAAACCCAAGTGTGGAGCAATGGGAGACTGCTGTCCAGCGATCGCTGCGAAGACCAGCAAGGTCTGGCCACGGCAGCTGAGCCCTGGACTGAGGGCAACCGACCAATGGTAGGAGGTGGACGAAGTCGACGGAGAAAACTCCTGGGGATACAAGGAGACACCTTTGAATACGCCCCAAAACCACCGAAATATAGCATAAAACCAAATAAAGTTTTTCCTTCCTTTTGAGATCACTGCAGAAAGTCGTGGTGAATGGCCTAACTGCTCAAGACATAACACATGCGGAAGACGTTTCCATCGCATTAGCCGCCGCAGACCAGGACTCGCGAGTCATCGTCACCGACTCGAGAGGGGCCTGCAGAAATATTAAACAGGGGTACATTCCTCTCTTTGCGCACCACATCCTCCAAAACAGCTAGCGACTACCTCGGGGCCTCCGCGTCTCAAACGATTGTGAGCTCCAGCTCACATGGGCCTCGAAGGCAATGAAACGGTAGACGCCGCCGCCCGCGCGCTCTCTCCGGGCAACGCCTTCAGACCCTTTTGATACGGATCCCGAACCCTATCCAGCCCTCACTTTTCGAGAAATTACTGAGTTATTCCAATTCGGCTATGTGATTTATCCCAAGCCTTGTAAGGGCCTTACAAAGGTAGACGAACGCACACTCCTCCGTCTTTGCACCAAAACGCTGCTCTGCCTGGCAATTGGTTCACCGGAAGGGAAAGGCGCAGTATCTGTCACACTTGCTCTGTGGACACCTGAACCGCGCCGTAGGGGAACTGATTTATTTATTTATAGGAAGGGAAAGGCGCGGTAACTGTCTCACTTGTTTTCTGTGGACACCGCAACCGCGCCGTAAGGGAAGGGAGGAAGGTGGGAATGAAAGTGGAAAGAGAGAAAGAGGAGCCGTAGTGGAGGGCTACGGAGTAATTTCGACCACCTGGGGATCTTTAACGTGCGCTGACATCGCACAGCACACGGACGCCTCTTCGTTTCGCCTCCATCGAAATGCAGCCGCCGAGGTCGGGTTCGAACCCAGGTACTCCGGCACAGTAGTCGGGCGTCTTACCACTGCACTGGGAAGGGATGAAGGTGGGAGTTAAAGTGGAAAGAGAGAGACGGGTGCCGTAGTGGAGGGCTACGGAGTAATTTCGACCACCTGGGGTCTTTAACGTGCGCTGACATCGCACAGCACACGAACGCCCCTTCGTTTCGCCTCCATCGAAACGCAGCCGCCATGGTCGGGTTCGAAGCGTAGTAGTCGAGTATAGTCGAAGCGTAGTATGCAGGGGTAGTCGAGCGTCTTACCACTGCATACCCGGCGGGGCGCCCGGCAATCCGGCAGTTTTAAAACACCTTTTTCCTGCCTGTACAGGAAATTGCCCGCACTGTGCGGAGAAGTCGTTTAACATCTTTCACATATTATGGGCATGCCAATCAACCCCGAACCTCACCCCCAAACCCAACTCCAGCCGGAAGGATTGGGAGGCAGCCCTGCTCGGCTGCTCCGACCTGGCGAGCCTGAAGGCCCTGGTCCACCGAGCCCGAGCCGCGGCGGTCGCCAATGGGCTCTTGTAATGAGGAGCCCACCTAGTGATTGCGGGGGGTTCCCGGCTGCGTATTTGGGTTAGCTCGGTACGGTGGCTCCGCAAGGGACAAAACGACAGAAGAGACGAAGAAAGGGGGCTGTTCCGACTAGCGTCTACCGCCCCCAGGAGCCGGGCAGCCTAGCGATTAACAGCGCATGCTTTTTCAATGGGCGTCATGTTGGACACGGCTCTAACTTGAGAAAGCCTATAATGCTAGTAGTAGTAGTAGTAGTAGTAGTAGTAGTAGTAGTAGTAGTAGTAGTAGTAGTAGTAGTAGTAGTAGTAGTAGTATAGAGGAAGACTCGTTACACGAAGTTGGCACTGAATTGTCTGTAGGTAACGGCCGAATTAACTGGCTAAATATTATCTTCACAGTCTTAATTTAGTAAAGAAATATTAATGTGTGTATTATTATTATTATTATTATTATTATTATTATTTAGTAGTAGTAGTAGTAGTATAGTATTATAGGCTCTCTCAATTGAAAAAGCATGCGCCGCTAATCGCTAAGTTCACTGTAGCTAGGCTGCTCGGCTCCTGGGGGCGGTAGACGCTAGCCGGAATAGCCCGCTTTCTGGTGGGAGTGAAAGTGGAAAGAGAGAAATAAGAGCCGTAGTGGAGGACTGCGGAGTAATTTCGATCACCTGGGGATCTTTAAGATCATTTTACGGTTCTACGGGGAATGATGAGTTGCGGGTTTGCACGCTTTATGCGTGATACGTGCCACGCCCTCTCGCTGGGGATCTTTAACGTGCGTTGACATCGCACAGCACATGCGGGCGCCTCCGTTTCGCCTCCACCGAAACGTCGCTGCCGCGGTCGGAATCGAACCCGGGTACAACCGTCGGTAGCAGGTGAGCCCCCACCACAAACGGCATGCCCACCTCCCTCTTTCTGGTGTGACGTATATATGACACACACATGCTGTGCCGCTTGCGCCCCGCCGGGGTGGTGCAGTGGTAAGACGCCCGACTACTGTGCCGGAGTATCCGGGTTCGAACCCGACCTCGGCGGCTGCGTTTCGATGGAGGCGAAACGAAGAGGCGTCCGTGTGCTGTGCGATGTCAGCGCACGTTAAAGATCCCCAGGTGGTCGAAATTACTCCGTAGCCCTCCACTACGGCTCCTCTTTCTCTCTTTCCACTTTCACTCCCACCTTCCTCCCTTCCCTTACGGCACGGTTGAGGCGTCCACAGAAACAAGTGAGGCAGTTACCGCGCCTTTCCCTTCCTATAAATCAATCAATCGTTGTGCCGCTGCAGGTCAAATGTTCGGCGCCAGATGACCAGCCACGGCGCAGGAGAGCCGGCAAGGAGACCCTCCCCCTGGCTGAGCCCCTGCCGCGAAGTCCATGTCGGTGTAAATGTTCTTCTCACTCACTCACTCACTCACTCACTCACTCACTCACTCACTCACTCACCGCCCCGCCGGGGTGGCGCAGTGGTTACGGCGCTCGACTACTGTTCCCAAGGACGCGGGATCGAATCCCGGCCTCGGCGGCAGCTTTTCGGTGGAGGCGAAAAGCAAGGCGCCCGTGTACTGTGCGATGTCAGTGCACGTTAAAGAACCCCAGGTGGTCGAAATTTCCGGAGTCCTCCACTACGGCGTCTCTCATAGCCTGAGTTGCTTTGGGACGTAAAACCCCACAAACCAAACCAAACCAAACCACTCACTCACTCACTCACTCACTCACTCACTCACTCACTCACTCACTCACTCACTCACTCACTCACTCACTCACTCACTCACTCACTCACTCACTCACTCACGCTGTCGGGTGTTCTTCTTTTCTTGCGTTTCTGCGTCTTTCGCTGGTTTAATATGTTACATTCCCACCAACTAGTCGAATTGGTCACATGTTACCAGATGGCCAGATTTGGCATGGGAGAAGTACATAGAGTTCCAGCTCTAAAGTATAGGAAAAATCGCGGGATAAAAAGGGGGTGGTAAAGGCGCTATCCGGACTATTAAAGCGAGTCGTGAGCGTCCCCCTATTACAAATCGCGCACTGCCTAAGGCCTTGCTAAACCATGCTCAACAGCGCTATTTTGTTCGTATAATTAGTTCAAGCCATGCACAAAAGCTACACTGCTTATGTGGCACGTGGAGGACACCAGCTATAGATATATCGACTCTACCTGGCGGGTATCTTTATCCTGCAGTGGTATAACGCACAGTACCCGCAATCGATTAGCTTTTCTCCTCCATAATAAAACCGCCACTGCGACCGGAAGGTCGAAGGTGTTCGATTGCTGGACCCCGGAACTCGGGTTTGAATCTCGGCTGCGGCAGCCGCTTTTTGACGGAGGCGAAAAGCCATAGGAGCCACTGTACTGTGCGATCTATTAGTGCACGTTAAAGAACACTGGATAATCGAATTTTCCGGGGCCTTGCACTACGATGTCGTCCATAGCCTGAGTTGCTTACGTCCAACCCTATTAAACAAGACCGAAACCGCGTCCTTGGAATCAGCAGTCGAGCGCCGTAAACATGCACTAAGCCACCGCGGCGTGGGGAAACATCCATAAAGCTAATCACTGTACCACCGTGCACTGTGCATAACGGAGGAAACGGTATGTGCTATCCGAGGATCCGAAGGAAGTCGGCGCTCTCTGTCTTAAAATGAGAGCCACTCCAACCTGACGCACGCGCTATCGCGCATCGCCAGTTAAAAACGAAAAAAATTATTCTCATTACTCAAAAAAAAAAAACACGTCACTGGCGCCGCCGTGTTGGCGAGCTTGCGGAAAATGGAAACGGAAGAGGGGGAAGGAGATGCCGCTAATTCTTCCATTTCACGGAGTTCGGGAGTCATCGCAGTCGCAGTGTCTAGAACCGCTAGCGACAGCGGCATATCATAATACGTGCGGATCCAGTGCCCGATTATCCGTGCCTGGAGCGCAGAAAAGCCGACGACACCGGCTTTTCTGCGACACGAGCTCCAAGGAGCTCGCGTAAGGAGCTCCGTTAAGGAGCTCGTGTCGCAGAAAAGCCGATGTGGTCGGCGGCGTTGGCCGTGAGCGATAAATCCCGGCATGCACTTCATAAATAAAAAGCAACTTCCAAGATGGGCTGGGTGGGAATCGAACCAGGGTCTCCGGAGTGTGAGACGGAGACGCTACCACTCAGCCACGAGTTCGATGCTTGAAAGCGGTACAAAAGCGCTTCTAGTGAATGCGGTGTTGCCTTAGAAACGTGCCGTAGAACGTTATACTGCGGTGTATATCGGTAATTATGAGCATGTTACTTACAGAAGTCGCAGTTACACGAGTAGCGAAGTACGTTTTCGCTACATTTCTTCTGGGATACCCTGCTACATTTCTTCTGGGATACCCTGCTGCGAAGCGCGGACCCTGCGATCCAGCACCGCACCGTCCATCTGGCGGAAGAGGCCGCAAGAAGCCAAGGGCTACCTGCCAGCCTCTAATCCGCGGGCGCTCGACTCCCCGTTTCCGATGGAATTAAAAGTTGTACAACCAACCAACCAACCAACCTCACGGGTTGTAGAATCAAGCGTCTTTCCTTTCTTTAGATCACTATCTTCGCTCACCCGCTTCTCCCCTTCGGGCCGCGCGGGTACCGATGCGAGGATGCCCCAATACCCTTGCGTTTAATAAGTTTTCTCGCTCTCTCCCTTTCAAACATCCAGCGTGCGTCACAGTGGTGTTTAGGCGAAGCGGCTCCTCTTTCCGCTCACAGCGCGATTGCTAGGTGCAGCGTCTGATGCCGGACGCCTCTGACGTGATCGCTGCGCCGTAGCGCTTCTGCTGGGAAAGCGTCCCCTGCGATGTGTGACTGACCGACATACTCAGTGCGTGTGAACGCTAAAGGAACACGGGAGCAAGAAACGTTGTAGTGTGCACAACACAGTGCGATAATGTAGATTGTGAGAAGCACTTGTTTGAACAAATAATTAGAAAAAAGTTGTACAGTGCACTTAGAAGTGTTGAGTATGAAAACTATGTGTGTGACTCAAGAGCATACCGAGCGGATGAGTGGGCGGTGCGAACGAGGTGCAATAACGCTATCGCGTTCCACTCTTGAAGGCGAAGCTTAAGCGTCCTCCAAATTTGTTCCTCCCGCCATACCACCTCCCACTTCCTTTTCCAATAGGGCATATTGTAGTTTCGTCTCGCGGCCCCATCCCGAAGTTATTCTCTAGCAACATGACCTCCGAGATTTCTTCCACGAGCGCGAAAAGTGCGCAGCGCGGGGCGATCTCGGAGGCCGTGTTAGCAGACGCTCCTCGCGCCAGAGGAGCAGCAGCTTGCAGGAAATTTCCGCGCATTTTAACGGTCTTGAAGATGTTTCAAACCAATAGAAAATGAAAAAAAAAGGGGGGGGGGGGGGAGGGGCTACGCATGCAAAATTGCGCCTTCAAATGTTCGCGCTCGCGTAACACATAACGCTAGCGCCCCCACACAGTCCCTCAGTGAAACAGACCGCCAATTTCATCTATGGAGCACCGTGCCGTGGAGCTTGTATGGAGACTGGCTCGACGCTGCAGTGGTTGTAAGCACTGTCTCCAGGAGGCACTGGTGGATCTCATTCACCTCGTTTGCCGAAGTGGTACGTGATAGCGCAGTTCTTTTCACTGTGCATTAAGTCGTGTTCGTGGTTACTGATCACGAGGAGTTCTACGTTGCGGGCCGTTGGTGATGGAGTCGTTCAGGACCGACCAAGGATGGAAGCCAAGAGTGAGCGTTACAGTCTTGAAGGTAAGCTTTCCGGAAGGGTATTCCATACGAACGTTCCGCGGAAGATATACACACTGTTGGTTTCGAAGGCGCGAAGTGTTTAAATTTGTGTTTGACTTAATTGTGACGATAACGTGGTCGAAAAGTGGTAATCAACTTTCGACAGCAAGCTCAGCGTTCGCGAAGTTGCACGGGGGAGGCGCCTGCGCGACGCTGCTTCGGCGCGCGTTTCAGGATTGTCGGCCGATCATGCGGCGAACCTTTCGTGGACGGGTTCCTCAGCGCTCGTTTAATTTTCTGGTTTGCAGATACAGGCTGTAATTTGCGTACAGCACGTTCGCTTGGTGCTGACTTGCTGTGTCTGGAAAAAAAAAAAGAAAAAAAAAAACTCAGATGCCGGTTTAGAGCTCCGCTTGCAGAAGCAGAAGGCGCACGCAACCTAGCTACGTTTGAAAATTATACTGATTCACACAGATGGTAGTCTCCATTAGGTAAAACCGAAAGGTCCAGCTGGGATCAGTTGATAGCACCTCAATTACAATAATCTAGAATATTTTAGAGCAACATACCTCAATACACGTGCACCATACAGTGTACTAGAATACTTCACCCATGCATGATCGGCGTCGGCCACGGCTGCGTACAGGCTGGTAACGAAAGGTAAATAAGAGTCTATGCTCTTATTCGACCACCTCTCTCGAGCAGTCAAGCAGAATTATAAATGGCTTTATAATTAATTGTTTCGGTTCTTCGGGCCTGCTGTATGAATTGTGTTGTCGCGTCTTCGTGAACGCGGCCCAGAAACAAATTCTATGTTGCTTAATTATTGAGTCGCTTTGATTTGTTGGTGCACAGAAGAGAAACAACATCCACATATAAATTTAAGGGGGAATAAATTTGATTGTATTTCGATTTTTCGTGAACGTGGATGTTTTCTTTTCTCTTACGTGCGCATAATGTCATTTGTGGTTGTACGTACGCGATGCTGTCACAAGCGCACACATAGCGCCACATTTTTCCTTCGGTGTAATCGAAACCAGAGGTGTAACAATAATAGATGGATATTTCGATTTTCAATTCAATGTGGAACTTGATCGCAGTCGGAGAAAACAGTACTGCAATTATACTGATTCACAACTCGCGCTGCGCAGTTGCTTTCCCTAAATTCCCTGAATGTAGGGAATTTAAGAGGTTTCGGTTGTGAAAACTGGGGGAAAATAGTATTCCCAGAGGCATCGCACGAAGTTCACGTGCAGAGAACTCAGTTTCTGGCGAAAACGGTTAGAACGGACGTAAAGGCTGCGGAAATGCTGTCTGCACAGCTGCGTAAAGGACCGCGGCAACGAAGGCTAGGCGAACTACGCGTCAGAAAACATCGCTTCTTCCGAGACGGGCAGCAGCGGAAACGGAGTGGTGATGGTTTATGAATTGCCCTTGATTTTCACAGCATTTGCATGGACTGCGAATTTTATATGCATGTCGCTTGCACGAGCTCGCCGCAGCCCAGCAAGAAGCATCAATTCGATCTTTGCTGGCGTACGTCGAAGTCGCGTCTCGGTTCAACTCACGTGTTCCAGAATCAATAAGAAAATGACTAATATGGGACCAACAGGTGTGAGAAGTTTTGAAAATATGCCAGTAAATTTTTACCGGTTCCGGCACTAATGACAGCGTTTGCAGTGATGTATATATTGATGTACGTTTGTTAGTGCTTTTACTGAGAAAAGAAAGTAAATAACATTTTCTGTGCAGAGTATACTCTTGTTGAGTGTTATTGCCGCGAAAAATATTTTAGAAAACATTTCCTAGATGCTATATGTTGTGCAGAACTTAAGTTGCAATGAAGTTTTGCTGTGACAAAAGTGGAGGTTTCAGTTCTATTATGAATGCCTATGATATTACTCGGAGGCACATTTAGTGTCCACCAATTTGTTTTGTCTTTGTTTATAGTTCAGAGACTGCGTAGTCAAAAAATGTGCCCTTTCAGATTGATAGACTTCATTCAGCCAGTGTACATGTATCATCAGATTACTGCCACTACGATTTCATATTTTGAAACAACAGTCATGAAATTAAATTACATATCTGCAGGTGCTGTCACCTACTCACTTTTTGGTGAAGGAATGTCCAGGCCCCCATATGTCTCAGGTTGGAAGAGAGTTCATCACCATGGAGTCAAAGATCAAGAAACTTTTAAAGAAAAAAGATGTCAAGCTTTCAAGTGAAATGCCGCCTGAGATTGGATCTGTAAGTGCTGGTAATTACTACTTGATTGGTTCTCAAGTCTGACATGAAACACTTGTCTTCCCTATAGGCGAAGTTACTACTTGTGTACTGTCACCTGTTTAATTAAGGTTTAACTAGTGCAGTGTCCCTACTGGTTAGCATCTGATCGGTGCAGCTCCTCTGACTGTGCTTACAGTACAGGTTACCTTTAATTCAACCTTTAATCTTCGTTAAGGCTATTAAATTAAACAAATTATTAAATTAAACAAATTATTAAATTAAACAAGACATTTTAAAATGGTTGCTGCAGGGGAGGTCAGTTTATGTGAGAGAACTGTTATTCTAGCAAAGATTTTTGAAAATACTACCATGCGATTTGCCGCTCATTGTAGACAAAAATATGAATTTCATATATTTGTACACTTGTAAAGAAGGCTAATTGTTACTGAAACTGAGGAAAGCCTCTTGGGGATTGTTCCTGCCTTTTTGTCTGTGAGATGTTGATCAATAATAATATAGTAATATACTAGTACTGTCATCATCTTTACTTTAAAGATAATTAGAAAATAGAAAGAAACTGAACCAAACTCTCTACCTCCACATGTAGCATATGTGTGACGTTCCGTCAATTGAACCGCGAGAGCAGCTATTCTGTCGTCTCCTTTTGAGAGAATTTATATTGAATGTAACCATCCATAAAGGTGGATTTAGGAATATTGGCTGCTATGGTGGAGGCAAGAAGTTACATTCAACATAAATGCCCTTGAAAATAGAAAATTTGGTATTGGCCGTTATGGCTTAGTTGGTGGAGCACTGTATGTGACACGCAAAGAATGTGATTTTATATACCACCGAAAGCATGTGATCGTGTTTTCTTCTACCTTCTGATCAATTACCTTTGTGGGGAAGAAATGATTATACTGATTTCTCATCGATAAACATGGAACACCTACAAAAATAGAAACTTTCCCTTAGGTCGTATTTCCTTATGCTTTCCTCGATTTCATTGGCCTGGCCTTTTTTATTCTTCTGTGAGATTGCATTTTTTTATTCATTTGTTTATACTTTCAGTCCCATGCAGAAGTGGATACAAAGCGAGCAAAATGATAATAGTGGATTGAATGAGGGAAACAAGTGTAGTTACAAAGAGACACAAAGTAAAAATTCATCATCACAGGCGCACCACGATAGCAACAATATCAATTCAATGCAGTTAACATGCTCTATGAATTATTTGACTGAGTTGCAGTTCGCAGCATCTGATGGCAAAAATTATGGATAGTTTATCCATGCTTTTCGGCTTTAGACTTTATGCATGAATTTATGCTGCATTACCTCAGTCGGTTAGAAAGATGTCATGAATTTGAATAATTGCTGGCGTAATCAGCTCTCTGTTCATTGTTTACAGGGTATTTACTAAGTTAATTGCTAGTAGAGTTAGAATAACCTAGATTGAAATTTTGTCTGAGGGTAGGAGGGGGAAGGCAGGCTGAATTGGGATTGAATTGGATTGCAAAACATTTTTGTTGTTCAGAGCAGGATGAAGGAGAAGTGAAAAGCTTTTTCTTTATGGGAGACAAGGTGTCTGCAGCATGTACAGGGCAGGGATAATTAATCTACGGGGCTTGGGAGTGATCTTTGTCTTCCATCGTCATCAGAGTTAGCTTGATGATGATGGATAACTGTTTTAGTAGTGACTTTGGCATCTTCACAGCAAAACGTGAACTGGATATAGGGACCTTTTAGTGAAGGGAATAGTTGTTTTATGGGTTACTACTACAATGTAAATTAGTATTTTGTTTGACTTTATATTCAGGAATCACACAAGTAGGCAAGTGTAGCACTGAAGAAGGGGAAAAGTGTTCCCAGAAGAGAAGGCAACCCAGGCAATTCAGAAGAATTTTGCGCTTGTGACGAAGAAAGCTAGTAGAGCAAAAGCCATCGTGTATGTGATGAATGAGCTGCAGCTGACCAGATTGGCCAAGGTGATCAGCAATTGAAAGAAGAGTGCTTTATGTGTTTTTTATGCGAAGCATATTGCTAGAGGTAAACCACAGCCCTTCGTGACAGTTACACGCCGTGCAAAGAATGTGGAATGCTACGTCACACCACGTGATGCGCTGACGTCACGACAGAGGAGAGACGAGGGTGCAGCTCGCGCCGTCGGCTGCAGTTGCATGCCGTGCGGACCACGTGGTATGGTGACGTCACACCACGTGATACGCTGACGTCACGACAGAGAAGAGACGGGGGTCCAGCTCGCGCCGTTGGCTGCGGTGGTACGCCGTGCACGTCGGTGTTCTAAGAGGTTTTGCTTTGCGTACATATTCGCGTAGTGGCAATCGAGTATCGTTGGCCTGAGGGACGACATGTTCGTTGTGCGTGTCGGTAACACAGTTAGATTAGAGATGAACGAGTCATGCTATTGCCTAGTTTTATGTGATGGGAAAACATTGTGCATTTCAAGTTTAAACCGTGTAAAAGCACGTGTAACCAAGGAAAGAAAAGTTTAGCCAAGTGTAACCATGGAAAGCCGTGTTTAGCAATCAATATGCTTCGCATCTGACCAGGCTTAACCAAGCTAAGCCTCAGCCATTTTTTCGTTAAAACTCACAAATCAGACTCGTTGTTTAGATGTATTAGGAACGAACGTGAACGTGATTCATGGCAGCTACAGGTGTGGGGTGATTTTTCTAGTTTGTGTTTATGTGGCAGAAGTTGTGGTTGTCTTGCTGCTAACATTTTTTGCTGGCTAGACATATCTGCTTGGGAAAGAAGAGGTATATAAGTGTGATGTACTTGGAAGTAGAGGAGGAAGTGGTGGCTGAGTGTGAAAGAGGAAGCCTGGGTTCTGTTTTGTACTACAGTTGCTAGTGTACGCCTGTGTTGTGTTTCTCTCTACGTGTTTGTCTATGTTGCGCCGCAGTTCTGGGTATTACGCATCAACTCGCCCCACAAGCTGTTATTCTGAGAAAAGTGTTCAAAGGTATTCACTGCTGTAGTTGTATGTTGCAGCTAAACCAGACTCTTGACCATTGTTGCAGGGTTTTCTTCGTTACTTTTTTGTTTTGTGCATGTAGGTCATGTTAGTGAACAAGCCAAAGGAAAAGGAGTGGTACCGGGCACTGGTCAACAAGGTTGTGGACAACGAGGGTGACTACAAAGTGGAGTGAGTCCCTTTTATTGTGTCGTACAGTACGAGTGCTGGTTTTGTTACACATGCTAGAGCACTGTCAGTTGTCTTTGGCTCTGTGGCATACAGTTTTACGTGCAAAGCGGGAAGCCTTCAGTAAGCTTTGCCATCATCAAAAGCTGCGTCGAAAAATCTGTCATCCTTTCTTTACCCGTGGGCTGAGTTTCGTGTGAGGGCTGTGGGTGCTTGTGAAATTTTTTGCTTATCTCTTTACATGGTTTACTTGGGGCACATTTTCAGCTAAAGTGATTTGGGTTTGTATCTGTTCATATAGGAGATTGACAGCATTTTTAAATGGAAGCATAAAATAAAATGTGATGGAGATGCTGCAAACTTTTGAGCTTTAACTTTGTTTTGTGCGTTTGTGTAGTTGTAATAGCAAGGGTCAACTTTTTGTGCTCTAGTTCGTATGGGGCATCACAATATAGGTACGTCTGAAAATGAGTTTGGCGAGTAATGTATGGTCATTCTTTATGACTTCAGGTACTGTCTGCATGGAGTTGCTGAAGTCCATAGAAACAACAGATATGATTATTTTAAAACTGGATCCTGACATAAACTCTCCTTGCGGGCACTTGCAGTCATCATTTTTTACTTAAATATTCATTCAACAATGTGTTTGATGAGGGCTTTGCAACAATCCGACTGCCGACATCCGCTTGACCTTCACTTGGAAATTCAAATTCATTTCAAAGGAAACAAAAGAACACACGAACAAGCAATATCAGCTAGGCTCATGCTCATAGTTTCACACTTCTTATGGAGGCTTGCAACTTGCTGCCCGAGCAGAGTTTCATTGATAAAATTGAAGTGGTATATTTAAAATAGTAAAAGGAACTGCCACTGCTGGCAGAGGTGGAAATCGGATATTCAACTTTTGAACGCTGAAAGTGTACCAAATGAGCTACGAGGTCACTAACTTAGCGCACGCATGAAGGGTCTGGTGTTACTGGACAAGAATGAACGGTAGTGGATTTTTATGGTGTAAGGGCATCTTTGCCTGAAAAGTGCCATGTCACAAGGCCATTTCCTGTACTCATGGTGAAATCCACAGCTCATGGTTGAATCTAAATCACTCTGGATTTCACTAGGTCCTCTGGCAAGGGGGGGGGGAATGAGGACATAACAGATGGCCATCTTAACAGAGAATAGATTTGGGCATGTTAGTGATTAATTCTAAGTTGGAAATAGTAGCGCACGAAGGAAGATGGGACATGGACGAGGGCTATCAACTGAGATTTTATTGCATGACCAGGTGCAGATATATACATTCCCGAAAAATAAAGAAAAGAACAGAGCATTGACAACCACAACCGAAGCGCATGCTCAGCACTTGCTGGCACCACCCGTTCGCACCGAAAATTTAATTTCTTTTACTGACAGAGATAGTGATTGCGTGCTGACACATCTAGGTCCTGCCTGCATAATCTTCGGTGTTTTAACAATCTCTCGAGTAAGTTGGTTGTGGTGAAAGCAGATTATCACAGTTTTCTCGAACACCGGTTGGCAGACGGGCATACTGTCACACGTTCTGCAATGCTCGGTCAAATGCCCGTCTACTGTAACACTGCTGACTTTTTTTTAGTGCTCTTTCAGGCGTACATTTAAGCACCTGCCTGTTTGCCCGATGTAGAATTTCCCGCATGACAGGGGAATCTAGTTGTAGACCACCTCTTGCCGGCAAGGGACAAAGGTATCCCCGTTTCTGATAGTACAGCCGGGCTTACGCCTCTTAATAGGGAAAGTCATCCTGCACAAATTCCGCAATCTGTCGGGGGTCGTGAACACCACCTTCACATAATACTGCAGTTCTACCTTCTTAAGGTCGTGCGAAGCCTTATGTATAATGTATTACAGCTAACTTTTATTTCTCCCTTTCTTCATTTTTCTTTTTCCTGTCCGCTGCTCTTCCTTCATCCCTCAGACTTGACGCGACGCTTCCGTCTTTTTTTTTATTCAAGCTTTTAGCTAATGAAGCAATCATTTAGGAAAGCCTGCCGTCTCCAACCGTGCCACTTGCATGCCAATACTTTAACCTGTTGCATGAAGGCGTGACTTTTGAAGAGCATTGGGCAGAAAAGAAGACTCAACATTTCATTTAGCAAGCTTTGAATATGCTGACAGTACGGCAGAGGAGGCTTATTTTCTCTAAACTCAAGGAGTCAATACACATGATCATTCCTAAACTGCAACCGCAAGTCTAAAAACCTCAAACTTTCATTCTCGGCCATTTTACACGTGAACAACGGGTTGAAATACACACCAAAAGAATAAAATTAGTGTGACAAAAGGGTCGTTAGAATGAAGGGAGTTACCTCCTCCGGCAAAGGGGTCGGTAAAAACAGCCATGTGAATAAAAATTAAAAAAATCATACACATAGCGAAAAACACTTAAAATCTCAAGATCAGCTAGCCGCTTATGTAGAGCCTTGTCACAATGAGCTAAAAACAAATCACTTAATATGGGCGTTATGCAGGACCCGATGCAGACACCCTGCTTTCGCAGTTAAATGTTATTGTCATAATTAACAAAAGTGGATGTCAAGTATACTGATAAATGCTCTAAAAAAACTCTCCGTCGTCACGCCACAGGCATTCTCAAAGTTGAGAGTTCCGCTTTGGTCGATGGCGGCCTCGACACGAGGTAGTAAGCCCTTATTGGGGCAACAAGGAGAATAAGTCTTTAGTATCCGCTAAAAAAGCAGTGATTTTTCTGTGATCATTGGATTAAAAAAGAATTAATAACTGCTGCGGAATCCTTTGTTAAAAAAGGATTAATCAAACTTAATATTAATTCAAGTTCGTCTGCAGATAGTCCGCCTCACGTTTTTGCCACGAGCCAGACTCGGAGACGATGACACGAAACGGGCATTCAATCTTATGCCTTTTAGCTGAGAAAAACATTTGTATTTGTAACATTTGCTGCTACTTTCTATGCACTTTGTCAGGTTGAGCTGTTCACGTAACGATCTGTCCTGCAACCGGACATGATTCCCCCGTCATGCGGGAAATTCTGCATTGGGCAAACAGGCAGGTGCTTAAATGTACACCTGAAAGAGCACTCAAAAAAAGTCAGCAGTGATGCCATAGACAGGCATTTGGCCGAGCATTGCAGAACGTGTGACAGTAGGCCTGCCTGCCAAACGGCGTTCGAGAAAACTGTGTTAATCTGCTTTCACCGCGACCAACTCACTCGAAAGACTGTTGAAGCGTCCAAGTTAGCTCTGACAGGACCTGGATGTGTCAGCACATTGTCATTATCTCTGTGAATAAGAGAACTTGAAATTTTTGGTGCAAATGGGTGGTGCCTGCAGGTGCTGTGCATGCGCTTCGGTAGTGGTTGTCAATGTTCTGTTCTCTTCTTTCTTTCTTGTATTTTTCGGGAATGTATATATTTGCACCTGATCATGCAATAAAATCTCAGTTGATAGCACTTGTCCGTGTCCACTCGCTCGTCCCGTCTTTCTTTGCACGCTATTATTTTCAACTTAGAATACCATATCCATACTCTGATTTCAGATCATTTCATGATTGGTGATTAGTGCAGCAGTTTCGTCTCTGATACTTGAATGAGCTGATGCTGGTACGTTACATATTAGTGTTTCACTTTTTCTATATAACACCTCGCATTTTCTGACGATATGTGCTTCTTTCCTGCCAGGGTCAAACTGGTCGACTATGGTGAAGAGCTCCTGGTGAACAGAGAGCAGTATGTGGCTTTTCATTTTTTTTTTCTTTTAAATTAGAAAGTGTAGTTTTAGTCTTATCAGGTTGCTGATGTCCGCTCATCTTGTCTTGATATTGCGTTTGTAGTTTGGTGCTGGGAGTTTTGAAAAAGCATGTTTGTGCTGATGAGGTTTTTACATTTTTTATTTTTCCTGGTTGCTCAGCATGAACGCTTCACAGGACATAGCATAATGTGCAGTTTATTTCTGGGCCCATTCTTTGTGCATTGTTTCGCCATTTTTGCTGATTATGCATTGCTTCTTTTACGCATCTTTTTAGCATGCTTTCCAGTTTTTTCAGTTTCCATAAAAGCACCTTAAATATTAGGAAAAAATTGTACCGTTGTGTCGTGTTTGTTTTTGTGTTGTGTGCAGAATGTCATTTGTATGTGCTTGTATTTGCTTTTATTATTGCCTTTTTTTTTTTCAGAAAAAAAAAATGCATCGTTGAATTTTCAGCAGTATTAGGGCAGCATTAACATCCACGCCACAGTCTCGGCCTGCAGTTAAAGCTGTAGTGATAACGTGATGTTTATAATTACAGGAAATAAGCTTATCATATTATTGCCTTGACAGAAATGAGAGAAGCCAGTCCTAAGGAAATATTTCCAAATGGTATCGGGCAAGTGATGCATTAGACAAAAAGATGGCAGATCTCAAATCGTAGTCAGTTCAGCCAAGGAAAGCGATGAAAAGGATATAAGGTGTGCTTTTAACAAAAGTTGGATCTGGTTACAGCAGAACAAGCTAAATCACCTGTTGTGTATCATAGTGCTGCCGCTCCAAATGCCACTTCCTGTATAGTACTTCCTGTCTTGCCTGAGCATCATATTTCGCTCAGCATCTCGTCCCTGCTTTCCTCCGCATGTCCGAAGCTGCACAAGGACGCTGAACTCTTTTCGCTCTCTCTCTGTCGCATGACTGTGTGCCCTGCTTGTAGTCTTTCGCTGCTAATAAACAATTTTGCCCCAGACTCGGTCAGCAAACACTTCATTACCCCAAAGAAAGATTAAACGGCAAAACAAGGCTGTTAAACATAAACTACATATTTATATATATGTATCTAGATCACATGCATTTGCTGCAGGTCTAGAAAAAAGAAGTTTCAGCCTTATATTAAATGTAAATGACATGCTCTCTGTGATTAGTGAAAGAACGTTTCAGGTAACATCATGTGACGATGTCCATGTGCAACTTGTGCAATTGTTTTCGGCCACTAATATAGTTGGTGCGTAAATAAGCCGTGCTGACACCATTTCCACTGGCACTTAAGTTACACCTGGAGAAATGGTACTTTGTGTTTTCTTCTCGAGTCACTGTTAATGACGCCGCTGTTCTACACCCTTCTCTCTTTTCTGGCAGGTTACGCAAGCTGCCCTGCAAGAGGGTTCTCAATGTTCCCTTCCAGTGCATTGAATTTTCGCTGTCTGGGCTGAGACCTGCACTGCCAAAATCTCAGCCCACATCCCGTAGAGCAAAGCAGTAAGAATGTTCTGCTACACTATTGCTAGGAACAGCAACAATACGAATATGGTGGTAGTGTATGGCGTTGAGCAATATTTTGAAGCTTCAGTGGTGTTGAGAAAGTAAACGAGTTTCAGTTGCATGGCAGCTAATTTATTGGTCATCACTGATCGTTAAGTATGCCTTGTACTAGTACTACATGTTCACTAGCTATATACCAGCAGAGAGCGACATACTTCGCCTTCTTTTGACTACTTTCGCACACTTTATAGTGCATTAGTGTAGGGCTCTGTCCGATGAAAAGCCTTTGTCTGAAGCTGCATCTAGGCCCAAAGAAGGGGATAAACTAAATTTCGAACCAATGGTGGTGCGAACAGCTCAGTTTTGCTGGTCACTGTTGCCGACTAGAGAGCAGGAAAAGAAAAGCGAGTGGAATTCGAGGCTGGCTTGCAGCAGAAAACTGATTTTCAAGGTTCTTTTTAAGGGTTTCAGTCACGCTTTCTTAAATACCATGTCAGCATCAGGGAGCCTCAGCAATGATAAATTAATGTCACTTTCTGCTTCAAGGATTCCTAATGGCCAATGGAGTGTTGCTGCCACGGAATATGTTACCTCAACGCTGAAGAGTAAGTTGACTGACCATGAATGTGCAGAAGTGCATATCCGTGTGTAATTAGTAATTCGGACTTTCTCTGTTACATATGTAACGGGGCTTAGCAAAAAACAATGCTCAAACTGGCTTTTCCAAATGGTCCCGAACTTCCTTTGCTTTTATGCATTTGATCCTTTGCATTTTCAATTTTTTTTTTCTCGCTCAGCATCATTTCTGCTCTGTTTGCATGTATGCATATAGGGCAAGTTCATTTTTTCCCTCTTGCTAGCATAAAAAGCTTGCCGATTTCATATTGAAGCTTAATGCCAGTGTAACGCCAGCGGCCTCAGTGGTCTTTGGACATTGCTGGCAATGTGCAGAAGTGATAGGTGTTCCCCAAGCGATAGGTGTCATTTCAAGTGTTCCCAAGGGTACAGTCCAATGACCCTTGCTTTTCCTCATACACAATCTTCCTTCCAATATTTCCTCTACTATCCTCTTATTTGCTGACGATTGTGTAATTTACCGCCCAATCATTAGCAGTACTGACGTTGACATTCTTCAACAAGATCTTAACCAAATTGAAGCTTGGTGTAAACGTTGGTTAATGCCTCAATATTTCCCAAACATGTTTTATTTCGCTCCATCGTCGGGAGGTGCATACTCCTTCTAAATACACTCTTTTTGGTTCTGAGGTGTCGTCCGCCTCTTCTTCTAAGTACTTGGATATTACTGTAACACAAAACGTTCATGGTCATCTCATATCATGAACATCTCTAATGAGGCTAATCGTACCCTTGGTTAGATACGGCGCAATCTATGATTACCCACCCCATCCATCAAATCACTAGCATACCTAACTTTTGTCTGTCCTAAATTAGAATACGCTTCAGCAATATGGAATACTCACCAGTCTAACCTTTCTTTAACCTTAGAAAAAAATACAAAATTATGCTCTCCGCTTCATTTATTCCGATTATTCATACTACACTAATGCGTTTGCTTAAAAATCTAGAGCCAACTTACCCAGCCTTGAAACGCGACGTAAAATTTCTCGATTGTGCCTCTTTCATGTGTTTTATCATTCACCTTTAGGAAAATCAGTCATATCACTTGCTTATCATCTCTCAAGCCGTATTAATCACCATAAGACCACCTACACCTCCACCGCAAGAACTACCGCTCACTCTCGATTTTTTTTCTTCACGTCATCCCGGGACTGGAATCATATCAACGCCATTCATTTTAAGAATGTTATCAAGATCATTGTTGTTCAACTCTCATGCCCATCCCTCATGTAATGCCCCAGAGGCCTTTGAGGTATCAAAAAAACAAACAAAAGAAAAACAAGTTTGTCAAAGCCTTTTTGCTGCATGAAAAATAAATGCTATATTCAGTAATCTGGGGGTGTCATTAATTTACCCTGGTGACAACTTGATGCACAACTCAGTCAAGTAAAGGACCATTTGGCATTATGAAAACAAAACAGATGAAATTGCACTAAAATTCCAGGCATGTTTTTGGCTGAGCAGCTAGGTTTTTCTCTCTGGAATGTGGTGCTAGTACAGTGTATATTGTTTTACAGGATACCCCGTTCAGTTTATGATATTTTTGTGTATGCTGCAATTTTAGCTGCTCTTTGTGCCTTTCTGGCCAATGGAACAGGTTTGGTAAGGGCTGGAATTTGGTT
Source organism: Amblyomma maculatum (assembly GCF_055883805.1). Classification (NCBI taxonomy): domain Eukaryota; kingdom Metazoa; phylum Arthropoda; class Arachnida; order Ixodida; family Ixodidae; genus Amblyomma; species Amblyomma maculatum. The sequence continues at coordinate 66,410,621 of NC_139352.1, read as the reverse complement.
TCTTACATCGAAATTATCCGGAGCCCTTCACTACCACACCCTTTATAGCATCAGTCACTTTTGGAATTTTTAACCTCGTGAACCTTAGTCTGTTTTTGTTGATCTGCAGTGACGTTCGACTAACAAACTTGAACCACAATGGGTGCCTTGTTTTTGATTTTCCAGAGGCAAGTTCGGTGGAGGTCGAAGTGCTTGGCAAGGCCATTTCAGGCGGCCTCTACGGAAGGCTGTTTGTTGAATGGAACGAGAGTTTCATGTCTCTGAACGAACAGCTGGTCAACCTGAACTATGCTGCTTTAGATTCTGAAGATGACCGCACCGGTATGTGAACTTGCCATAAACCTCGCGTCGTGCTAAGCATCGGCTACTCAGTTCCAGCAGACTGAGTAGGCTGAAAAACTTAGGAGCCAGCGTTTAATATTTAATTAATTTAATAATTTTAATTTTAATTAAGTTACTTGTGTTTAAGTAAAATCTTGAACCTCCACTCAGGGCAGCTGAACTTGGTGAGAATTACTGCCAGGTAGTAAAAAAGCCACAACAATACAATTTCGTGGAAATTTGTTCTATACTGGAATGTACAACAAGGTGTGTATTGGGCCGTAGTAGCGGTTGAAAACACACAAACGTTGAAGATTGTGCTTGCTTTGTGTCTATTGTGCTGTATTATTTTCAGTTGTTGGGTTGCTTTTCTACTTTAAGCAGATGCGAGCTTTCCAAGGCTCCAAGAAGGCAAAGAATCCGCAGATGGCACATTTTCTTTGTTGCATTTTTTTTGCTCACAAGCGATTTTCTGCCCATTGGTTTTGAAATTTTCACCTTCGATTAGGCATGGTATGGATCATGGCTCTCTGTTCCTCTTCACATTTCTTAAGTTACGTAACATGCAGTTTTTATTTCAGACTTCATTGTTCAGTCACAAAGTCTTTGAATTTTGCAGTTAAAATATGTTACTGAATTTGTTTCGATGCTGTCATTGCTGCTAATTGTCAGCAACTGTTGCAAAGAATTCTGCTATTTGCTTGATTCTGAGTGCTTTCAAAGGTAGCTTTTGTTAGTTCTTCATGTGCATTTTCTTCAGTTCCAGATGTGTTAAACGAGCAGGATATCCAGCATGAAATCAACGAAAAACGTCCCTCAATCCCGGACTCTCCCGTCGAGCCCTGCGCAGAAGGTTCCAGATCGGACCATGGCATTCAGAAGAATGCCATCACAGAGTCGCAAGAAGCGTCTGACACCACCTCTGAAGCTTTCCTGCCAAGTGTGGCACAGCTGAGTCCACCGGACAATCCTGTGGAGGAAGTGTCACTGAGAACTCGTCTTCGTGCTGACGTAGCAAGCTCTCCCCTGCAGCAGTTGGGCTCATCAACCAGCTCCCCATTTGAACCACTGGAGTCTTCTACTGGTTTTCTGAAATGCACTGCATTGAAAGGTCTTAGCAAGCATGAAGCAGTTTCTTCCGCGGACAGTAGGAGTGTTTCGACTCCAGCCTCTGAGTCTCCATCCATCACTGCCAAATCCCAAGAGACTGCTGAAGGTCACCAGCATCAGATGCTTTTGTCAACATGCGATACTAGAGAGCTCCAACATGCCCAAAGTGACACCGACACCCTTGGGCTTGCGTCACCTCAAGAAGGTTCAAGTGACGGATGCTTAGTGCAGGCAGATCGTGACGCCCTCCTAGCATCACCTCAGACAGGTGAAAGTAACGGGCACTCACCGCAACTGGACGGGGATAAACTTGGGCTCATGTTACCTCGGGCAGGGTCAAGGGACGGACGCTCGTCACAAGTGGGCAGCGACGCATCTGGGCACACGTCACCTCAAGTGGGCGCAAGCGACACGTCCCAGGCAGACAGCAAAGCAAGTAAACTGAAGGACCTGCTGCAAGCGAGAAAGCATTGCTCTTCCTCTCTCTTCTTTTCCACAGAGGAGGAAGCTGGGAGTGGTGGGTCACTGGATCTTGTGAAGTCTGAGACGACGGTGAAAGCTTGTGACAGATTGTCTCTCGATGGGCCGGTAGGGTTTACTTTGCACCGAGGGCACTTGTGAGCACGGCGGAAAGCTTTTCTGGATGTACTGAAACTTGGTCTCTACTTTGCAGGCACCGGCCAAGGCTAAGCCACAGGCAGAGAAGGCAGCCTCAAATCGGACTAGCACTTTAGGCCAGGTGATTCGGCATTTATGCTCTTTGATCTTTTTTTTTTCTTGAGGAACAGCTAGCAGTCCAGTTACGTAGTGAAATAGAAATGTATTTTATGATCGTTGGCTCTCCCAGCCGGGGCATGCTGCAGATTGTCAAAAAATTGGGTTCCTAACCTCAAATGCCCTGGCAGTTTATGAGACATGCACGGATAGAATGCAGTACATTTAATACCCTCCTGTAACCTGTGATGTATGTTTCGAAAAGGCTTCAGTCCGTATATTCGTAATTAGTATGTGTAGTATATAAACGTTGTTGGGTGAGGCATGAAAAATGTTGAAAAATGTTGATTTAGTGTCTTGTCTGTGTGAACAGTTGCATTGGCACTGAGGGCCAGTAGAAGTTGGCCTTTATTGACAGGGTACCACACCCTAATCAGATTACTAAGAGACCGCTCTCACCCAGAAAGGAGAATCAGTTTGAACTCTGAGCAATTATTACATGACGTCTTCCTCATTCTTTTAAAGCAGAAACATTTGGTATGGTCTGCTGGCCTCAGGATAGTTATATTCCTAAACCAGTTTGTAGCCAGTCTGTTTAAGGTAATGAAAAACTTGAGTAAGAACTTGGAGGGACACTTAAGGTATGATGCGACAATGTTAACTTCCATTTGTGGTATCCCCTTGTAGATTCTTGCTTGCATGCATAAACTTCGCTGCACACAATTACTAATTCAATTTTTTCCTATGATATTTTTCGTGTACTCTTTAACATACAGTTGCGCATCAACGGTTGCCAAGCATAGATATACGAGTAAAGTCCCACTTCAGTCAAGCTGAACTAGCACACCTGCGTCTGATTCAGAATGCAGACATGCTGGAAGGCAGTGGTCACGTGACGTCACACAAGCTGATGGCCAGTCAGGGCATGGCATGGAAAAATCATGAGCATGGTTCCGTACCACCTGCCAGAACCACACCTGAGATTTTTTTGCTCGCAACGCCGATGTCGGATTTTCGTGAGGATGCCGCCTTTAATGCTGTCGCGTTAAAAGCACCGTTTTTGAGATTCCATTTTTATATTTAAACCGGCGCGCATTTAGACATTGCGTAAAGATTAGCTGTCACAGTAAAAAAAAAGGCGGGCTTTCAAAACACTTGATATTAGCAACGTTTGTCAGTTTAAATGCATATTGTTCACTATAACTACTGTAAACTACATGAAGGCACCCAAAAATTGAGTTTTTTACTATAGGCTTGATAACAAAGGCTTCCCACAGTTTTGGTGCATTATTTCAAGTTTAGGGCTTCTTAACGAGTCGATGAGCTTCAACACGTATACTCCGGGAAGAGTTTCACTAGTAGATCTTCCAGCTTACTCCCTCTGACTTTTTTCTAGTGTTCAGTTTTACATGCCGTAGTTTGCATCATGGTAAGCCTGTCACTTGATAGTCTGTATTTATATTCTCCCCAGGCTACTGCAAGAAGAAAGAACAAAGCACCACCCGAAATGGAGGAATACAGAGATTTTATGACACCCTGCGATGTGATCGAAAATGTAGATGAAGCTGCTGAGGAGGCAAAGTGGAACCTTAAATTCACTGCCAAAGAGCAAGACCTTGTGGCCATGAATGTCTGTAAGGCATCAGAAGACTTTCGGTGAGTCGGCGCTCTGCTTGTTTTAATATCCTAATATGCATTCAATGTATCAAGTGTTTTAATACATTTTGTTATTGAGGTGTCCTGAACGACTTTCGTGGTGGCAGGAAAAATGCCTTGCAGTTAAGGAAATTTGAAAGCAACATTGTTCCAAAAGAATTCTGTTGAATCCCACAAATACTAGAAGCATTGTCTCTGATTGCTTCAGTGATTTGATGCTCATTTTTGGAATGTTTTGGATGCATGTAAGACATATATGCATTTGGTCACGTCTTTGTGTGCTATTGAAAACTGTTCAGTAGAACGCTAACCGTGTTGGAAGCTAAATGTTAAAAGGGGGACAAAACAACCAGTCGCCTAACATGAAAGATTCATGAAGGCAGTCTTTGTTGAATCAATGGCCAATATCCTTAAGGGCCATCGACCTGAGTATGCAGCTGTTTTCCGGGCTATATTCATTTGGTTATTTTTGCTGACAGTGGGTTCGTTTATAACTTTCGAAATTAACTGTAACAGGTACATTTTCAAATATTTGATCTAGTTTTGTGCCTGACGCGTGGTTTTGTACCTAAAGTTGGCATTGGGTTCTCATATATCCTACAGCCACTGTGCCCGCAACAAACGGTTGGCATTTGAGTGTTCATATGATGATGTCACACTGTAGTTTTCTTCTAATGCATCAAATGGACAGAACTATACTCTCACGCATGTTTTATGATGGATGACTGATGGCAAACATATCTGGACAGCTGTTCATCGAGATTGTTTTTTTTTTTTTTGGTAGACTAAGTTTCTAACTCCTTCTTTTGCCATTTCTTTTCTCCTCTCTGTTAATGACAGCTGCCATGACTTTCGGAACTTTTCTGAAGTGCCACCGAATCTGGACCCATATATGCAGCTCAAGGATGGTGCACATTTCAGTGGCAATTTTGTAAGTATACATGCTTCCAAGGCTCATGGAAATGAAAATAGGGCTGTATTAGATTTTAACTTCGTGTCACCCTGGTTTAACTTGATGGCAATATTTCTTATTATAAGGCTATTAAAAGCCGGCTTAGGCAGCACGTCACATATTGCTGCCAAAGGCTAACCAGCAGATCCATTGTTCAGCTGCCTGAAGGCGACATAAGATGACTGCCTACCCAAGCAAAAAAAAGTGTGTGGCAAAAGATAGGGCCGACCTTTCTCGCCGACCAAAAAGTGGCCGGCCGACCTTCGGCACCCGAATGAGGGCCGGCGTCGGGGATTGACACTGACCTAACGTTGGCCGATTTTAGGCAATCGACTACGGCCCAACCTTTTGGCCCGACGTGACCGACCACCTGCCGCACGTGGGCCTGCCGTCTGCCAGCGTTACTGAATGGTCGGCCGCTCGTCTGCCCTAGCATTTTGCTGACGAAAGACCATACGTCGGCCGGTTGCTTCCCGACGCCGGTTAGTGGCCGGCATCGCCCCTCGTGCAGGTATCATGCCATGCATTTAATATATCGTGGGCCATGCATATATAACGGGGTAGCACATACAAATGCATCAAGAAAAGCAGTAGCTTTTCTGATGCCATGAAGAAACAAAAGCTGCAGTATTTGGTGAAAAATTTATTTGTCAACAGCGTTCAGAAAAAGCTCGCGATTTGCTTTTTAATAAGCGTGGATATATGACTGCGCGTGTGCCACATATGGAAGATGGGCTTGAGGCTTGGTCTCCTTCTTTTGGCAGCCTGTCGATCACTTGATGTCTGCGACTGGTCGGATCTGCGGCAGGTTCCATCTTGGTCAGCTGTACGAAGACAAGTGTTTTAATGAAATATTTCCTTTTCGCCTAGACTTTTACATTGCAGGCAAATATAGGGTGAAAGGTAGAAAAAATAATGTCTGCTCACTGCCACCAACTGCACTATCACATCAATATATTTTATGCGCTTGACTTCATGCGACCCTACTGAAAACGCATTAGCGCAAAGCCGCAATAGGTAATCAGGATCCGTGAATCCGCGAGAAAGGCGCGATCACTTCGTTTTGCTGGAGTCATGATGTTGCAATTTGAAACCGTAGCGCAGTCAAACCTTATCCTCCCGAAGCGCGTTCTTGAATGCTAATGCTGCAATTTAATAATTCTAGCAAAACCAAGTGTCCGCGCTTGTCATAGAGCGCGTATGAGGGATTCCAACGCGGCTGAACAAACAGTTTCCGCGATATTTACATGAAACCTACAATAAGTTTATTCCGTAGAATGCAGCTTAATTTTCTCAAACTAGATGGAACTTTTACAGCAAAAGCGACCGGATATTTAACGATAAGTCATCTGATTTATTTTCGTTATTTAACAACCGAGCATTATTTTAAAAATTCGGCTATTTAGACAGCCCAACTCTTAGAAGCTTATAGAACCCGTTGTAAATTTTTAAAGCTTGAAACAGGTTAGCTGAACACCTCATGAGCATGTAAGCACCAGGAAATAATCCGCACAATGAAAATACAACTGCTTGCCCAGAAAGCAAGCGCACAGAGCAAAATCAATGTGAAACGGCTCAGATCTGTGTGCATCACATATATAATTCCAAAACCCACAAAATGAACGCACTGGCTCACTTACCTTGCCAGCATACCGCATCACTCAATCATCAATTTTCACGTATAGACATCATTACAGCAGCAAAAAAAAAAAAAAAAAAAAAAAAAAAAATAATAATAATAATAATAATAATAATAAACACGGCATAAACATTGTACTCAGTCCTGGCACGAGCTTGCTTGGCAGCAGCGATGATGCTTGTACAGCTTCTGATCGCTCCTATGGCGAGGGGTGCTGCAATATTTATATCAGTGATAGCATTTGACATTTAACTGGGTTGCATGCGTCCCATCGATGTGAGTCGGATAATCGAATTTTTCAAACAAAATCAGCGCTAATACCTGTCCGGCAAGTGCACCGCCATAAAGAAGTGAAAGGCCAGCGTTTTAGTGTAGAGGAGACCAAGGACTTCGGGCTTCGGCGAAACGAGCTTCCACTGTCGCAGCCAGTTTCCAGATCAGCTGATATCGCCTCCCTGCACGATCAGCGCAAGGCGCGCATACCAATTACAAAATATGCATTTACAGTAACAAGATGCGCATAAGTCTCAAAAAAATACATAATTAGTTGCAGTTCATTATCGTATAGAAGAAAATCAGCGCTAATTTGACTTACCTGATGGGTATACATGTCAGTGCATGCACTTCGATATGAAGTGAAAGACGGGCGTTTTGGGGCAGAGGAGATCGGACCTCGGACTGCAGCGAAAAGAGCTAATTCCACCGCCACAGCATCGTTTCCAAGTCGGCTCAGCACGTCTTCCTGCGCAATCAGAGCGAAATGCGCGCACATCGATTATATAAAAAAAAAAAAATGCACGTAGTAACAAGATGCGCATATATATACGCGCTCCAGAAACAGTTGCAGTATATTGTCGTATCGAACAAAATATGTGCTAATTGGACTTACCTGATCGGTATAGTGAGTGTCCCTCCATGTTAAAAGGCGAGCATTTTGGGGCAGGAGATACCGAAGGACCCAGACTGCAAAATGAGCCAATTCTGCCACCGCAGCCAGCCGCAGCCTTGTTTCCAAACGGCTCAGCAAGTCTTCCTGCGCGATCAGCGCCCACACCAATTATATATATATATGAAGAAAGATGCAAGGGGTATATAACAAGACAAACATATGCTCCAAAACAATACATTATTATGTTCAGTATAATATCGAATCTAGCAAAAAGCTCCTCTGATCAAGACCGAAAGATCATGTACTTACGCATGTTTTGGTGAACTTCGGCACGAAGAATCTGTACAAGCGGCTGCAATCATCAGCTGCATATATGGGCTGTTCTTTTCAAACGCTGACTGCACCAGGAGGTTGAGACAGATTGAATTTGCGCGAAATAAAAGCGGACGATAAGATTAGGCAGTACGCATCGCGCCCACACGGAGGCTGGCCGTCGACTGAGTGACGCCGCGGCCGCGCATCTTAGCTCGCGCGGGATGTGTTTTCCCGCCATTTGGACATGTGACCTCAAGAAGGGAGCAGGGGGGGAGAGAAGCTGCAAAAAGCAGCGAGAATCTCCCTGTGTGCGGTGCATGCAATTCTTTTTTTTTTTTTTTTTTTTCGCGCTATCTCTCTCTGCTTCGGCATTCCTGTCGCCCCCGCGGTAGGGTGCCTCGATGCCTTTCGCCTCCCCGTGGTTCTTTCCGCTTTGCCGCAAGGAAAAGAGATGGGCCGATGGGGGGCAGCGGGTCCCGCGCAGCGAGAAGCAGTTTTCTTTCTTTTTCACGTACTCCCCCTCCCCCCCCCCCCTCCCTCGTCGTTCAAGAAGCGTCGAGGTAGTTTCTTTTCTTTTCTTTTCTTTTTTCTACGGCTTCTGTAGAACCCCCGTCTTGATACCAGCGGCTGTAGTTCTTTGCATGAAAAAAATATGGCTTGGAGTGAATGTATGTAATGTTCTTTTAACCGAATATCTTCCACATAAACCAAGTGTGGGGCAGTAGAACACCTGCAGCTTCATTTAGCCAAAATAGCAAGACCTGGCTACGTATATAGTGTTCAGTAACTTTATCGGAACCGTCTTGGAAACTTTTCCAAGACGGTTAAGTTGCAGAACACTGTATATTATGAGTGCTTTTGCAGAGATTACATAGTCCATGCGGATTTATACTTCCCAAAGCAGTACGTGGGTTATTTAGAGTCCCTCGGGCTGTCATATTAATCGCAAACCACATTTCCGTTTTCGCGTTTGGTTTCCATCATAATGCGGCTTCTGCAGCTCGACTAAAGCCCGTGACTTCGAGCTCAAGCTGGTAAATAACGATTGAATCACATAGTAACTGCTGCAAGTTTCTGACAAAAATATATTTTGTCCATTTGTTCTAGGGATGCATGAAAATCAGTAGAAGATCGCAGGGCGAAGTGCACCGGATCCGGATGAAAGCTCATAAAAGCTCACCGCCTCTTTTCTTGACCCCGTACGAAATGTAAACTCACGGAGGCTGCGAAACGAATTTAAGGGCGTTTAGGATTGATAGGTTTCGAGGGCACTGGCAAAAGTAATTGACGGTTAACATATAAACCTTAAAGGCACGTGATCTCTTCGGTTTACCGTGGGTTTGCTTAGAGTTATGTTATAGGTTAACTTTATGATGAGGTTGTTTAAATTCAGAGGTTACCATTTAACCATAAAAAAAAAATGGACAATTACATTCGTAGGTTCATAGCAGTTACCGCGCAAATCTTAGGCACTTAATACTAAGTATGCTTCAAACAGACAATCAGCGCCTACCAGTTCACAAATTCAAGCATAAGTTCATGACAACTCGCGATCAACCACAGAGTGTACCATACCCGCCGCGGCTCAATTAGCGCGCGGTTAAAGCGTTATTTCAAAATATGTATAAATAACAGTTAATTTCACCTCCTGTTGCGCAATGTATATTTCTATCAGCAGGCTCAAATGATATAGTGTCAATATATATCATGCACGCGGTATAACTCAATGTTGCATAAAAATAGCTGTTTCAATGATACGAATTTTCCACTTTTCTCCTGCTAAGCCGACTGCCTCATGGAATGTAGAGGGGAAACCTGCGGTATTGCAGGAGACTTTACTTTGATATGGACAATGTTATTTAATGATATATTATAGCAGCAGTGAATACGCGGCTGGGGAAAAGGGGATTCGAGGAACTTTATATATATTCTGGCATTTCATACCATATTTCTGCGTGTGAGGCTGACGTTGAAGAATTTAACAATGTAGACCGCCACTGGTGCAGGAACCGATCGATCCTCGTCATGTTGCGCGGGATTCTCAAAACGCAATCCCTTTGAATTTTCTCAAAAGAACCAAATGTTACTTTTTGCACAATGCTTGTGTTCGCAGGAAGTTACGTTCGACAGGCGAATCGTCCGGGCGATCGGCTCTTTGCGTGCCTTTCATTTTTATTTGAAAACTATCAGGACCACATTTGTGTTCTGGATAAACACAGTCGGCCTCGGCATATTGATATATAAGGAATAAAGCTTTCCTAATCCCCGTGTTTTAACTGAGGCGGGCAAATATTTGTCCCAAGCTGTTCCATTTATCCTCATGTCGGCAATATACCCGAGTTTCGTCTATCGAGAGTGCAGCATATATATGCGAAGCGTTACAGCTCATTTGGTCCAAAAGCCACCTCGCTAACCCGGTTTTCGCTTGAGTATCGTCGAGTTTTGTCTGAAATATTCGGAATGTGGTAGTAAATATGCAGATGCGGTCCAGGTTCCCACCGGGATCTGTGACAGATGCTGCGCCTTTACTTTCCTATAACCAATTTGCAATTAACTGCGGTTGTCCACCGAAATAGAGAGATAGAGAGAAGAATGAGAAGGCGTTGTATCCCGTCAAACGTTAAGGGGAAGCTTGAGCGTCCCCCTAATTTTTATTTCCTTCTTTCAATTATTATTAACTATTCCATCGTACCACTGTGTAAGGTCGTGGAACAATTTACTCTGTGCGACTGCAGACGTGCGTAAGTGCGTGCGTGCGTACGTGCATGAGTCACAATAGTCACACTAGGGATAGATATTAACTCAATAATCTCGGATATCTTGTTCATCCTAAAGTTATAGCTAATTAACGTATGCGCGATACTTCTGATAAAGCCTAGTGCACACAGGTGCCAACTTTCCCACATCTGTGTTCCTTGATTGTTTATTGATCCAGCCTCCCAATGATACGACCCTGCATGGCTTAGCACGTGTTTTCTTGTGTATTCCTCTTGCAAAGTCAATCTACTTTGATTATATTTTCACTATAGCTAGGTGGTGGCGCCTATTTGGGTTCCGCCTTGTCTTCATTATGCCCTTCGTTGTGCGCTATTGGGTATCCGAGTTAGTGGATCACATAGGTTACGTTGGGCGGCCTTAACTTTTATACTGGCTTGGAAGTAGAAGGCAGATGTTTGTAGTGCATGGTCAGGGGAAGCAGGCGCACGTGTTCGCATAGTTAGAGGAGATGTTCGTAGACGGAGCATGGATAGCCATAGCAGTATCTAATCTCTGCGAAGCGCTCTGCTATTCTGCGCCCCTACACATATGTGCCAAAGGTATGCGAAGTGGGAGACGCCTGTTGCACCCAATCTCCCGCATGCTGTAAGAGACTTTCGGTGGCGCACTGAGTGTGGCGTATTCGATCCCCACCAAATTAAACAGGCTTTACAGCTGGCATATTGATCTGCACTGTATCAACTTTGGTCAGGTAGAGTCTCACACACGTGTCCTTAAGGACTGTGTCGCAGCTTGGACATTCCGCTGCCTAGCGCCGTGAGCTTTTTCGTCGCACAGTGGAAGGCCGCGCGAAGCGTTCGAACAACGTGTAGTGAAGTCCGTGGGATTGATCATTTGGCAGAATAGGAACGCGGTCGATCGTATTCTTTCGGTGACCCCGTTGTCTACTGTTCCCCATGCTAGTGCGTCTCACCTAGATATAGCCATCTGTTAGCTCTTGGAGAGCAAAGCTTTATCCGGAGGTTGTTGACGCGGCACATCAAACTCAGGAAGGTCACTTGTACATCGAAGTGATTTGAACTCGGTTCTTGTCTTGAAAGACGCAAGCCTGCGGCTCACGCGTATATGTGTGAGCACAAAGGATCGAGCAATCGACTGTCTGGAAATTTGTTAGGTGGTCAGAGCTCCCGAGGGAGTCCTGTTGCAGCTGCGCATTATTGATATACAACGTGTGACCAGAAACTCACTGCATTATATATTTCTTGCCGCTACCTTATATGTTCGGTACTGTTTGCTGTTTTACTGAAACATTATTTATTGTCCCAGTGTGCTTTGCTATTTCCATGTTTATCAATAAGATTTCTTTGGTTCCCTGCTAAGTAAATGGTTGAAGTTCACGCCTATGACGTCATGATCGTTTCTACTCTCTTATCCCGGTACTTTTCAAGCAGAAGTCTTAAGTTTCTGGACCTATGCAGCATTCCTTCCACATGCAGGGCTATTCTACAAGCGATCTCTCGGCTTAGTACGTACGACAGATAATTCGCTTTAATCCCTTCCGATACATGTTCACGCCTTAAAACTAAAAGTTCTCCATATTATTAGTCTGAAGCCACAACAAAAACCCGAAATTGCGGCAGCTGCTTCAGGAAAGAATTCTTTTCAATTAGCTTCTTTTATTGCGCGTACCTCGTGTAGCTCTCAATAAATATTATTAATTTTCAATCACTCTGTATAACATAGGGGTCTCAAACTCATATTGATATGCAGGATGCGTTGAGAAAATATGTCTCTCGCGGACCAGGAGTGGACAGTAACAAGCAAGAAAATATAGAAGCCATAATTCAAAACAATCTGTAAAACAAAAGCGAAATACTAATAAAATAAATAAAAATCAACTGTATCGTTCCTATGAAACCACACTCCCATTATTGAGCAAAAAGAAAAAAGGAAAAAACAAACAAACAGAAAAACAGAAAAAGCGGAGCATCTTCGATTTTTTTTTTTTTTTCTTTGTCCAAACGCGCCGGAGGAGCGCGTTACTTCAGGATGGCTTGGCGGAGTTACTGAAAGGATACAGCGGTTGAAAACTATTACAGTCACTTGTCCTGACAATATATAAATGCGAATGAAAAAGAGGTCTGGTTGTCCAGCGCCTAGTTATTGAAGGTAACAAAGTTGACTGTCTTGTAATTTTAACTAATAACGCGCAACTTTGGAAAACGCGCTTGCATTTCCAACATTTCGTTCGCACGTACAGCGTCCTCGCGCGCTCGAGATCGTCTCTTGGTCGCGCTCTACACTTCTGCAACGAACTTGAAAGCACGCACGCACCCACGAGCACAAGCTGCCGAGTCTTCCAAGAACTGTTGACAAGAAGCGGGGGAGGAGAGGGGGTTAGTTTCCGGTGTAGAATCGGACCGCTCGCTGCGAAAATGCGCCCCTCCGACTTCCGAAAAAAAAAAAAAAAAAAAAGAAAAGAGCCGCCCGTCCCACCCCGGCAGGTCGTAAAAGAGGATGAATGGGCCACACGCAAAGAAACAAAACCAAATGACAAGGACGCTGGCCTGTTTTCTCGCGGCTCTTAGCTTTACCAGACTGTTTTGAGAAAAACAGTATGCGATTAATAACCTGGACAATAATCATTTTCCTTCGTTTTTTTTTTCTTCATGTATTTGATCGTAAGACAACTTTGTTCGAAAAGAGCTCCTTCAAAAATAGTATACAAATACCACAAAACTGCATGCTCTCTTCAAAGTCGGCGTGTATACATTTCTTCTCTCGCCCGGTCAGGAACGCTCGCCACCAACTTTCGAGCTGCGGGGGTGACACAGTTGCCCCGCCCTTCCCATTTTCCCCCTCTTTTCCGCCCTTCCTTCGAAACGTCCGAGCGTGAGGTCGGTTTTGTTTCGTCCGAGTCTCCCTCCGTGTACGCATTTCTCTTCTCCTGCTGCGAAGTAGTGTTTTTAGAATTTGTCTCTGCTTGCCTGCTGGAGCGTTCGCCGCGGCCAAGGCTTGCCAGTGCCCTACGCATAATTTCTGCCCCCCGTGTGCTTTTTCTCTTCTGCCCGCTTCTTTTATTTTACACAATAGCCTTCTCCTCCCTTACAATGCGAAGTTGCGTCTACTCAAGTGCCCAGCTGCCATATAGCGAATTTCAGTGAGTGATACGGGCTAAATGGGGTGTACGGGAGCTTGTGCGCCAAAAATATAACTGATGTTACATCACCTACAGCTGCGCTTCGTAATAAGCAAACAGTATAATGTATAATGACATGATCTACACATGAAATCGCGGTCACCTTGTGGCGTGCTGTTTATCAGAACTCGGTAAATAATTTTACTAACAGCTATAAGGTTCACTAAAAATGTGAGCGACAAGTTAAACAAACAATAGCATTAATTAATGTAACAAAACATTTACAATAAATAGCATGTATCATTTTGTTCCATACTAAGCGCAAATTACATAACATCGCGAAAAACCAAAGCCGAGTAACAGGCAAATTTAAAAAAAAAAAAGTAGCAGTCATGCTCTTCATAACCTTTTTTCAATGTACCGCCTCAACAGTCGGGCCGACGCATTGCCGCACTCTTGCCATTAACCTGGCGCCGTGCCCGGCATTTAGTCCGGCCAAAAAGTCGGGCCAAAGCCCGCTGCGAACTACTTGCCGAAATGGCTAGCGGCTACCTCCGGGCCGACCGCTCGCCGTGGTTTACTAGCCGACTAAGTAGGCTCCCGACCATTTTCCGAACGTCGGCCACACGTAAATGGTCGGCCAAGGATGCTTGGGTAGCCATTATATTTGCAGTGCAGTATGTAGTATATGTGTATATATAGCGCAGTAGAGCTTGCAACTGCTTCTTTCTGGAACCGAGGGTGACTGTAGGGAGGATTTAGCTGATAGTCTTGCAAGTTCTTGAACCATATTATACCTTAAGCCAACTTATAGCACTTTTTCTACCTCCTCGGATTTCACTGAAATGTTCATGGTATATGTTCCTCACGTTTCCTAGTCCTTTGTGCCAAATTTCACAGTGGCATGGCGTTTCATTCGAACACGGATGAATTTTAAAATCTTTCATTTTTTGGCTTCAACAGGGGAAGATTTGGCCAACCTTGCCTGTGTGACCTCACTGAATGCAAAACCATCGCTATTTGCTCTGTTTTTAGGACAGTATTTTGAACTTGGTTTTGGTCTTTTCAGACAAGAAATGGCACCAAGCTGTCGTTAACACTCATCAGTTTAGCCCAACAATGTACACGCCATAAGTTTTGTGACGGTGTCTGCGATGTTATTAGATGGTTGATTTTGATGTCATAGATTGGTAGGAACCAAGTTTTGGTTTCAGTTTCTTGTTTCTGACACTTTTAGAACACTTTACTCAATATTTTGAATTTTTTGTTTGTACCGGAGAAAGTGGGCTGAAAGGAATGTTACTTCAGGACAAATAAGATACGTATACACGCGTGTAATGGCCGCACTTTTTTTTCCGAGATTGGGGTGAAAATCAGGGGGTGCGGCGATTACATGAGAAAAAAGACAGCGAAAAAAATTATTTGCGGTGGTACCTGCCTTTATTATTGTCAAAAAACTCCTCGTCCTCCTCCGCTAAACTCATTGGGATTTCTGGGAGGCTTAGCGCGGAACAGACAAGGACAAGAGAGGCACACAGGATGAGCGCTAAGCCTTGTCTCTTGTCTCTTGTAAGCCTCTTGTCCTTGTCTGTTCTGCGCTAAGCCTCCCAGTAATCATTGCCCAGAACCAACTAGCCCAGAACTCTACTTTGCTCAAGTTCATCGGGATTTCAGGCTCGTCCCATGTCCAAAACATCACTCCTCGTCGTCGTCCTCCTCCTTCAGCTCACGAGCTCAGAACAAATCAGGGCAGCGATGCGTTCCGATTGCGAGATCGCACGTGATATGCTTCGGGCGATCGAGGAAATGGCTGTAAAACGGAGGAGCGAACAGACTTGGATTGGATTTGCTGGCCTCACCCTTTTTAATGGGCGGGCATCGCTGCGGCTAGGAGCGCCCCCTTTGTAACAGAGGTGGTGGCCGCTGCCCCCATGCTCGACTTTTTTTTTCCTCAAATATTTTGTTCTTAATTCTTGTTGGCAATTCTACTTCTAACCTTACGCTTCATTTTGGCTTTCACTTGATTTTTGAGCCCCACCTGGCGGCAGTAACCACAAAATGTTCCGTATTTCTTGCACCGCACAGTAGACGGCACTGCCCAACTTCCTGAAACTCATGGTGTGGCTTTTACTCGGGAAATTTTTTTAAAGTTTTTTTTCCCAATTTTCTTTTTAAAGTTCGGGGTGCGGCCATTACACGCTTGTATACGGTATTTGAGAAAACCCCTGGAGTTGGCCTTTAAAAAAGCTAGTTGTCTTAGTGCTGGGCATTAAAGCCTAGGCCTTTCATAGGTTGGTTATATATAGGGGAGCCACCAAACATTTGGACATTCAGAAATGCCTTACCGATCGCTCGAGGGATTTAGTCGTTCATCCTATAGCTGATCATTCTAATCATAGTATTTGTTCTGTTGCACACGGCTCTATGATACATTTTTTTTGTGCTTACCTATTTAAAAATAAGTTTTGTGCTCATATTCAGTTATAAAATGTTTCAGACATTGGGAACCAATCCTGTCTTCGATATTCATTTATAATACAGTCGAACCCGGATATATTGTACCGGGATAATTCAAATTTTGGCTATGTCGAAAACACGGAATATTCCCTGGAAAATCCCATGTAAAAATATAGGAAAGCTGCGTCGTATATCAAACTCTAATTTCACTAGTCGCTCGATAATCGAACTGTGTACCATGCACTGGAAGGTGCGCCTTCCCCAAAGACGATCACATCACCCTCGGCCATTTGCTGCATGACGTCTTCAAGCCACACACAGAAGGAGTAAGAGATAACAGGTCGATGATGATGGTAAACTTTTTATTTACTCCCTAAAATATGAGAACCAGCCGAAAGACTGGTTGCACTGTTTAGAAGAGGTCAGCAGAGATCCCTTGGGACTTTGCGGCCTCCAATGTGTGCAAAATGAGCTGGCGCTATGGTACGCAGGAAGGACTCTACGCATTCACTGTAGCTGAATTGTCTGCATTGTGTTGTGTATATGTCCACATCATGGAAATGAATGTGGCCGGTTGTGAGCAGTGTTTGCATGTAGATGCAATAAGATTTGGGAAAAGTTTGCTATATAGCCATGGGTTTGGGAAAGTTCCTGTTTGTATTTTGAGCCAATGGACGGCTTCGCGCCAGGATAGTTCCCGGCGTGCTAGGGGTATAGACATGTCTGATCTAGAGCAGCACTGCACCCTTTCCCCAAGGGCGCACGCATCTGTGGTGACAGCTTGCGGCGCGCCAGCATGGGATGTTTGCTAACCATGTTTATGAAGGAATGAAAGGGAACCAGTTTTGCAGCGGCCGGTACGGAGCAGACGCAGCCAATGCAACCGTGTTGTTCGGGAGAGGGGAGACACGCGATAGAGCAAAGTGCAAGGTTCGCCCATTCTTTCATCAAGCTTTTTCTCTCTCCTTCCTCTTTCTTTCTTGCTCTTCGTTCGCAGTAGCATGCGCACTATGCATGCGCTGACAAGCCAGCTTGGCCCGTGGCAGACAATGTCGGACGCTTTCTCCAGTGTGTGTTTGAACCCCTCTGTGCGCGGCGGGTGACGTGCGACGCGCGTCTTCTGTTGTGGTGTTGAACGTGCGGCTTAGTGTAAGCTATGGCGGCTGCGGATATTAAGAAGTGGCAAATTTGTTTTCCTTTTTGCGAGTTGTCTATGCTTGTCGTGCGGAGTGTGCGGCGTAGCGTTAGCTGTGGCTGCTGCGGACGTTGAGAAGCGGCAGATTCTTTTCTTTTTTTTACGAGAGTCATCCATCCTTGCATCTATGAATCAATGAAAGCACGCGGTCAGCTGTGATCATGACACTGGCTTTTAGCATTGTTCGTTGCAAATGGCATTTGCAGGTGTTATGCTTTCCGATGATTTTGTGGCAGTGGACTTTGCCTGCCCCAAACAAGGCTTGATAAATCGAACCAGGCTTGTGCAATTAAGCCATCACAGGCACTTTGTCAAGTTGGCTCCCCGTCGCTGCAGGAACGATCAAAAGTATAGCCAAAGATGACGTTAACGCAGCGCGGCATCTTGGGGCTGCCAATAAATGAGCTGTGGATAGACGGTTGAAACGGAAGGATGCGGCAGCGACTAAAGGCTGTTTCGCATGCATGAAAAAAAATATGCTGCGGCGACACAAAAGCCTGTTTTGAATTGCCGCGGCGGCTCGAGTGGCGAGAGTGACGCAGTTCCAACAAATTGGAAATTTTTGGCTCTGTTGGTGCCGCTCATCACTGAGTTAGCTTAATCGCTTGCAAGTGAACTGGCTTTAACGCTTCTATTTTTTTTTTTCAGTTTCTCATAGGCAAAGAAGGGTGGGTTCATTATGGGAGTGGGTTGATTACGCGACAAATATGATATCATTTTTCACGATCACAAGCGGCGTCTCAAGCCAATTTTTGTACAATGTATCGAACTATTTCAATATCCCCTGCGAGTTTGATATATCTGGGTTCGATTGTAGACATCAACTTCACATCTTGCAAAAAATGTTAATCATCGGGGGATGTCATTATGGGTCAGTGAAGATATCGGCACAGGCAGATATACTTGAACCCCGCAGGGGTGGGTCAGTGGTTAGGGCGCTCGACTACCATGGCCAAGGATGCAGGATGAAATCCCAGCCTTCGTGGCTGCTTTTCGATGGAGATGAAAAGCAAGGCGCCCATACTGTGCGTTGTCAGTGCATGTTAAAGAACCCCAGGTGGTCGAAATTTCCTGAGTCTTCCACTACGGCGTCTCTCATAGCCCGAGTCGCTTTGGTACGTTAAAACCCAGAAACCAAACCAGATATACTTGCATTTGTTGTGGGTGTTCTGTAAATCTCTGACATTGCGAGGGATTTCTGAATATGAAAGACATATGCATAATATTGCATAGTCCATTTATTGTTGGTGAAGTTAAAATTGCTGTTTCAGTGTTGCCGTAATCACACATAAAATTCTGTGCAGACCGCTGACAGATATTTTCATAAGTTTAGCAACACTGAGGGACATTTATGAAGGGAACATTTTTTATGAGTTGAATACTGTTTAAGTTTACTGCATTGCTGTGAATATTTTTCAAGTTTTCACGTTACAAAAGTACATTACTCTGAGAGCAAATTCTCTATGTACTCAGTATAGAGACACTGCCTTATTTGCCAGTGCATCTAACTATATAAGAACAACCAGGAAGGAATAGGCCATTTATTTGAAAGTCCCTGTAATTATATCAGTATACTACCTCCTTTAAACCGGGCTTGTAAACTGTGGCCCTTCTTTTTTTCCTTCTTGAAGTAACAGCGCTAAATGTGGATGAGAGCACAAGATTAGAAGACGACACAACGAGCGCTGACTTTCCACAACGTTTATTTTGAAAAAACAGGCAACTTCTTATACGCTTATGCCACACATATTACGTACAGATGACTTGCACATCTCAGCACAGTCCTAATTAAAAAAGCGTAAGCAAATCATCCCTTCTGCTAACACAAAAAGAAATTGAGCTGCAAATGTGCAATATTTTCCATGAATGTTCAGAAGTGAGTGTACCGCGCTGTGCGCGAGAGAAGTTTATGCGGCTTGTGTATTTTTTTGATTAGGACTGTGCTGAGATGTGCAAGTCACCTGTACGTGATATGCGTGGCATAAGGGTATAAGAAGTTGGCTGTTTTTTCAAAATAAACGTTGTTGAAAGTCGGCGCTCGTGTCGTCTTCTAATCTTGTGCTCCCGTCCACGTTTCGCACTGTTACTTCAAAATGCATAACCAACAAGCCCAGGCTGCAATTCTGGCTAACTACATTTTTCTTGTATTTTACTGTTGTTTGTGTGCAGGATTCCTGCAGGCTGCCATCTCTGCCAACCCACACTTCAAAACTGCGGGCCCTCTGCCACGGCATTAGACCACCAGTGTTGGCAACAACGAGCCTGGATGAAGCGTGCTTTGATGACTTTCTCAGTGGCGTAAGTATCTGACGGCACACGGGACCTGAATGGTTGTGTACTTCTAGGTTCAAGCTTGTGATGCCATCACCTTATTAATGTTTGTATATTACTGTGTACATTCATTTACTATCACTGATAAGATGTACCAGCAGTTGTTTCATGTTGCAATATGAGGCCTCTAGGTTATGCTTTGTGTGGTATCTTTTCTTGATAACCCTGGCCGCCCATCACTCTTTTTTTTTTTTTTTTCCTCCAGCGCCTACATTCCCTGGGGTTCCGTGCTCCCTCGTGCATTCAGTCGGTGGCCTGGTCACCCGTGTCGGGTAACCGAAATGTGGTGGCCGTGGCTCCACCACACTCTGGAAAGACGCTCGCCTACCTTATCCCGCTGATATCGCAAGTGCTGTCAGATTCGATGTACCAGATGCTGCGCGAGGGTGTCGGAGTAAGTACAGCAAGTTTCTGAACCAGTGCTAAAGCTCTGTGAGGGTGGTTTGACTCACAAGGCTGTTGTGTATTGTGGTACTGCGGCTCCAAGCGCTGCTTCCCTTATAGCACTTTGACTGGTCTGAGCGTCATATTTCGCTCTACACTTGATCCCCACATTTACGCGGCTCTTCGATCCTAGCATGTACGAAGCTACACAAGGACACTGAACTCTCTCTTCGCTCTCTCTCGCTCTATGCCATGACTGTCTTCCCTGCTTGTACGCTCCCGCTGCAATAAACAGTTTTGCCCCAGACTACGACTGGAGAATACGTCAATAAGACAAGGTTCCTCAAAGCGGCTTATTCACACACAAGCTAGAGCAGCCACACACTCATCTTTAGTTTGCATTCAGAGCACAGTATGCCCTTCTGAGGCCAAAAATATTATTTGGAAAAATATTGCTGTTATAGGATTGTAATGGCTAAGCTTGGTAGTTGCTTGGGAAGAGGCTTCCAAAGCACAGCAGTGCACTTTGCAGGTGGGAAACGAAACTGGCTCCTTCACTTCACCAGAAGGCAGGAGAGAGAGTTTCTTCTTTTCTCTTTCGTGCTTCTTCCTTGCATAGTAAGGTGCCAGTGAGAAGGTGCTAGCTCACACAAGGTTTATCTCCTCGGCTGGTGTGTAAGAAATTGTCGCAGTTGACATCTAGCAAATTTACAAATTTATCGGACATCATGGCTTATCACGTTGTACCGTACCACGCATCACCCGTCAAGTGCTTTGGTGCTAGCTCACACAAGGTTTATCTCCTCGGCTGGTGTGTAAGAAATTGTCGCAGTTGACATCTAGCAAATTTACAAATTTATCGGACATCATGGCTTATCACGTTGTACCGTACCACGCACCACCCGTCAAGTGCTTTGGTCCTGTGTGCATAGCGTCTTATTTGCAGTGCCCCAGCAATTTACTCGGGTGTCCAGCTTAGCGTCTGTGCCTGATATTGCAGTGCTCTTTTACGAGTGCTGTGCACGTGCTGAAGAACGATTTTGCGTTGCGTGCGCCACAGCCCTTGGTTACGGTACTGACGTCTACCTGGAAGGGAGCTCAGCGTATCTACGAGCAGGTCAAGTTGCTGGCTGACGAAACAAAAGGTCCCACGTGTTGTGCCCTCTATGCTGCAGGCTCGGAATCTGGAAAAGAGGTGACTATCAAAACTGCGTAGCTAATGGCAGGATTGTGGGACAGGGGAGGGGTTGAATCGTGCATAAACATTCAGAAAAGGTGGCTTCTAACAAGCAGCATTCCAGAACGGGTTAGCTTGAAGTCCATCTTTACATCCTCTCGGTAGTCAGTACATCAGTTGTGTGTCCTCTCCGGCGGGACAGGACATGCAAGGGAGGGGAAAGCAGAATAACAATCACTGAATTCTTTCTCTCCACGTTCATTGAAAGTAGAGGTGTGTGAATATTGAAATTTTCTATTATGAATTGAACATGAATATGGGAGAAAAATGCCTTCGAATATTGAATATCTGATCCTTAAAAACAATTTAAATTATACAGTAGCAGCCACTGCTAGTTGGCAATTTCATTTTCAGAGCAGTAACACTTTGCCAAAATTAGTGCTGCAATAGCTTTCTGGTTGCCGCTACACTGCATAATCGAATTTTTCAAATCAAATGACAGAAAAATTTCTCACAATTTAACGAAGTACCCGGTTTAACGAAATAGTTCATGGCTCCCCTCAACTTTCCCAAAATGAGGTTTAACGGTATTCATAAATTTTCGAATGTTTGGAAGTGCTAAATATCAGTCTTCCGAGTATGAATGCAAATCAAATAACAAAAATATTCTATTTGCTTTCAAGATTTTTAATATTCACACATCTCTGCTTGAAGGACATTTGCAGAACGCTGTTTAATTTGTAGTACTTTGAGATCGTATTAATTGACATGTAGGGGTTTCATATACGGGTTTGTTCAGTTACAACTGGTGCTACTTGTGAAAACAGTTGGAGCATATTCATGGAGATATTGTCAGAATAGGGTCACTTCACAGAAGTATCAATGTGAATTGGCTGTGATATTTTTGCCCTGTGCTTAGGTACCGCTCGTGAATGGCGTCGACATCCTGGTGGCTACTCCGCACAGTTTTCTTCGCTACCTGAACAAGTACAAGCGGCTCATCCTAAACCTAAATAGGTGCTGCCATCTGGTTCTGGACGATGGTGACCGCCTGTTGGACAAGTACCAGGCAGAGGTACGACTTGTCTCGGCAGTATATCGACCACAAATTGCTGTGGCTGCTTAGAGAAACTAGCAGTGGTCATCTGATTGGAGTAAGCAAAGAAGGTGCCCTGTTGGGCCAAAGTGCACCCCAACATGGTTGAAAACTTCAGCTTAATGTGTACAAACACAAATTAGTGTCGTGGGCTTGCTTAAAATGGGGTAGTAATTGATAGAGCAGCTTTTAGCGCTGTAAGATCTCGTTAACTTGACCCTCTTTAAGTTAGCAATCAAACTAGCAGCGCTGTTCAGCAGACACCCATGTATGTCTATGGCTTTGGGCTCTCTGTAATTCAGATGTACGTGTTCGCACTAGTTATTTCGGACGGGGGATCACGTCTAGGTACGACCTGCGTAGCCATCAGTTACTGAAACAGACCTCCCCAAACCTGAATTACATTCAACAGGGGTGCGGTATGGCGGGCACGAGGATGATTGGATTGGAAATTCCTCATATTTTTAGATAAAGCTCAGTTGCAAAGGTTCAGTTTCGCTTTCTTAACCTTCACACCATCCCACGGGTGCAATCGGGCACATGCATTGGCTGGTCTTACAGTTCCTGACGCTACTTGACTTGGCACTGTTTTTATTTCTATTTTGGGGTGGTGTCAGGCAGTTCTGACGCCTACGCATATGCCGGTCATACTGAGTTCACAGCACTACACGCTTCACTTCTATACTTCACAGTGTAGACTTTGTGGGAAGCATCTGCATAAGGCAGCAGGGCAGCTTTGTGAAGAGGCACACTGCGTCGCACTGCGAAAAGGGTAGGAAATGCCTTTACGACTTTGCAGCAGTTTTTTTCCAACATTCCTGAAAGAGCGCAACGCTTTGTCTGATAAAACAAAACTGGGGAAAAAAAGAACTTTGTTCTCACTTGGGTTGTCAAATACAGACGAACATCATTAGGGTTGTTCGTTTTCAGGTGAAACCCAGTTTTACCGGTTTTTCCACCCCGAACACATTGGTAAAAAAAGTATTGCACTACTTTATTTACTTTGGCTTTTAGGTTATGTGCTTTATTAGGAAAGTTACATCGGCTCACTTACTTAAAACGAGCTGCTCCTTCCACGAATAAAAGCAAGGTAACGTCTTGCAAATCAACTATTATGCTTGGATTGTTCATCTCCCTGCTTGAATATTTGAACGTTCACTTACTAGCGTCCTTGGATCTCCCTTTGAAGCTTGATGTGTGGACATCAATTAGTGTAAAGCTTTTTAGTTTTGGTGGGCACCCTGTCTTAATGGGGGACACGCTTCAGTAAAAATATGTCAATGGCAGTCATTGGTTATTTTTTAAATGATCAAGTTTGATGCATGTGGGACCATTTCTGGATGCCAGCCCGAATGAGAAACCTCTACCGAAATGCTAAAATTAAGCTGCAGTAAAACCATTTAATTCTTCCGAAATCAGAGATGATGTCTAACGTAATGCACTTCATCTTCTGTCTGAAATTATGAAGGGGATTGAAGAGGATTTTTTCCGAAAACATCAAAATTTCAAAGCGGTATCACGTATTTAATTTCGGACCCGTACAGACAAATCAGGAGCATTACACCTGTGTTATAATGAAGTGGGACACGGGCGCAAAAATTCGTTCGTTATATCCAATATTCATTTTAAAAGTGAGCACCTAAATTTCTGAAGATAAGTCTTCTAATAAAACGAAAAAAAATGTGCACTAATATGGACAACACAAAGGTGTGAAAATGCACAATTCTTTTAATTAAATGCTTGGTAGAAAGGTGACATCTCACCTTTTGTTCCGTGTTGGAGAGCAAAAATGAATACTCAGAAACGGATGTTTCTTCTGCACACAATTTGTGCGACGGAGCCAATGGACTCGGGGAGTGCAGCACGTGCGCATGGGTCAATCTGAGTGGCACAGGCATGCCAGTGGCTCACGGCATGGTAGGGCAATGGTGATGACATGCCAGTCACGTTGCATGGCTGGACTCGAGCGGCCCAGCTGTTGCCGCTCATGGCCATTCATGACCTCTGATATCACCGTACGCGGCGGTGTGATCTCGGAGGCCATGGGCCGTTGGCGCTAGTTTTTGTCGCTGCCACTAGATAACGCGGCAAGCGAATGTGCGGGCAATAATTTAAACACACTTTGGTGGCACCGCTCGAGTCTGGCCATGGCCGTTCATGACCTCCGAGATAAATGAGCGTGTGGGTGTGACTTCAGAGGCCTTAAGCCGTTGGCGGTAGTTTTTTTTGTTGTCGCCGCTAGACGACATGGCACACGAACGCGTGGGTGACTTAAACACACTTCTGCAGTGGGCGATTCAATCGGTTTAAAAATTGCGTTTCTTGATCTTTTTTCTGGCTCCTTTATGCATTTTTTGCTGTTTGAATGAACAGAAAAATGGCTTCATTATAACCGACCTGGGGTGAAATTTTGAATTTTTTGTTTCATTATACAGAAGACCTCCCATGGAAATGAAGCATACACCAACCAAACTTTGATTTTATTTCGTTTTATTTGATAATTCGTTATGTCGGTGTTCGTTATAGCGAGGTTTGACTGTACAAACTATCTTTGTGCACCGTGATCATTGTGCATTGGTTTGTGTGTTTGTTTTTGGGTGGTTGTTGCAGGTCTTGGCAGTGGTGGACGAATTTGTGGAGGGCCGCGAAAAGCGCTTGCCATCCCTCCAGTTCTCACAAATCTTGGTCTGCTCAAATGCATGGACTAGCAGCCTGGGCCTTCTCCTACACATGCCTAAAGCGCTTCCATGCCCTTTGGTCATGTTCTCGTCGTTCCTGGAGGCCGCCGTTTACGCGCAGGTGCCAACGGTTGTCCGTTACGTCGACCCGAATTCACGCAGTGAAGCTCTGCTTGGTAAGCATATTGCCTTCTGCTTGAGAATGGAGAAGCTCTTCTGTAGCCAGATATAGCTGTGCATGTAATTCCAGCTGGAGCGGCTGAGAATAGTAGGGGTCGCAGATGCTTCTACTTCTACTACTTCTACTCCTACTACTTTTACTACCACTTTTACTACCACTACTTCCACTACTAATACTGCTTGCAAGTGCTTCTACTCCTACTACTGCTACATCTACTGCTTCTATTGCTACTACAACTACTTCTACTGCTTCTATTTCTACTACTTCTACTCCTACTACTTCTACTACCACTACTTCTACTACTAATACTGCGTGCAAGTGCTTCTACCCCTACTACTGCTACTTCTTCTGCTTCTATTGCTACTACTACTGCTTCTACTGCTTCTATTGCTTCTACTGCTACTTCTACTGCTTCTATTGCTACTACTGCTACTACTTCTACTGCTACTTCTGCTTGCAAGGTGGCTACACCTGGGGGCTAGAAAGGAGCATCTCTCGCACAGTAACACGGTTTCTTTGATCAAGTTTCTTTGGTGTCGAGTCTTACGCAAAGTTAAGGCATTGGGATGATGCGCTCGAGGGGGCAGAGGCACTTTTCAAAATACAGTCCGAAATTTTTGTCCTGTTAAAAGGACTTGTGCTTCACAGTATCAGACAGTGCTGTCATTGCGTGCATCCCTATTACTGGCTCTTCTCATATGGTATTGTTTGCTGCGCAATGGATGCTTTATGTCTGAAAGCATTAGAGCAGGAGTTCTCAAATTTTGTTTTCACGTAACCCCGACAGCTGTCGGTACATGTTGGAGAATGTGTGCCGTACGAACCATATGTAGTGAAGCCCAAGGCTGTTTGAGGATATAGTATGTTCAAACTTTCAGAATGGTGTTTGCAGCTGCTAGATGGATTAATAATCAGCTTCTTTACTTGTTTATTAACAGCACTCTTGGAAGAGCACCGCAGCCGAAAAGTGGTGGTGACCGCGACCAAAAGAGAGGCAGCCATTGCGGCACACCAGTTGCTCTCGTCATCCAACGTACATTCCCTCCTGGTTCACGATGAGCTGACAATGGCTGCAATCCGGGGTAAATTTACAAATGCCCTTTGTTGTCAATTTTTGAAAGTCTGCTTTTCAATGCCAATGGCACACCTGTTCATTGAAGCATAAAATTCATTTGCTGCGTCTTGCCACTCACCCTTACACATTTTGGCTTTATATTGTAACTTGTGAAGCACGTGAATAATAATTTTGTGCAGCATAAAAGTCAATATGACAAAATTGGTTCGGTGTCTTTTTGTCATAAGCAAATTTGCATTAGAAAAGGGTTTGTGGAAAAACTCAACATACTTGTATTCATGTAGGGCATGACATTTAGGCTTAAACAGGCCCTAAAACATGGGGTGGGTGAATATTCTAAATTTCTTTAATACGGATCAAACATGGTTGTTATTTAAATCGTATAGACAGTCGAAAAGCTAATATTCGAAATTTACTAAATACACTAAATAGGCCAAAAAATTTTCAAATTTACCGCAGTTTTCCCGCACTACGTGCTTCACCGCGACGCTTGACCACAGTGGGCTGTGCAATGGAGCATCCTCAAAATGTGACAGGGTCATTTAGTGAAGAAGAAAATTTAGATAATTTTTCTGCTCGCTTGAAGGCCAAGTTAATAAGTGTTTACTGTATTAAACAACGATGTGACAGATCCACCCAATTTCATGCAAGTCTTGTATAGTAAACCAGTGTATGGAAACCTGTATAAAAGTTATACTGGATTCTTTAGTAAGGTATATCTTCTTTGCAGTTTTTTTTTTTTTTCAAAATGCCATGGGAATTTTGAAATAAATGAGACAAACAATGTTTGTTATTTTTAGATGTCTTGTTTGTTTTCACTGACCAGATATTCAAAATTCAGTTCGAAATTAGATGGCATTTATCCCCCCATATCCGTATTCTTTTCCTATTAGAAAATTTCTATATTTGCACACCCCTACCTAGAGCATGGGTGCTGCCATTGTTTATTTTGTCCGTATTTTTTTTTCTTCTCCCTATGTCATGAACCGGCAAGAAACAAGGCCTGATTGGGCCAGGCACTGCATATATAGCCTATAGACAATGATAATTGCCTAAACATTCTTTAATTTTGCATCATTTTTGATGGCATGCATTGATCTTTTGAAGAAATTTACCAGTGGCAACATTTTATCTCAATGATGGAGCGAAAGACCACCCCTTAATTGATACTGCGGATCCTGTAAGGAACAGCACAAGCAACAAACTGAAATAACTGCAGAAAATTGTTAATTCATTACGGCAAAAGAAGCAAATATTTGCCAGAATGACTGCGTGAGGCAGCATTTAGATGCGTCAACAGATATAACTGTTTGAATGAGTAATTTTCTTCACGCAAACATTTCTGGCTTAACTGGAGGTAAGTGCGACCTACTTCGAACTCGCAGAAGCGTCGAGCGAGTGGACATCTGCACGTCCCGGTAACAAGTTGCCCGTTCTTGTGGCCCAAGATAGCATGCTGCTCTTGGTTGGTGTTCGCGATGCCGCCGTTCTCGTCCACTATGACGTGCCAGCAGAGGTGTCAGAGTTCAACTTTGGGCTTCGCTACTTCTGCATCACGGACCGCATGCGCTCATTCAGGGACAAGGCAAGTGTACTAAATGTGCTTCCACAGTTTGTTGAAACGGAAAACTAGTTCTTGGACGTTGATGTTAAGCAGGTGCATGTACTATTGACAGCACTCGCCTTTAGTGGTGTGCAAATGTTCGAAATGTTATATACAAATGGAATAGGTTTTGTTATTAAATTCGTTTTCGAAATTTCGGAATATTTGAAAGTACCGAATGCATCGAAATGTTTTGAGGTCACCGCAGTTTCCCCTGCGCTGCATGCTTTGCCGCGAGCGCATGCGTTGTGCAGTGAAGCATCCTCAAAACTTGATGGGGCCGTTTTGTGAAGAGCGATATGTTACCCTTTGGGAATGTTTTGTTTGAAGTTGCATCGAGTGTAACCAGCGCGCCCCGCTGAATGCACTCTGCAACACATCGACGCCCATGTTTCAAGTCGAGAGTGGCGTTCGTGCTGACGGGTGACGTCGTCGTCACCCGGCAGGTTATATAAACGGCTTGCGGACAATAAACGGGGCTTCTTGGGTTTGGGGCTCAGACGTTTGTCTTGTGTTTATCGCGTCTGCCTCGATGCAAGGGCAGAAACGCAGTAGTTTGGTTTTGGGAAGAGAGCCTTTGTGACAGTGACCGCGAAGTGGAGCGCTTGGCCAAACTGGGAAAAAGAGTTGTTCTTCTATTTCGTCTCGTACGCAGACGTGCGTTATACAGGTGTATCATTCAGGTGTTCATCAGATAAAATTACTATGGTGGGTCCGTGGGTCCCGTTCGTTCCGTGGGTTCTGTTTGTCAACAGTAACAGGTTTGGTGGCTCTCTCAGGCCCATTTGATGATTTGAGCTTTCGGTTACTTCAGGTGTTTTTCTGGTCCCTTGTAGGCAAAATAACAGGAATTCATTTTATTATTCAGCAATCTGACAGATCCACCCAGTTTCATGCAGGTTCTTTGCATACTTTTGTACATAAAGAACCTTACCTGGTATAACTGGTACCTGGTACTGGTTAGCTGGTATAAGGAATACTGTATAAAATTTATTCTGGATCTTTCAGTAGAGATATACACTCCTGTGCAAATGTAATTTAATTTTATTTGCAAATACCATGTGAATTTCGAACTAACAAGACCAACCATGCTTCTTGTTTTAAACTTTTTCATTTTATTAACTGATTAGATATTCAATATTTGATTCAATATTTGAAGGCATTTTTTTACCATATATATATATATTTGACTTGCATTCAAAAATTTCAATATTTGCACACCCCTACTTGCTTTATTTATAATGTATTTTATTTGCTAGCGCTTTACGGTGGAATGATGTCTGAGCTGCTCCACCGAGAAATGGAGATGTCTCTTTAACCTCTACCATCATGGCAAAAACTAGTTTAGTTTAGTTTAGTTAGTTTAGTTTAAGGGACAGCTGCAAGCATGGTTGTACTTCGGATTTTTGTTTGTACTTGTAGTTTGGTTGTCGAACCCAAGTATATCGAACTCGAAGAGGCTTGCGAAATAGTTCGATATATCGATAAATTCAATATACAGAAATCGGCTTGTGACGGCACTTACGATGTGAAAAAACGGTACCATATTTGTGGCGTAATCAACCCACTCGCATAATGAACCCACCCTTCACTTTTGCATCCGAGAATTTAAAAAAAAAAAAAAAAGTGTTAAAGGCCAGCTCGCCCACATGCAAGCGATTGAGCGATCTCAGCGACGAGCGACACACGAAAAATTTCCAACTTGTTGGAACTGCATCCTTCTCGCCGCTCGAGCCACCGCGGCAGCTCAAAACAAGGTTTCTGTGTCGCCACGGCAGAAATCGTGAGAGTTTTCGCTTGCATGTCGATGGCGTGCGCCACTGCGTTTCGATCACGGAGCAAGAAACCATTTAGGAGGTGAAACTTCCGTCAGCACGAGCGAGCGCGGGCGACCAGATAAGGTCACAATTGTATCGCCGACGGCACGGAGCATGATGCGGCCGTATGCAGTGGCGACGGCATGTGGTGCGTCGCAGAAGCTGCAACGACAAAAAAAGAAACCTGGACTGATTGCCTTGGGAACCGAAATGGCGGTAATTTCTTTCCACACCGACAGGCGCCGCAGGCTAGTGATCGTTTTTGGTCGCCGCGAACAGCGCAGTTTCCACTCCTAAAGGTTTCTCGCTCCGTGGTTTCGGTCGTCTCATCCACAGCTCATTTCTTGGCAGCATGCCAAGATGCTGCGCAGCGATAACGTCATGGTGTGTTTATCTTTTGATAGCTCCTGCAGTCGCGGGAAGCAAACATGGCAGAGTGCCCGTGATGGATTGATTGCACAAGCCTGGTTCGATTTATCACGCCGCGCTTAGGGCAAGCGTAGTCCACTGTCACAAAATCATTGGAAAGCGTGATAGCTGCAAATGCTGTTTGAAGCAAAAAATGCTAAAAGCCGGTGTCATGATCACAGCTGACCATGTGCTTTCCTTGATTTATATATGCAAGGATAAACGACTCCCGCAAAAAAAAACAACAATCAACTGTCCCTTCTTAACGTCTGCAGCCGCCATATCTTACACTATGCCGCGCGTACAGAACAACGATAAAAATGGACGACTCTCCCCCCCCCCAAAAAAAAAAGAGAGAGAGATATCCGCCACTTCCGCAGGCGCCATAGCCACGTCAGCCGCCGCGCATAGAGGGTTTACAACACACGATGGAGAAAGTATCCGACGTTCTGTCTGAAAATGGGCTGAGCTGGCTTGGCGCATGCGTAGCGCGTGCTACTGCGAACGAAGGCCGGGGGGAAAGAGGAAGGAGAGAGATAGCTCGGCAAAAGAATGGGCACACCCTTGCGCTTTGCTCTATTGCGTTTTTCCCCTCTTGTTCCCACCGGTTCTCTGGTTCATTCACGCACATAGCTTGCAAACATCACGTGCTGGCACAGGAAACGATAACCGCAGATGCGCGCTTTTTTGGGGAATGGGCACGGCGCTGCCCTAGACCAGCCGTCGCCGAACTGTCCCCTCTCATTCCTTCCGCGCGTGGCTTGAAAACGCCACGCGGCAAACGGCCGAGGGTGATGCGATCGTCTTTGGGGAAGGCACACTTTCGAGTGCATGGTGCAGAGTTCGATAAATCGAACGACCGGTGAAATTGAGTTCGATATATGACGCGGCTTTCCTATATTTTTACATGGGATTTTCAAGGGGATATTTCGTGAGTTCGATATAACCAAAGATTCTATATATCCATGTTCAATATATTCGGGTTTGACTGTATATGCATTGGTGTTGATTGGTTGTACTAGTTGAAAGCTGGTGGGCACAGACTGTGTGGTCTTAAATTACATGTGCGCTTGTGTCAGAATGCACATTCGGTGATCTCAACCCTTGTGTAGGTTGCATTGTTTGCACTTTTTAGGATAGCAGGCTTCAACACTTTTTTTTCTTCGGCACATCGCTCTATTTGTTCTGTCATTGCTGTCTTTGCATTTATCGAGGACACCTCATGCTTCTTTTCCTGAGGGTGACAGAAAAAATTGAGAAGGTATGTTTAAATTATTTAGTTGGTGGTACTACTGTAGCTGTAAATGCTTGGTGATTCCACAGCTAATATCTAATTTCATGTTTTCATAAAATTTTCAGGCTTTGTCTCAACACCTTTATCGGGTACCCCAGGAATGTCCCTTCTTCTCATGTATTATGACATGTTAATGTACTGCATACCTTGCTATACATGGAAGAAAAGTTGGCCTAGTCAAAAGTGGCACTTGATTTTTAATCTTGGTTTCAGGAGGCGCTGAAAACTTAACTAGCTCTAGTGCAGAGCTGTGAAGTTCGTGCTAACTGAAGGTTTAAAACGGGCAGGCTTGAGTTCTTGAATGCTGATGAAGTTATGAAGTCAAAGCCTGTGACCAGCCACAAAAACTATAAATCCCCGTTTTTTTTTCTCCGTTTGTTTCAGGAAGACACTGTACATGCACCTGAAGGACCAGTTTCCTACTTTATAGTATCAAGAGACGACAGAAACTGTTCCGTGCAGCTTGTGGAGTTCCTGAGAAGATTGGGCAGCGAGATTCCTGATGGACTGAAAGAGCTTGCTGACGAGGAGCAGATTGTAAGTTAAAACTTGTCAGAAAAGTGCGGGCTTTCTTTTTTCTTTTTTTTTTTTTGGTTGCTTACTTTAGTTAAGCATGGAGCAGTTTTTATAGTTGCATTTTTTTCTGTTCTTGCCATGCAGTCTGTATTACGCTGTAGCTATAGATGTTGAAGCAATCTATATTGTCTCAGCACAAAATAAAAAGTGAAGGATACTTGCAATTTGAGATGCCAGGTTTATTTTAGAATTGGAAGTAATTCCTGCACACGCTCGCATATTTCATTGTTCCACTTATGCCAATCTATTGGCCGTTGGCAGCTCCGGACGTCCGAGCCAGGAGGACAGGTTAGGGTAATAATTACTAGTTTTACTAGTAATCACTTTAACCTATTCGAGAATTTCGAAGACCATTTGTTGTTCAGGTTCGTGCGCATTTAATTGGCACACTTACTGACCTGAATTCGTCTCCCCGTTTTCAGAGAACTTTAGCCGACGCCAGGGTGGCGTTGTGTCCGAACATAAAGTCCTTTGGGCAGTGTGAAGAAGGACGGATGCGCTGTTCCTACCGCCACCACTTCTTGCCTCAGGCCGACCACTCGCCACTCTGGTCTGACCTACCTTCCGAAGGCAAGGTCCGCCTGCTGATCACCAAGGTGATGAGCGCATCGCACTTTTACGCATGGATTCTGCAGTACTGGGGCACATCGTCGGGATCGACGTCCGGTGACACAGGTTTGAACATTTCACACTGCATTTTTTATTAACAGACTTCGATCTGCTCTATTTCGTTTCTTTTTGTCATTCGTTTGTGCGCAGGAAGAATTTTAAGGAGGGGCGTGCAAATATTAGAAATTTCGAATTGAATCTACATTAGATTTGGGTTCATATTTGTATTCGAAAAAAAAATTCACATTCCCAGTTTTCCAAATATTCGGAAATTACCAAGTACAGCAGTGGCATAGTGAGAAATTTTGTTTGAGGGCGGCCGACGTTGCTGCGCGGCCCTCTCCGTATAGAATTTGTCGAGGGATCACATACATGGATAATAAATGCGTTGTCATTGCCATTGCATATTAGATTCTGCAAAGTGATTCTTGAATGACGCTCGCTGTCAAGACAAGTAAAATATGCACTTTTTCTTATAAGCAGCTGCTGAATGTCCCCAAAATTGTGGCAGAAATGTCAATGCTGCCATGTTTTTGCTGTTTAATAAGTAAAGAAAGTGGCATGTTAACTTTAGAACTGTATCGATTGGAGATCAGCAAACGTAAAAAACGTACAGGCCATGCAGCGAACAAGTTGAGGACAAATATTTTAATAAATCATTGTCATTCAAGAACCTTGTTTAGATTTTGGCACATATGTAACGGCTAGGGGAAAATGTCAATCGCGCTGTCCTATATTCGAGTTTATTGCACAGGAGCAGCTGTCACCGATAGTGCTACGTAACTGCACCAAAATTGTACTATCAACAGTGAGCACGTATAAAAGGCAGGAGTGCTGCATGTGCACACTAAAAATGTGAAGATACAGTCGAATATTACAAACGTGAAGATACAGCTTGATATAGACTCATAGAGAGTTTCACTGCATGCATACAGGAAACCTCACAAAAAGATGTTTAAATATATGTATACGTCTCGAATAAATCTATGTATCTAAATGAAAGTCACTGTACATAATGTGTTAAACAAGGCAATTAAGCATGTTGCGCAATCACAGATAGTAAACCTTATTCATATAAAGACTGACGATCCAGGCGAGAACAAAACTACGATCTCAAAAGTCATAAATATGTACTAGGGCCATATGCTGCGGTCGCGACAGCACCATATGAATGTAATAATTGAGGAGGAATCAATACCAAAATGTGTATTATAACCGCCTGTGCAGTGATGATAAATATTCTGCACCCAAAATTAAAGAAGGGTATTGCGTGGGCTCAAGAAATAAAAGCCGGTAGCTAATTAGAAAATGTTTTGCAGGATAAAACTATTACTTGAGCTCAGTACATGTTTTGCAAAATATTGTTACGTGGTGGCATGGTAGGAACAGAACAATATGATCGCATGACGATGAGATGTGCTTTTTTAAGAAAAAGCACATCTCATGGTCAGCGGGCCCAGCGCGAACGCGCCGCCCCACGCCACTGCCGCTTTGTTGTCTTCGTAGCGATATATATGTAGGCTATCACAACCATCCTGCTCCTGAATATTTTTTTTAAATACTGGTTATTCGAGCGCTAATATACAGTAGATTGCCAGCCAGTCATTCGTGAGGGTCAATTCGAGTTGTGAAGCTGTCAGTATTTTTTATGATAAACAAGTAGTTACCTATTTGAAATTATTTGCCTGCCTCATAAATAAATGACTTAATCTGTGGCCATGATGTAGTTGATGCCAATCTGTGGCCATGGTGTAGTTTGATGCATTGCGGGTCATGCCAGCCAGTCATTCGTGAGGGTCAATTCGAGTTGTGAAGCTGTCAGTATTTTTTATGATAAACAAGTAGTTACCTATTTGAAATTATTTGCCTGCCTCATAAATAAATGACTTAATCTGTGGCCATGCTGTAGTTGATGCCAATCTGTGGCCATGGTGTAGTTTGATGCATTGCGGGTCATGTTTAGAAAATAAAGAAGTCATGGTTTCGCTGGAAGGGCATAGCAATTTATGCGATAGCAATACATTAGACAGCTGAATCAACAAGCAAGGCGTCACGCACGCACAAACATATGCACATATTCATCACCGCGGACACTCTATGAAAACGCTGGTGTGAGCAAGAGCGACAGCAGCATGTACTTTCGTGCTGCCTCTCGCTTCAAGATGAACTAAGCGGCGAACAAGGCGAAGATCACAAGGCGCACTGTTTCCTCATCGCATAATGGAGGTGGCGTCTTCAATCGAGTGCGCTGCAACTTATCGAGTCCCTACATCGAGGGCTTTGAGCAACCGTTGTTTGTCTCTCGTCTGTTAGCCACTAGGCGCCAAAAACACTGCTAGACTCAGATCCACTCGGCTAGAGAAAACGAACGCACCAAGTGCACCATGCAGTGGTAGGGGCAACACAAGAAAAACACATGCGCTCACTCAATCTGGCTGGCTCTCGATTCTCGTGGATAGAGAGAACAAGAAAATTGAAGAGACTCTATAAAACAAGTCAAAGTATGTAAAAAAAAATAAGAACAATATAGTAATGTTCGCTGGATCAGTGTTTTGACATTGACGCTTTGGCGCAGGTGAAAACGTTGATACTTTTACGAATAAATTACTGAAATGCTTTGTCTTGTCAGACCTCGAAGGAAGGAAAAAAATTGCATTAGATCAAGTAAGATCGAGGCATGCGAATCTATTGTTTCACAGAAAAATCATTTTATGCGGAACAGAAAGCGCATCGCAGCCTGTTTTCGCGCATGCAATTAATGTTAGCTCGAAGCTGCAGTCTTCCTGACGGACCTGTATGCGAACAGATTACCTGCAATTTTCTCCAGTGTGCCTATAACACTGATTAGAATGAACATGTAGTTGTGCACTAAGGGAGTAAGGTGTTGCGAAAACACGGATTTTCAGGGGACCACTTCGACAGTGTTTGCGCTCAAGCATATACAGTTGCTAAAAGCACCAAGATTCAGAGCATACAAGGGCCCTGAAAGAGAGAAGGCAGCAGCGTCAGAGGAAGTTGGCCTTGCTGCATATGCTTTGTAAGCTTGTCTGATGGTGTGACTTGCCTCATTGTGTGGTGAGATGTACGACTTTAGAAAAGTCGCCTCCTTTGTGTGAAAAGTTTATGAGGACTTTGTACCCGTAAAGTTTTGAAATTGAAATTCATTCGCTCCATAGATTCCGCTGCTGCTGCGACGAGCCAGCTTGCCATTGAAGCGGCCTGGAAATCTTGTGCTCTGATGGGGGCTCCCCAATTGCGTTATGCAACTCCAAGTGCAAGGGCATTGTCACGAAACCCAGACCGAGTCAGCTGAGCTAAAACCCCATAAGCTCATCCCTCTGGCTACGCTCCTGGAATACTGCGAAAATTTTCGAATTCACCATGCTTTCACCGCAACGGGGCCATTTTGTGAATAGGGAGCTTCCCTTTTGTGACAGACGTGCCTTCCTGAAACTGCGCAGAGCAAACCTCTGGACACAATTGGGGAAAAATGTCATTTTGACTTTGGATTCATCTCAAATGTAGACATCTATCATGCAGGGGTTCATCAGATATTACTGTGATGAAAATGGTTGTTATCACATCACATCACATCACATCACTTTATTTTCCTTAAAGACCCCTTGCGGGCAGCTTTTTGATGCCCATTTGATGCTTTGAAATTTTAAGTTAAATCGGACATTTTTTTCGGTTTCCTTGAAGGCTTAATTTGGGAGTATACTCAATTCAGCTGTGATATAACTGCTCCACCCAGTTTTATGGAGGTCTTTCCTGTACAGAAAAAAATGAAAACAACAACAACAACAAAAAAACGGTCTACACAGTCTTGTATAAAATCTGTACTGGATGTTTCAGTAGGATGAACACTTTTGTGCATTTCTAATTGAATTTTATTTGCAAAAGACATGCTATTTTGCAAATAAACGAAACAGTGTTTACTATTTTTTTTTTCACCGTTCATATAATCAATATTTGATTCGACAGTCAAAGGTATTTTTCCCCCTTATATTCGTATTCAATTCATATTAGCAAAATTTGATATTCGAACACCCCTAACCTCTTTAAGTGATAAGATACAGCTAACTGCTTGTTGCTGTTTCCTTCCTCATAGTTGCTTTCTGGTGGTACACTAGTTAAAGATTCCTTTTTATTCTCTGTACGGTGAGTTCATCGGTTTCTGCATCCTTCTCTCAGAGAGCAAGCCTGAAGGGAAAAAGAACATGGAGCCTTACGACACTGTGTCAGCCCTGAACAACTACCTGTCAAAGTCTGAAAACTGCACTCCTTTGGATAGAGAAGCTGTACCCATGGCTGGCCAAGTATATGGTTTGCAGTGCGGCACTGACCACTTCCAGAGGGTGTTGGTGAGAATTGATGCCATTTTGGCCATCCTTCCTGCTTTTGTCTAATGTGATAGACTCGCAGAAAATCAGTGACATTGTAAAAATTTTTTTGCATTCATCACATTTTCACTTCTGATAATAAATAGTTATGCAACTTTAATTACATGACATTAATTAAAACCTGCATGGTTGAAATTATTGCCACCACAAAATTCAATTTTATATGTAATACTGGCAGATGTAGCATTAATTGATCTTTGATCCGTTTAATGAGGTATTTAATCTCAGGTAGTATGATGTTAAGTTCAATGAGATAGTAATAACAAATGTCCGTTTGGAGTTTTATATTTCAGAAGATGCTTAAATCATGATCATATGATGAAGTTCGCTCTGCAGCAGCAAGATTCAGGAGCGTATTGGACTCCCACGTGCTCTAGTTTGCAAATTACAAATGTGGCAAAAGAATACTCTTGCGAGACCTGGGACATCAGTACTGTAATGCAGTTTGCTTAGAAGGTGTACTCGAGCAGGTTCATTTTGTAATCAAGGGAAAATTAGTTTTCTATTGTGTAAGCAATACTACTGCGCTAGGATTAGAGCCGTCGCGTATCCCCGGGGGACGCCACACTTGACTTTAGCCGCAGCTGCGTCGACATCTGAACCGCGTCGTAAGGGAAGGGAGGAAGGGGGGAGTGTTTGCATTAGAACGAAAAAAAGATGTGAAAGAAAAGTCCGCTCTCCATGCTAATGCTCCGCTCACTCCCGTCCTCACGCACTTTGCATTCCTGGCATTTCCCAGATCGCACGTGATGCGAGCAAGGTCCGATGTGGCATGCGCGCGTCGAAATCCAGGTACGTGCGTTAAAGCAGTGGTCGGGACTACGGTGTCGGGACGCACCACTCAGGGTTCAAGGGTCGGACAGCCACCGCCCAGGGTAAGGAATTGCACAGTAATAAAAAGACGATCGCTAATAGGAGTGAAAGTGAAAAGAGAGAAATAGGAGTTCACGTCAGGGTAAATCAGTTGCTACAAGGAGAAGCATCGGCGATGCGGCGAATCCAGAAAATGGCAACGAGCTCAAGAGATTACTGAAGAATGTGAACAACAGCTAGCAAAATGGTGAGCGCAAGATGCTGCTAGACGAGCGCGTCGTGCACCTCTAGACATTTGTACGTCTGGTAATGTTCCTGGATGGAGTCTTCAGAATGCCTTGGACAGTGATGACTCGGCATCAACAACAGGACGACAAGAATCGCAGAGTAGCCAAGAACTGCGGAATGCAACCAGGCGGCAACGACGTGCTCAGGAGACTGCTGAAGAACGAGAGAAAGGCTTGAGAAAGAATGAGTTCGCGATGCTGCCAGACAGGCAAAACGGTGTGAAGAGCTTAAAAGACAACATGCAGAAGAGACCGAGTAGATGAAAGCCGCACGTTTGAAGAAAAGATGTAAATCTTTGGCTCCTGCTGCTGGCCTGATCGTCCAGACTCGGGACATGGAAGAGCAAAGACGTTTTGACTATGCTCGATTGGTTGGTGAATGTGATTCTGCGACGCGGGTGTTTCACCGCCATTTCATGCATAATTCATTAGGAAGCGTGTGTTTAGTGTGTGATCACTTATTTCATAAGAATGACCTAACACCTACACTACATGCCGAACCTTAAGCGCAACCATTGCAGTATTGCTTGTGCAACTTACCAGGTTTAACCAGAGCTAAACTATACTGCCATTTCTTTTTTCCTTTGACTGCAAATGTTAAAACATAGCGGTTCTTTGAGAAGTGCACCATAAATAATGAATATTTACAGCATACATACCATGGTTTCAGAGAGAACTATGCTCTGCTGCATGGGAAGAGAGAATGTGCTTCGGCTCAGCTTCAGTATCTCTAGTTGTCAGTTAATGTTGCTTTAAAATCTATAGCAGTACAAATTGTTTTTCTTTCTTTTTATTAACAAAATCATTAACGTTTTTTTTTTGTGCTTAGCTTCACTGTGTAGTACTGTATGCTGTGAAGACATGAAGTGACACAAGTGTTTGCATGCATACTTCTCTATGACTCACGTCCATGTTGCACACCACACAGATCAGCTAGTAAGCACTCAGAATTTTTGCATGAATCTGCAAAGAAAAGAAAGAAAAAAAATCCACGTAAGTTACGTCCATGGTTAGGAATGAATAATACAGAGGCACGAGAGAGCAGTAGAAGCTCAGAATTGGGTAGGCAGGGTTACTTGGAATTTTAGTGAGAACATGTGCAGTGTACCTGTGCTTTAACTGTGTCAGATTGTGCTTTCTGATTTCAGACTGCATTGCTGAGAAAGCTACAGAAATCAATTTGTGCTTATTTAATTCGGTACACTCCTAATCTGGCTCCACATAGGTTCTAGTTATAAGTGGAACTTTTAAAAAAAAGTTACGGTTATATAAATGGGACTTTTTACAAGTTCCACTTGTAGCAGGAACGTATATAGAACCAGATTAAGAGTGTAGACACAGCATTTGAATCTCACTCGCATATCTTGGCTGCACAGAATCTTTTTTTCAGCAACATGTTCCCCCAAGATCGTGGGAATGAAAATTATTTGACAGCGTATATGGCCTGTTTACAGGTGACCTCAGTTACATCAGGTGACCATGCACCAGCCAGTGTGACTGTGACGCACATAGACTACGGAGGTCAGTCCAGCGTGCCTGCTGATCAGCTTATTCCGCTGCCACTAGGTCTCACCCAGCTGCGTCCCCTGGCGGTTGAAGTGTACTGCTGTGGAGTCCGGCCACCAGATGGGGACGTCAGCTGGAGTTTCCAAGCGGACTTCAGGGTGCACAACCTTTTCTTCAAAAAGGAGCTTGTGGGCTGGGTGAGCATCATTTCGTTAATTGCTTATTTTTAACAGGAACTGCTTCAAGGCATTGCATTCCACATGTGAACAAGTGAATTCACTTTGAACCAGAGGGATCTCCATGTTCATACTAGTAGAATCTCGGTGATACGAAATTCAAAGCATGCTCCAGACGTACAGAAAAAGTACCTAGACAGGTTAGGGACAAATTAAAAATACCTCC
Source organism: Amblyomma maculatum (assembly GCF_055883805.1). NCBI lineage: Eukaryota > Metazoa > Arthropoda > Arachnida > Ixodida > Ixodidae > Amblyomma > Amblyomma maculatum. Next base: position 66,370,876 of record NC_139352.1, on the reverse strand, counting down.
GCTCCCCAAAAACATGCACCCTGTTTACCATGAGAGCCGGAGGAGTGATAGAGCAACAGCGCTGCAAGCCCGTTTTGAGGGAAAACAGGACGTCTTATATACAGATGCCGCACAATGCACGAACGGTAGGGGACGTGTTTCAGTAGCAACTAGAGAAGACGGGGGCTCGGTAGTTTGCTGCAGCACCCGAAATTCGACCACAACGGAGGCGGAAGAGGTGGCCATCGCGCTAGCTCTAACACAACAACAGGTCAAAATTACAGTCGAGCTCACTTATAACGATACCGGTTATTACAATATATCGGCTATAACAATGAACAGCCATGTCACCGTCAAATTTACTATGTATCCAATAGTAAAAAAATTCATTTACTACAATGATGGGTTGCCGCACTAACGGTTATAACGATTAAAACCGGCTACTGTGACCCAGCTTCAAAATAAAATACGCGTGATTCCGACGAAAACGCGAGCGTCCGCAATCGCACAAAGCGAGCGCATTTCGCTCCGCATGTCACCCTTCCACCCCTCGAGACGAGTGGACTGTGCCCACGATACGAAGAGAGGAGAGCACTCCGTTTCTCTACCCTTGCCCCCCCCCCTCCCCCCCCCCCCCACCTCCGCGCTCCGTCACATGGTCGCGTCCCCGCCGCCGTCCCGACCGACTCTCTGTGTGGCGATGGCGGCTGTGTGCGGGCGGGCGTCATAGTGCTTATACATGTGGGGTGCACGTGGTGTGTGTGCAACGCCTGGGGCGTTTTGCTTTCTCGTCGTACAATGGCAGATCCGGGACTGGATGAGTTTCTGCATGCAGATGAAGATGTGGAAACGTCCGAAATCCTCACTGACGAGGCAATCGTGGAAAATGTGCGAGCGGCGGGCAACGACAGCGATGACGACGCCACCGCAGATCAGCCTCTCCAAGTAGTGTCCTCACAGGAGGCCCTGCATATGATTTATTCCCTCCGGGACTTCGTTTTTTCAAGGGGCCTTCCACTTGAGCGCGTCGAACAATTAGATGCTCTCGAGACCAATGTTAATAAGCTTTCTGTGAAGCAAGCGAAGCTCACGGACTATGGTTTTTTTGTTAAGTAGTGGACAAATTTTTTTCTGCTTGATTAAAATTTTTGAACCTTATGTTGACTGCATTTTTTGGCAAACCCGGTTATAACAATTATTGGTTATAACAATGACATTTTCTTGGCACTTGAGTATTGTTATAAGTGGGCTCGACTGTATAGTTACAGACTCGAAATCAGCGATCAGAAACTTTGACGCGGGCCGCATTTCGGCCATAGCAGCAAGAGTGTTGGCCAGTGGTTCACCACCGGCAGAGCAGGTCGCGCTCATTTGGACACCGGCGCACCAGGGGTTGAGGGGGAACGAGAAAGCGCACGTACTGGCCCGAGGATTAGCTACATTCCCGGATCCCAGTGACGACTTATGCACAACCTCGTACCCCTTGCGCGATGAGGAGCCCCTGCAGTTTGACGATGACCTTAACACCTACCAAGGTATCCTAAATCATTACAAATTAGGCAGGTCAGTACTACCAAAAGCGTGTAAGCAACTCACCAAAAGCGAGGAGGTTATGTGGCGTAAGCTACAGACTGGAGTATTCCCGAACCCCCAGCTTTACAGCAAGTGGCACCCGGAAATTTTTAGCCCCAGGTGCAAACGTTGCGATGGCATAGCGGACATGATCCATATGATATGGACGTGTCCTAGATTTGGAGAACCTGACCGAACAGATGAGTCCTGGGAGGCACTACTTCTCAAGCAGGATGAAAAAGGGCAACGAGAAGTCATCCATCTTGCCCTGGCCGCTGCTAAGATCCAAGGGATCCAGGTCGACGGCTGAGGGGGAGGACATGGTTGGGACAGAGCTTCGCCTCGGATCCTCACCAACCTTTTGACGGTTGCAATAAATGTTATTTCTCTCTCTCTCAAAGGGAGACGAAAATTTTCGTACAGTCGAGCCTGCTTATAACGAACCTGAGCGTCAGCGGCGTCCGTTCGTTATATCCCAAAGTTCGTAGTAACTGGACCACAAACTAAAAAAGAGAAAAAAAAAAGTTGGCGGTCAAAACACGAAATTTATTTCTTAGCAAAAAAGTCTGTGATGCTCGTCTGTTTCTGCAGTGCAGATGCGATGAAGGCGGTCTCCAGTTTATTTAAAGCACTAGCGTGCTCTTCGCCGAGTCCCTTGGCATAGACAAGTTGTCTGAGGCCCTCTATATAGCCCATTGCTACAGATGTGCTTACGGGTGCAGGCTCAGACGTTTCATCTTCATCTGATTCTTCCGCGTCGCTCTCGGCCCGCTTTTCAGAAACGATGCCTTCGTCCGTGCACGGTTCCGCAATATCAGAGTCTTCATCTGCAGAAATAAAATCCTGCCAACCAATACCAGGGCCTCCCATGTCGGAGTCGACGACGCGCTGCCACAAATCGCCGCCGGAATTATCATCATCATCGGAGGCATCAGGCCCGACGTCCGGTACTGCGTCGACGAAGCCGGCCTTGCGGAAACAGTTTCGCACGCAAGCGGTCGTCACCTCCGCCCAGGCCGCCTTCACCATCTCAAGGGCTGAATACAATGAAACTCGGAGCGGCAAGTTAGCGGCCGGACTGTCAACGGCGATGAGCAAGCGCTGCACAATGCGGCGCCTATACGATGCCTTAAAGGAGCGTATTATGCCCAAATCAAGAGGCTGCACTTTAGAAGTGGTATTGGGTGGCAGGAAAAGTACAGTCACTGCCGTCAGAGACGTTTGCACGTGGTGCGCTGAGCAATTGTCGAGCAACAGCAGCACGCGCCTGCTTTGCCTCTGCATGTCGCGGTCAAACTCGCCCAGCCACTCTGCGAATAAATCCCATGTCATCCAGGACTTAGTATTGTGCCTGTAGCGCACGGGTACATGGTTCCGAAAGCAACGGGGCTTCTTGGATTTTCCCGATTACAAACGGCATGCGCCGGTCGCTGCCATTCATATTAGTGCACAGAAGAACTGTAACGCGCACTTTACTATGTTTACCGCCAGCTCATGACTCCCCTTTCATGGAGTGCGTCTTGTCTGGAAGCATCTGATAAAATAATGCAGTTTCATCTGCGTTATACACATCCTGCTCCGCGTAGCTTGCAATAATGGCTCGGTTTGTTGCAAGCCAATTGGCAACGTCCTGGTCACTTACCGAACACGCCTCACAGAAATCGATTTAAAAACAATCCCATGCCGCACATTGAACCGATGTAGCCAGCCATTGCCTGGGCAGAAGTCGGGAAAATCTAGTACTTTGCCCAGCATCATTGGTCCACTTATCGGAATGTTGCGAGCCCGTGCGTCGACGAACCACTTCAGCAGCGCATCCTCTACGTCCGCATAGGGGGCCTTTCGCAGGCGCTTTCTGTCCGCTGTGTTGGCGTCGGAGCTGGCGATCTTTTCCTTATTCTTCAGAACTGTCGAGATGGTTGATTTCGACACGTTGTACTTCTTCGCCAGCTCGCAATTTTTAGCACCTTGAGACAGTTCCGTCACAATTGCTCGCTTCGTTGCCATGTGCAGCGCTTTTCGTTTCGTGACCGCTGGAGGCAGGCAATTCTCGTCCGCCATCCTGAATTATACGACTCAGGCCCGACAGATGAAGCGCTCACACCACACACACGAAAATGACAACAAAGCGCCGCAACTGACTGAGCACGTGCGCACGTGCGACAATCATGCGAGGCAAGCGAGGAAGTGCCTAAGGAATGGAACGGAACGTAACGGACACACAGCGGGGCATGGTATGCAGCGGGGAGACCAATGAGAGGCATCCCTGAGCGTCAGGGCTGCCACCTGTTGGCTCCTACCGTAGTTGCTTTCAACCGCCCATGGCCTCCGAGATTACCTCTGCAAATCTCGGAGGCCACGAACCGTCACCGCCGTACTGAATGCGCGCTCCGCTGTGCATTCAGTCCGCCCGTGCAAACAGTACAACCGCTAGCGTATGGAGAGGCCTGCCTCCTGGCGCCCCGCGCCCCTGGCACGGCCGCTCAATGGAACAGCCAGGAAACGAAACGACGAAACTTCGAAGACTATGCCGGCGGCCGGAGCCGTGGAGACAGGCGAAGACGAGGGAATGGCGAGAGGAGAGGGGAGCAAAGTTGCGAGGAGGGGCGGAGAGAGAAGAGTTGCGAGGAGGGGATGCCAAGATCAATTCACTCACACGCGCTTAATGAAGCGCAGTGAAATGAGTGCGCCACATTTCCATTTTCGATGACCTCTTGGCAGAGATGGCGAATCCAATATCCATTCACTCAGAAGCGCTAAATGAAGCGCAGAGAAACGAGAGCGCCACGTGTCCATTCTCGACCTCTTGTCAGAAATTGCGAAGCCAAATCAATTCACTCACAAGCGCTAAATAAAGCTCAGTGAAACGAGCGCGCCTTATGTCCATTCTCGACGACCTATTGGCAGAGATTGCAATGCCAAGATCAATTCACTCACAAGCGCTTAATGAAGCGCAGGGAAACGGGAACGCCACATATTGTCCTTTCTCGACGACCTCCTTGCAGAGATGGCAAAGCCACTATCCGTTCACTCACAAGCGCTAAATGAAGCGCAGTGAAACGAGAGCGCCACATGTTGTCTATTCTCGACGACCTCTTGGAAGAGATGGCGAAGCCAAAATCCGTTCACTCAGAACCGCTAAATGAAGTGCGGTGAAACGAGAGCGCCACACATTGCCCATTCTCAACGACGTCTTGGCAGAGATTGCGAAGCCAAGATCAATTCCATCACAAACGCAAGGTGAAGCGCAGTGCAACGAGAGCGCCACATGTTGTCCACTCTCGACGACCTCTTGGCAGAGATTTAGAAGCCAAGATCAATTCACTCACAAGCGCTAAATGAAGCGCAGTGAAACGAGTGCGCCACACGCTGTCCAATCTCGACGTCGTCTTGACAGAGATTGCCGTGCCAAGATCAATTCACTCACAAGCGCTAAATGAAACTCAGTAAAACGAGTGCGCCACATGTTCTCCAATCTCGACGACCTCTTGGAATAAATTGCCGTGCCAAGATCAATTTACTCACAAGCGCTAAATAAAGCGCAGTGAAACGAGAGCGCCACATGTTGTCCATTGTCATGACCTTTTGGCAGAGACTGCGATGCCAAGATCAATTCACTCACAAGCGCTAAATGAAGCGCAGTAAAAGGAGAGCACCACATGTCCATTCTCACGACCTCATGGCAGCGATTGCGATGCAAATTTCCATTCTCTCACAAACGCTAAATGAAGCGCAGTGAAACGAGAGCTCCACACGTTGTCCATTCTCGACGATCTCATGGCAGAGATTGCGAAGCCAAGATCAATTCACTCAAGCGCTAAATGAAGCGCAGTGAAACGAGAGCGCCACATGTCCATTCTCGACGATCTCATGGCAGAGATTGCGAAGCCAAGATCAGTTCCCTCACATGCGCTAAATGAAGCACCGTGAAACGAGAGTGCCACGTGTCCATTCTTGACCTCTTGGCAGATTGCGATCAGAAGATTAATTCACTCACAAGAGCTAAATGAAACGCTGTGAAAGGAGAGCACCACACATTGTCCATGCTCGACGACCTCCTTGCAGATATGGCAAAGCCACTATCCGTTCACTCACAAGCGCTAAGTGAAGCGCCGTGAAACGAGAGCGGCACATGTCCACTCTCGACGACCTCTTGGCAGAGACTGCGAAGCCAAGATAAATTCACTCACAAGCGCTAAATGAAGCGCAGTGAAAGGAGAGCGCCACATGTTGCCCATACTCGACGACCTCTTGAAGATATTTAGAAGCCAAGATCAATTCACTCAAGCGTTAAATGAAGCGCAGTGAAACGAGAGCTCCACATGTCCATTCTTAACGACCTCTTTGCAGATTGCGGTGCCAAGATCAGTTCACTCACAAGCGCAAAATTAAATGCACTGAAACGAGTGCGCCACATGTCCATTCTCGACGACCTCTCGGCAGAGATTGCGATGCCAAGATCAATTCACTCACAAGCGCTAAAGCGCAGTGAAGCGAGGGCACCACATATGCATTTTCGACGAGCTCTTGGCAGAGATGGCGAAGCCAATGTCCATTCACGTACAAGCGCATGAAGCGCAGAGAAACGAGATCTCCACGTGTCCATTCTTGACGACTTCTTGTCAGACATGGCAAAGCCAAGATCAATTCCCTCACAATCGCTAAATGAAGCGCAGTAAAACGAGAGCCCCACATGTCCATTCTCGACGACCTCTTGGCAGAGATGGCGAATCCATTATCCATTCACTCAGAAGCGCTAAATGAAGCTCTGTGAAACGAGCGCGCCACACGTTGTCCATTCTCAACGACCTCTTGGCAGAGATGGCGAAGCCAAGAGAAATTCACTCAAATGCGCTAAGTGAAGCGCAGTGAAAGGCGAGCGCCACATGTTGTCCATTCTCGATCAGCTTTTGGAGAGATTGCGATGCAAATATCCATTCTCTCACAAGCGCTAATTGAAGTGCAGTGAAACAAGAGCACCACATGTTGTCCATACACACGACCACTTAGCAGAGATTGCGATGCCAAGATCAATTCACTCACAAGCGCAAGATGAAGTGCAGTGAAATGAGAGTGCCAAATGTTGTCCATTCTCGACGACCTTTTGGAGAGATTGCGATGCAAATATCCAATCTCTCAAGCGGTAATTGAAGCGCAGTGAAAAAAGAGCACCACATGTTGTCCATACGCACGACTACTTGGCAGAGATTGCGATGCCAAGATCAACTCACTCACAAGTGCTAAATGAAGCGCAGTGAAACGAGAGCGCCACATGTTGCCCATTCTCGACGACGTCTTGGCAGAGATTTAGAAGCCAAGATCAACTCACTCACAAGCGCTAAATGAAGCGCAGTGAAACGAGTGCGCCACACGTTGCCCATTCTCAACGATGTCTTGGCAGAGATTGCGAAGCCAAGATCAATTCACACACAAGCGCAAGATGAAGCGCAGTGAAATGAGAGTTCCAAATGTTGTCCATTCTCGACGACCTTTTGGCAGAGATTGCGATGCAAATATCCATTCTCTCACATGCGCTAAATGAAGCACAGTGAAACGAGAGTGCCACATGTCCATTCTTGACCTCTTGGCAGAGATTGCGATGCCAAGATCAATTCACTCACAATCGCTAAATGAAGCGCAGTGATAGGAGAGCGCCTTATGTCCATTCCCGACGACCTCTTGGCAGATTGCGATGCCAAGCATCACGAGTACTGTATAATCAGTGTTGATGCTAAATAAAATTATTTGTATTTGTATTTGTATTTGTATAAGATAAATTCACTCACACGCGCTTAATGAAGCGCAGTGAAATGATTGCGCCACATATCCATTTTCGATGACCTCTTCGCAGAGATGGGGAATCCAATATACATTCACTCACAAGCGTTAAATGAAGCTCTGTGAAACGAGCGCGCCACACGGTGCCCATTCTTGATGACTTCTTGGCAGAGATTTAGAAGCCAAGATCAATTCACTCACAAGCGCTAAATAAAGCGCAGTCACACGACAGCGCCACATATCCATTTTCGACGACCTCCTGGCAGAGATGGCGAAGCCAATGTCCATTCACTTACAAGCGCTAAATGAAGCGCAGAGAAACGAGAGCGCCACGTCTCCATTCTCGACTTCTTGGCAGAAATTGCGAAGCCAAATCAATTCACTCACAAGCGCTAAATAAAGCTCAGTGAAACGAGAGCGCCACATTTCCATTCTCGACGAACTCTTGGCAGAGATTGCGAAGCAAAATCCATTCCTCGCAAGCGCTAAATGAAGCGCAGTGAAACGAGCGCGCCTTATGTCCATTCTCGACGACCTATTGGCCGAGATTGCAATATCAAGATCAATTCACTCACAAGCGCTTAATGAAGCGCAGGGAAACGAGAACGCCACATATTGTCCACTCTCGACGACCTCCTTGCAGAGATGGCAAAGCCACTATCCGTTCAGTCACAAGCGCTAAATGAAGCGCGGTGAAACGAGAGCGCCACACATTGCCCATTCTCAACGACGTCTTGGCAGAGATTGCGAAGCCGAGATCAATTCCATCACAAACGCAAGGTGAAGCGCAGTGCAACGAGAGCGCCACATGTTGTCCATTCTCGACGACCTCTTGGCAGAGATGGCGAAGCCAAGATAAATTCACACACAAGCGCTAAATGAAGCGCAGAGAGACGAGAGCGCCACATGTCCAATTCTCGACAACCTCTTGGCAGAGATGGCGAAGCCAAATTCTATTTACTCAGAAGCGCTAAATGAAGCGCGGTGAAACGAGAGCGCCACACGCGACGACGCGTTCTCGACGACGTCTTGGCACAGATTTAAAAGCCAAGATCAATTCACTCACAAGCGCTAAATGAAGCGCAGTGAAACGAGTGCGCCACACGCTGTCCAATCTCGACGTCGTCTTGACAGAGATTGCCGTGCCAAGATCAATTCACTCACAAGCGCTAAATGAAACTTAGTAAAACGAGTGCGCCACATGTTGTCCAATCTCGACGACCTCTTGGAAGAAATTGCCGTGCCAAGATCAATTTACTCACAAGCGCTAAATAAAGCGCAGTGAAACGAGAGCACCACATGTTGTCCATTGTCATGACCTCTTGGCAGAGACTGCGATGCCAAGATCAATTCACTCACAAGCGCTAAATGAAGCGCAGTAAAAGGAGAGCACCACATATCCATTTTCACGACCTCATGGCAGCGATTGCGATGCAAATTTCCATTCTCTCACAAGCGCTAAATGAAGCGCAGTGAAACGAGAGCTCCACTCGTTGTCCATTGTCGACGATCTCTTGGCAGAGATTGCGAAGCCAAGATGAATTCCATCACAAACGCAAGGTGAAGCGCAGTGCAACGAGAGCGCCACATGTTGTCCATTCTAGACGATCTCATGGCAGAGATTGCGAAGCCAAGATCAGTTCCCTCACATGCGCTAAATGAAGCACCGTGAAACGAGAGTGCCACATGTCCATTCTTGACCTCTTGGCAGATTGCGATCAGAAGATTAATTCACTCACAAGAGCTAAATGAAACGCTGTGAAAGGAGAGCACCACACTTTGTCCATGCTCGACGACCTCCTTGCAGATATGGCGAAGCCACTATCCGTTCACTCACAAGCGCTAAGTGAAGCGCCGTGAAACGAGAGCGCCACATGTCCATTCTCGACGACCTCTTGGCAGAGACTGCGAAGCCAAGATAAATTCACTCACAAGCGCTAAATGAAGCGCAGTGAAAGGAGAGCGGCACATGTTGCCCATTCTCGACGACCTCTTGGCAGATATTTAGAAGCCAAGATCAATTCACTCAAGCGCTAGATGAAGCGCAGTGAAACGAGAGCTCCACATGTCCATTCTCGACGACCTCTAGGCAGAGATTGCGATGCCAAGATCAATTCACTCACAAGCGCTAAAGCGCAGTGAAGCGAGAGCGCCACATCTGCATTTTCGACGACCTCTTGGCAGAGATGGCGAAGCATGTGTCCATTCACGTACAAGCGCATGAAGCGCGGAGAAACGAGAGCGCCACGTGTCCATTCTTGACGACTTCTTGTCAGAGATGGCAAAGCCAAGATCAATTCACTCACAAGCGCTAAATGAAGCGCAGTGATAGGAGAGCGCCTTATGTCCATTCTTGACGACCTCTTGGCAGATTGCGATGCCAAGATCAATTCACTCACAGGCGCCTAATGAAGCGCAGTGAAATGATTGCGCCACATGTCCATTTTCGATGACCTCTTGGCAGAGATGGTGAAGCCAATATCCATTCTCTCACAACAGCTAAATGAAGCGCATTCAAACGAGAGCCCCACATGTCCATTCTCGACGACCTCTTGGCAGAGATGGCGAATCCATTATCCATTCACTCAGAAGCGCTAAATGAAGCTCTGTGAAACGAACTCGCCACACGTTGCTCATTCTTGACTAGGTCTTGGCAGATATTTGGAAGCCAAGGTCAATTCACTCACAAGAGCTAAATGAAACCAGTGAAATGAGAACACCACACGTTGCCCATTCTCTACAACCTCCTTGCAGAGATGGCGAAGCCACTATCCGTTCACTCACAAGCGCTAAATGAAGCGCAGTGAAACGAGAGGGCCACATGTCCATTCTCAACGACCTCTTGGCAGAGATGGCGAAGCCATGAGAAATTCACTCAAAAGCGCTAAGTGATGCGCAGTGAAAGGCGAGCGCCACATGTTGTCCATTCTCGATGATCTTTTGGAGAGATTGCGATGCAAATATCCATTCTCTCACAAGCGGTAATTGAAGCGCAGTGAAAAAAGAGCACCACATGTTGTCCATACCCACGACCACTTGGCAGAGATTGCGATGCCAAGATCAACTCACTCACAAGTGCTAAATGAAGCGCAGTGAAACGAGAGCGCCACATGTTGCCCATTCTCGACGACGTTTTGGCAGAGATTGCGAAGCCAAGATCAATTCACACACAAGCGCAAGATGAAGCGCAGTGAAATGAGTGCCAAATGTTGTCCATTCTCGATGACCTTTTGGAGAGATTGCGATGCAAATATCCACTCTCTCACAAGCGCTAATTGAAGCGCAGTAAAACGAGAGCGCCACATGTTGCCTATTCACGACACCTTCTTGGCAGAGATTGCGAAGCCAAGCTCAATTCACACACAAGCGCAAGATGAAGCGCAGTGAAATGAGAGTGCCAAATGTTGTCCATTCTCGACGACCTTTTGGCAGAGATTGCGATGCAAATATCCATTCTCTCACATGCGCTAATTGAAGCGCATTCAAACATGAGCACCACATGTCCATACTCACGACCACTTGGGAGAGATTGCGATGCCAAGATCAATTCTCTCACAAGCGCTAAATGAAGCGCAGTGAAACGAGACTGCTACATGTCCATTCTCGACGACCCCTTGGCAAAGATTGCGATGCAAATATCCATTCTCCCACAAGCGCTAAATGAAGCGCCGTGGAACGAGAGCTCCACACGTTGTCCATTCTCGACGATCTCTTGGCAGAGATTGCGAAGACAAGATCAAGTCACTCACATGCGCTAAATGAAGCACAGTGAAACGAGAGTGCCACATGTCCATTCTTGACCTCTTGAAAGAGATTGCGATGCCAAGATCAAGATCAATTCACTCACAATCGCTAAATGAAGCGCAGTGATAGGAGAGCGCCTTATGTCCATTCTCGATGACCTCTTGGCAGAATGCGATGCCAAGATAAATTCACTCACACGCGCTTAATGAAGCGCAGTGAAATGAGTGCGCCACATTTCCATTTTCGATGACCACTTGGCAGAGATGGCGAATCCAATATCCATTAACTTAGAAGCGCTAAATGAAGCTCTGTGAAACGAGCGCGCCACACGGTGCCCATTCTTGATGACGTCTTGGCAGAGATTTAGAAGCCAAGATCAATTCGCTCACAAGCGCTAAATGAAGCGCAGTAAAAGGAGAGCACCACATGTCCATTCTCACGACCTCATGGCAGCGATTGCGATGCAAATTTCCATTCTCTTACAAGCGCTGAATGAAGCGCAGTGAAACGAGAGCGCCTTATGTCCATTCTCGACGACCTATTGGCAGAGACTGCAATGCCAAGATCAGTTCACTCACAAGCGCTTAATGAAGCGCAGGGAAACGAGAACGCCACATATTGTCCATTCTCGACGACCTTCTTGCAGAGATGGCAAAGCCACTATCTGTTCACTCAAAAGCGCTAAATGAAGCGCAGTGAAACGAGAGCGCCACATGTTGTCCATTCTCGACGACGTCTTGGCAGAGATTGCGAAGCCAAGATCAATTCCATCACAAATGCAAGGTGAAGCGCAGTGCAACGAGAGCGCCACATGTTGTGCATTCTCGACGACCTCTTGGCAGACATGGCGAAGCCAAGATAAATTCACACACAAGCGCTAAATGAAGCGCAGAGAGACGAGAAAGCCACATGTCCAATTCTCGACAACCTCTTAGCAGAGATGGCGAAGCCAAATTTCATTTACTCAGAAGCGCGAAATGAAGCGCAGTGAAACGAGTGCGCCACACGCTGTCCAATCTCGACGTCGTCTTGGAAGAAATTGCCGTGCCAAGGTCAATTTACTCACAAGCGCTAAATAAAGCGCAGTGAAACGAGAGCGCCACATGTTGTCCATTGTCATGACCTCTTGGCAGAGACTGCGATGCCAAGATCAATTCACTCACAAGCGCTCAATGAAGCGCAGTAAAAGGAGAGCACCACATGTCCATTCTCACGACCTCATGGCAGCGATTGCGATGCAAATTTCCATTCCCTCACAAGCGCTAAATGAAGCGCAGTGAAACGAGCGCCACATGTTGTCCATTCTCGACGACCTCTTGGCAGAGATGGCGAAACCAAGATAAATTCACACACAAGCGCTATATGAAGCGCAGAGAGACGAGAGCGCCACATGTCCAATTCTCGACAACCTCTTGGCAGAGATGTCGAAGCCAAATTTCATTTACTCAGAAGCGCTAAATGAAGCGCGGTGAAACGAGAGCGCCACACGCGACGCATTCTCGACGACGTCTTGGCAGAGATTTAGAAGCCAAGATCAAATCACTCACAAGCGCTAAATGAAGCGCAGTAAAAGGAGAGCACCACATGTCCATTCTCACGACCTCATGGCAGCGATTGCGATGCAAATTTCAATTCTCTCACAAGCGCTAAATGAAGCGCAGTGAAACGAGAGCTCCACACGTTGTCCATTCTCGACGATCTCATGGCAGAGATTGCCAAGCCAAGATCAATTCACTCAAGCGCTAAATGAAGCGCAGTGAAACGAGAGCGCCACATGCTGTCCATTCTCGATGATCTCATGGCAGAGATTGCGAAGCCAAGATCAGTTCCCTCACATGCGCTAAATGAAGCACCGTGAAACGAGAGTGCCACATGTCCATTCTTGACCTCTTGGCAGATTGCGATCAGAAGATTAATTCACTCACAAGAGCTAAATGAAACGCTGTGAAAGGAGAGCACCACACATTGTCCATGCTCGACGACCTCCTTGCAGATATGGCGAAGCCACTATCCGTTCACTCACAAGCGCTAAGTGAAGCGCCGTGAAACGAGAGCGCCACATGTCCATTCTCGACGACCTCTTGGCAGAGACTGCGAAGCCAAGATAAATTCACTCACAAGCGCTAAATGAAGCGCAGTGAAACGAGAGCGCCAGATGTTGTCCATTCTCAACGACCTCTTGGCAGAGATGGCGAAGCCAAGAGAAATTCACTCAAAAGCGCTAAGTGAAGTGCAGTGAAAGGCGAGCGCACATGTTGTCCATTCTCGATCACCTTTTGGAGAGATTGCGATGCAAATATCCATTCTCTCACAAGCGCTAATTGAAGTGCAGTGAAACAAGAGCACCACATGTTGTCCATACACACGACCACTTAGCTGAGATTGCGATGCCAAGATCAATTCACTCACAAGCGCAAGATGAAGTGCAGTGAAATGAGAGAGCCAAATGTTGTCCATTCTCGACGACCTTTTGGAGAGATTGCGATGCAAATATCCATTCTCTCACAAGCGGTAATTGAAGCGCAGTGAAAAAAGAGCACCACATGTTGTCCATACCCACGACCACTTGGCAGAGATTGCGTGGCCAAGATCAACTCACTCACAAGTGCTAAATGAAGCGCAGTGAAACGAGAGCGCCACATGTTGCCCATTCTCGACGACGTCTTGGCAGAGATTTAGAAGCCAAGATCAACTCACTCACAAGCGCTAAATGAAGCGCAGTGAAACGAGTGCGCCACACGTTGCCCATTCTCAACGATGTCTTGGCAGAGATTGCGAAGCCAAAATCAATTCACACACAAGCGCAAGATGAAGCGCAGTGAAATGAGAGTGCCAAGTGTTGTCCATTCTCGATGACCTTTAGGAGAGATTGCGATGCAAATATCCATTCTCTCACAAGCGCTAATTGAAGCGCAGTGAAACAAGAGCGCCACATGTTGTCCATACTCACGACAACTTGGCAGAGATTGCCATGCCAAGATCAATTCACTCACAAGTGCAAAATGAAGCGCAGTGAAACGAGAGCGCCACATGTTGCCTATTCTCGACACCTTCTTGGCAGAGATTGCGAAGCCAAGATCAATTCACACACAAGCGCAAGATGAAGCGCAGTGAAATGAGAGTGCCAAATGTTGTCCATTCTCGACGACCTTTTGGCAGAGATTGCGATGCAAATATCCATTCTCTCACAAGCGCTAATTGAAGCGCATTCAAACATGAGCACATGTCCATACTCACGACCACTTGGGAGAGATTGCGATGCCAAGATCAATTCTCTCACAAGCGCTAAATGAAGCGCAGTGAAACGAGACTGCTACATGCCCATTCTCGACGACACCTTGGCAAAGATTGCTATGCAAATATCCATTCTTCCACAAGCGCTAAATGAAGCGCCGTGAAACGAGAGCTCCACACGTTGTCCATTCTCGACGATCTCTTGGCAGAGATTGCGAAGACAAGATCAAGTCACTCACATGCGCTAAATGAAGCACAGTGAAACGAGAGTGCCACATGTCCATTCTTGACATCTTGGCAGAGATTGCGATGCCAAGATCAATTCACTCACACGCGCTTAATGAAGCGCAGTGAAATGAGTGCGCCACATTTCCATTTTCGATGACCTCTTGGCAGAGATGGCGAATCCAATATCCATTCACTCAGAAGCGCTAAATGAAGCGCAGAGAAACGAGAGCGCCACGTGTCCATTCTCGACCTCTTGTCAGAAATTGCGAAGCCAAATCAATTCACTCACAAGCGCTAAATAAAGCTCAGTGAAACGAGCGCGCCTTATGTCCATTCTCGACGACCTATTGGCAGAGATTGCAATGCCAAGATCAATTCACTCACAAGCGCTTAATGAAGCGCAGGGAAGCGGGAACGCCACATATTGTCCTTTCTCGACGACCTCCTTGCAGAGATGGCAAAGCCACTATCCGTTCACTCACAAGCGCTAAATGAAGCGCAGTGAAACGAGAGCGCCACATGTTGTCTATTCTCGACGACCTCTTGGAAGAGATGGCGAAGCCAAAATCCGTTCACTCAGAACCGCTAAATGAAGTGCGGTGAAACGAGAGCGCCACACATTGCCCATTCTCAACGACGTCTTGGCAGAGATTGCGAAGCCAAGATCAATTCCATCACAAACGCAAGGTGAAGCGCAGTGCAACGAGAGCGCCACATGTTGTCCACTCTCGACGACCTCTTGGCAGAGATTTAGAAGCCAAGATCAATTCACTCACAAGCGCTAAATGAAGCGCAGTGAAACGAGTGCGCCACACGCTGTCCAATCTCTACGTCGTCTTGACAGAGATTGCCGTGCCAAGATCAATTCACTCACAAGCGCTAAATGAAACTCAGTAAAACGAGTGCGCCACATGTTCTCCAATCTCGACGACCTCTTGGAATAAATTGCCGTGCCAAGATCAATTTACTCACAAGCGCTAAATAAAGCGCAGTGAAACGAGAGCGCCACATGTTGCCCATTGTCATGACCTTTTGGCAGAGACTGCGATGCCAAGATCAATTCACTCACAAGCGCTAAATGAAGCGCAGTAAAAGGAGAGCACCACATGTCCATTCTCACGACCTCATGGCAGCGATTGCGATGCAAATTTCCATTCTCTCACAAACGCTAAATGAAGCGCAGTGAAACGAGAGCTCCACACGTTGTCCATTCTCGACGATCTCATGGCAGAGATTGCGAAGCCAAGATCAATTCACTCAAGCGCTAAATGAAGCGCAGTGAAACGAGAGCGCCACATGTCCATTCTCGACGATCTCATGGCAGAGATTGCGAAGCCAAGATCAGTTCCCTCACATGCGCTGAATGAAGCACCGTGAAACGAGAGTGCCACGTGTCCATTCTTGACCTCTTGGCAGATTGCGATCAGAAGATTAATTCACTCACAAGAGCTAAATGAAACGCTGTGAAAGGAGAGCACCACACATTGTCCATGCTCGACGACCTCCTTGCAGATATGGCAAAGCCACTATCCGTTCACTCACAAGCGCTAAGTGAAGCGCCGTGAAACGAGAGCGGCACATGTCCACTCTCGACGACCTCTTGGCAGAGACTCCGAAGCCAAGATAAATTCACTCACAAGCGCTAAATGAAGCGCAGTGAAAGGAGAGCGCCACATGTTGCCCATACTCGACGACCTCTTGAAGATATTTAGAAGCCAAGATCAATTCACTCAAGCGTTAAATGAAGCGCAGTGAAACGAGAGCTCCACATGTCCATTCTTAACGACCTCTTTGCAGATTGCGGTGCCAAGATCAGTTCACTCACAAGCGCAAAATTAAATGCACTGAAACGAGTGCGCCACATGTCCATTCTCGACGACCTCTCGGCAGAGATTGCGATGCCAAGATCAATTCACTCACAAGCGCTAAAGCGCAGTGAAGCGAGGGCACCACATATGCATTTTCGACGAGCTCTTGGCAGAGATGGCGAAGCCAATGTCCATTCACGTACAAGCGCATGAAGCGCAGAGAAACGAGATCTCCACGTGTCCATTCTTGACGACTTCTTGTCAGACATGGCAAAGCCAAGATCAATTCCCTCACAATCGCTAAATGAAGCGCAGTAAAACGAGAGCCCCACATGTCCATTCTCGACGACCTCTTGGCAGAGATGGCGAATCCATTATCCATTCACTCAGAAGCGCTAAATGAAGCTCTGTGAAACGAGCGCGCCACACGTTGTCCATTCTCAACGACCTCTTGGCAGAGATGGCGAAGCCAAGAGAAATTCACTCAAATGCGCTAAGTGAAGCGCAGTGAAAGGCGAGCGCCACATGTTGTCCATTCTCGATCAGCTTTTGGAGAGATTGCGATGCAAATATCCATTCTCTCACAAGCGCTAATTGAAGTGCAGTGAAACAAGAGCACCACATGTTGTCCATACACACGACCACTTAGCAGAGATTGCGATGCCAAGATCAATTCACTCACAAGCGCAAGATGAAGTGCAGTGAAATGAGAGTGCCAAATGTTGTCCATTCTCGACGACCTTTTGGAGAGATTGCGATGCAAATATCCAATCTCTCAAGCGGTAATTGAAGCGCAGTGAAAAAAGAGCACCACATGTTGTCCATACCCACGACTACTTGGCAGAGATTGCGATGCCAAGATCAACTCACTCACAAGTGCTAAATGAAGCGCAGTGAAACGAGAGCGCCACATGTTGCCCATTCTCGACGACGTCTTGGCAGAGATTTAGAAGCCAAGATCAACTCACTCACAAGCGCTAAATGAAGCGCAGTGAAACGAGTGCGCCACACGTTGCCCATTCTCAACGATGTCTTGGCAGAGATTGCGAAGCCAAGATCAATTCACACACAAGCGCAAGATGAAGCGCAGTGAAATGAGAGTTCCAAATGTTGTCCATTCTCGACGACCTTTTGGCAGAGATTGCGATGCAAATATCCATTCTCTCACATGCGCTAAATGAAGCACAGTGAAACGAGAGTGCCACATGTCCATTCTTGACCTCTTGGCAGAGATTGCGATGCCAAGATCAATTCACTCACAATCGCTAAATGAAGCGCAGTGATAGGTGAGCGCCTTATGTCCATTCTCGACGACCTCTTGGCAGATTGCGATGCCAAGCATCACGAGTACTGTATAATCAGTGTTGATGCTAAATAAAATTATTTGTATTTGTATTTGTATTTGTATAAGATAAATTCACTCACACGCGCTTAATGAAGCGCAGTGAAATGATTGCGCCACATATCCATTTTCGATGACCTCTTCGCAGAGATGGCGAATCCAATATACATTCACTCACAAGCGTTAAATGAAGCTCTGTGAAACGAGCGCGCCACACGGTGCCCATTCTTGATGACTTCTTGGCAGAGATTTAGAAGCCAAGATCAATTCACTCACAAGCGCTAAATAAAGCGCAGTCACACGACAGCGCCACATATCCATTTTCGACGACCTCCTGGCAGAGATGGCGAAGCCAATGTCCATTCACTTACAAGCGCTAAATGAAGCGCAGAGAAACGAGAGCGCCACGTCTCCATTCTCGACTTCTTGGCAGAAATTGCGAAGCCAAATCAATTCACTCACAAGCGCTAAATAAAGCTCAGTGAAACGAGAGCGCCACATTTCCATTCTCGACGAACTCTTGGCAGAGATTGCGAAGCAAAATCCATTCCTCGCAAGCGCTAAATGAAGCGCAGTGAAACGAGCGCGCCTTATGTCCATTCTCAACGACCTATTGGCCGAGATTGCAATATCAAGATCAATTCACTCACAAGCGCTTAATGAAGCGCAGGGAAACGAGAACGCCACATATTGTCCACTCTCGACGACCTCCTTGCAGAGATGGCAAAGCCACTATCCGTTCAGTCACAAGCGCTAAATGAAGCGCGGTGAAACGAGAGCGCCACACATTGCCCATTCTCAACGACGTCTTGGCAGAGATTGCGAAGCCGAGATCAATTCCATCACAAACGCAAGGTGAAGCGCAGTGCAACGAGAGCGCCACATGTTGTCCATTCTCGACGACCTCTTGGCAGAGATGGCGAAGCCAAGATAAATTCACACACAAGCGCTAAATGAAGCGCAGAGAGACGAGAGCGCCACATGTCCAATTCTCGACAACCTCTTGGCAGAGATGGCGAAGCCAAATTCTATTTACTCAGAAGCGCTAAATGAAGCGCGGTGAAACGAGAGCGCCACACGCGACGACGCGTTCTCGATGACGTCTTGGCACAGATTTAAAAGCCAAGATCAATTCACTCACAAGCGCTAAATGAAGCGCAGTGAAACGAGTGCGCCACACGCTGTCCAATCTCGACGTCGTCTTGACAGAGATTGCCGTGCCAAGATCAATTTACTCACAAGCGCTAAATAAAGCGCAGTGAAACGAGAGCACCACATGTTGTCCATTGTCATGACCTCTTGGCAGAGACTGCGATGCCAAGATCAATTCACTCACAAGCGCTAAATGAAGCGCAGTAAAAGGAGAGCACCACATATCCATTTTCACGACCTCATGGCAGCGATTGCGATGCAAATTTCCATTCTCTCACAAGCGCTAAATGAAGCGCAGTGAAACGAGAGCTCCACTCGTTGTCCATTGTCGACGATCTCTTGGCAGAGATTGCGAAGCCAAGATGAATTCCATCACAAACGCAAGGTGAAGCGCAGTGCAACGAGAGCGCCACATGTTGTCCATTCTCGACGATCTCATGGCAGAGATTGCGAAGCCAAGATCAGTTCCCTCACATGCGCTAAATGAAGCACCGTGAAACGAGAGTGCCACATGTCCATTCTTGACCTCTTGGCAGATTGCGATCAGAAGATTAATTCACTCACAAGAGCTAAATGAAACGCTGTGAAAGGAGAGCACCACACTTTGTCCATGCTCGACGACCTCCTTGCAGATATGGCGAAGCCACTATCCGTTCACTCACAAGCGCTAAGTGAAGCGCCGTGAAACGAGAGCGCCACATGTCCATTCTCGACGACCTCTTGGCAGAGACTGCGAAGCCAAGATAAATTCACTCACAAGCGCTAAATGAAGCGCAGTGAAAGGAGAGCGGCACATGTTGCCCATTCTCGACGACCTCTTGGCAGATATTTAGAAGCCAAGATCAATTCACTCAAGCGCTAGATGAAGCGCAGTGAAACGAGAGCTCCACATGTCCATTCTCGACGACCTCTAGGCAGAGATTGCGATGCCAAGATCAATTCACTCACAAGCGCTAAAGCGCAGTGAAGCGAGAGCGCCACATCTGCATTTTCGACGACCTCTTGGCAGAGATGGCGAAGCATGTGTCCATTCACGTACAAGCGCATGAAGCGCGGAGAAACGAGAGCGCCACGTGTCCATCCTTGACGACTTCTTGTCAGAGATGGCAAAGCCAAGATCAATTCACTCACAAGCGCTAAATGAAGCGCAGTGATAGGAGAGCGCCTTATGTCCATTCTTGACGACCTCTTGGCAGATTGCGATGCCAAGATCAATTCACTCACAGGCGCCTAATGAAGCGCAGTGAAATGATTGCGCCACATGTCCATTTTCGATGACCTCTTGGCAGAGATGGTGAAGCCAATATCCATTCTCTCACAACAGCTAAATGAAGCGCATTCAAACGAGAGCCCCACATGTCCATTCTCGACGACCTCTTGGCAGAGATGGCGAATCCATTATCCATTCACTCAGAAGCGCTAAATGAAGCTCTGTGAAACGAACTCGCCACACGTTGCTCATTCTTGACTAGGTCTTGGCAGATATTTGGAAGCCAAGGTCAATTCACTCACAAGAGCTAAATGAAACCAGTGAAATGAGAACACCACACGTTGCCCATTCTCTACAACCTCCTTGCAGAGATGGCGAAGCCACTATCCGTTCACTCACAAGCGCTAAATGAAGCGCAGTGAAACGAGAGGGCCACATGTCCATTCTCAACGACCTCTTGGCAGAGATGGCGAAGCCATGAGAAATTCACTCAAAAGCGCTAAGTGATGCGCAGTGAAAGGCGAGCGCCACATGTTGTCCATTCTCGATGATCTTTTGGAGAGATTGCGATGCAAATATCCATTCTCTCACAAGCGGTAATTGAAGCGCAGTGAAAAAAGAGCACCACATGTTGTCCATACCCACGACCACTTGGCAGAGATTGCGATGCCAAGATCAACTCACTCACAAGTGCTAAATGAAGCGCAGTGAAACGAGAGCGCCACATGTTGCCCATTCTCGACGACGTTTTGGCAGAGATTGCGAAGCCAAGATCAATTCACACACAAGCGCAAGATGAAGCGCAGTGAAATGAGAGTGCCAAATGTTGTCCATTCTCGATGAACTTTTGGAGAGATTGCGATGCAAATATCCACTCTCTCACAAGCGCTAATTGAAGCGCAGTAAAACGAGAGCGCCACATGTTGCCTATTCACGACACCTTCTTGGCAGAGATTGCGAAGCCAAGATCAATTCACACACAAGCGCAAGATGATGCGCAGTGAAATGAGAGTGCCAAATGTTGTCCATTCTCGACGACCTTTTGGCAGAGATTGCGATGCAAATATCCATTCTCTCACATGCGCTAATTGAAGCGCATTCAAACATGAGCACCACATGTCCATACTCACGACCACTTGGGAGAGATTGCGATGCCAAGATCAATTCTCTCACAAGCGCTAAATGAAGCGCAGTGAAACGAGACTGCTACATGTCCATTCTCGACGACCCCTTGGCAAAGATTGCGATGCAAATATCCATTCTCCCACAAGCGCTAAATGAAGCGCCGTGGAACGAGAGCTCCACACGTTGTCCATTCTCGACGATCTCTTGGCAGAGATTGCGAAGACAAGATCAAGTCACTCACATGCGCTAAATGAAGCACAGTGAAACGAGAGTGCCACATGTCCATTCTTGACCTCTTGAAAGAGATTGCGATGCCAAGATCAAGATCAATTCACTCACAATCGCTAAATGAAGCGCAGTGATAGGAGAGCGCCTTATGTCCATTCTCGATGACCTCTTGGCAGATTGCGATGCCAAGATAAATTCACTCACACGCGCTTAATGAAGCGCAGTGAAATGAGTGCGCCAGATTTCCATTTTCGATGACCACTTGGCAGAGATGGCGAATCCAATATCCATTAACTTAGAAGCGCTAAATGAAGCTCTGTGAAACGAGCGCGCCACACGGTGCCCATTCTTGATGACGTCTTGGCAGAGATTTAGAAGCCAAGATCAATTCACTCACAAGCGCTAAATGAAGCGCAGTAAAAGGAGAGCACCACATGTCCATTCTCACGACCTCATGGCAGCGATTGCGATGCAAATTTCCATTCTCTTACAAGCGCTGAATGAAGCGCAGTGAAACGAGAGCGCCTTATGTCCATTCTCGACGACCTATTGGCAGAGATTGCAATGCCAAGATCAGTTCACTCACAAGCGCTTAATGAAGCGCAGGGAAACGAGAACGCCACATATTGTCCATTCTCGACGACCTTCTTGCAGAGATGGCAAAGCCACTATCTGTTCACTCAAAAGCGCTAAATGAAGCGCAGTGAAACGAGAGCGCCACATGTTGTCCATTCTCGACGACGTCTTGGCAGAGATTGCGAAGCCAAGATCAATTCCATCACAAATGCAAGGTGAAGCGCAGTGCAACGAGAGCGCCACATGTTGTGCATTCTCGACGACCTCTTGGCAGACATGGCGAAGCCAAGATAAATTCACACACAAGCGCTAAATGAAGCGCAGAGAGACGAGAAAGCCACATGTCCAATTCTCGACAACCTCTTAGCAGAGATGGCGAAGCCAAATTTCATTTACTCAGAAGCGCGAAATGAAGCGCAGTGAAACGAGTGCGCCACACGCTGTCCAATCTCGACGTCGTCTTGGAAGAAATTGCCTTGCCAAGGTCAATTTACTCACAAGCGCTAAATAAAGCGCAGTGAAACGAGAGCGCCACATGTTGTCCATTGTCATGACCTCTTGGCAGAGACTGCGATGCCAAGATCAATTCACTCACAAGCGCTCAATGAAGCGCAGTAAAAGGAGAGCACCACATGTCCATTCTCACGACCTCATGGCAGCGATTGCGATGCAAATTTCCATTCCCTCACAAGCGCTAAATGAAGCGCAGTGAAACGAGCGCCACATGTTGTCCATTCTCGACGACCTCTTGGCAGAGATGGCGAAACCAAGATAAATTCACACACAAGCGCTATATGAAGCGCAGAGAGACGAGAGCGCCACATGTCCAATTCTCGACAACCTCTTGGCAGAGATGTCGAAGCCAAATTTCATTTACTCAGAAGCGCTAAATGAAGCGCGGTGAAACGAGAGCGCCACACGCGACGCATTCTCGACGACGTCTTGGCAGAGATTTAGAAGCCAAGATCAAATCACTCACAAGCGCTAAATGAAGCGCAGTAAAAGGAGAGCACCACATGTCCATTCTCACGACCTCATGGCAGCGATTGCGATGCAAATTTCAATTCTCTCACAAGCGCTAAATGAAGCGCAGTGAAACGAGAGCTCCACACGTTGTCCATTCTCGACGATCTCATGGCAGAGATTGCGAAGCCAAGATCAATTCACTCAAGCGCTAAATGAAGCGCAGTGAAACGAGAGCGCCACATGCTGTCCATTCTCGATGATCTCATGGCAGAGATTGCGAAGCCAAGATCAGTTCCCTCACATGCGCTAAATGAAGCACCGTGAAACGAGAGTGCCACATGTCCATTCTTGACCTCTTGGCAGATTGCGATCAGAAGATTAATTCACTCACAAGAGCTAAATGAAACGCTGTGAAAGGAGAGCACCACACATTGTCCATGCTCGACGACCTCCTTGCAGATATGGCGAAGCCACTATCCGTTCACTCACAAGCGCTAAGTGAAGCGCCGTGAAACGAGAGCGCCACATGTCCATTCTCGACGACCTCTTGGCAGAGACTGCGAAGCCAAGATAAATTCACTCACAAGCGCTAAATGAAGCGCAGTGAAAGGAGAGCGCCACACGTTGCCCATTCTCGACGACCTCTTGGCAGATATTTAGAACCCAAGATCAATTCACTCAAGCGCTAAATGAAGCGCAGTGAAACGAGAGCTCCACATGTCCATTCTTGACGACCTCTTTGCAGATTGCGGTGCCATGATCAGTTCACTCACAAGCGCAAAATTAAATGCAGTGAAACGATTGCGCCACATGTCCATTCTCGATGACCTCTAGGCAGAGATTGCGATGCCAAGATCAATCACTCACAAGCGCTAAAGCGCAGTGAAGCGAGAGCGCCACATATGCATTTTCGACGACCTCTTGGCAGCGATGGCGAAGCATGTGTCCATTCACGTACAAGCGCATGAAGCGCGGAGAAACGAGAGCGCCACGTGTCCATTCTTGACGACTTCTTGTCAGAGATGGCAAAGCCAAGATCAATTCACTCACAAGCGCTAAATGAAGCGCAGTGATAGGAGAGCGCCATATGTCCATTCTTGACGACCTCTTGGCAGATTGCGATGCCAAGATCAATTCACTCACAGGCGCCTAATGAAGCGCAGTGAAATGATTGCGCCACATGTTCATTTTCGATGACCTCTTGGCAGAGATGGCGAAGCCAATATCCATTCTCTCACAATCGCTAAATGAAGCGCAGTAAACGAGAGCCCCACATGACCATTCTCGACGACCTCTTGGCAGAGATGGCGAATCCATTATCCATTCACTCAGAAGTGCTAAATGAAGCTCTGTGAAACGAACGCGCCACACGTTGCTCATTCTTGATGATGTCTTGGCAGATATTTGGAAGCCAAGGTCAATTCACTCACAAGAGCTAAATGAAACCAGTGAAATGAGAGCACCACACCTTGCCCATTCTCTACAACCTCCTTGCAGAGATGGCGAAGCCACTATCCGTTCACTCACAAGCGCTAAATGAAGCGCAGTGAAAGGCGAGCGCCACATGTTGTCCATTCTCGATGATCTTTGGAGATTGCGATGTTTAATATCCATTCTCTCACAAGCGCTAATTGAAGCGCAGTGAAAAAAGAGCACCACATGTTGTCCATACCCACGACCACTTGGCAGAGATTGCGATGCCAAGATCAACTCACAAGTGCTAAATGAAGCGCAGTGAAACGAGAGCGCCACATGTTGCCAATTCTCGACGACGTCTTGGCAGAGATTTAGAAGCCAAGATCAATTCACTCACAAGCGCTAAATGAAGCGCAGTGAAACGAGCGCGCCTTATGTCCATTCTCGACGACCTATTGGCAGAGATTGCAATGCCAAGATCAATTCACTCACAAGCGCTTAATGAAGCGCAGAGAAACGAGAACGCCACATATTGTCCATTCTGGACGACCTCCTTGCAGAGATGGCAAAGCCACTATCTGTTCACTCAAAAGCGCTAAATGAAGCGCAGTGAAACGAGAGCGCCACATGTTGTCCATTCTCGATGACCGCTTGGCAGAGATGGCGAAGCCAAGATAAATTCTCTCACAACCGCTAAAGGAAGCGCAGTGAAAGGAGAGCGCCACATGTCTATTCTCGACGACCTCTTGGAAGAGATGGCGAAGCCAAAATCCGTTCACTCAGAACCGCTAAATGAAGCGCGGTGAAAAGAGAGCGCCACACATTGCCCATTCTCAACGACGTCTTGGCAGAGGTTGCGAAGCCAAGATCAATTCAATCACAAACGCAAGGTGAAGCGCAGTGCAACGAGAGCGCCACATGTAGTCCATTCTCGACGACCTCTTGGCAGAGATGGCGAAGCCAAGATAAATTCACTCACAAGCGCTAAATGAAGCGCAGTGAGACGAGAGCGCCACATGTCCAATTCTCGACAACCTCTTGGCAGAGATGGCGAAGCCAAATTCCATTTAATCAGAAGCGCTAAATGAAGCGCGGTGAAACGAGAGCGCCAGACGCGACGCATTCTCGACGACGTCTTGGCAGAGATATAGAAGCCAAGATCAATTCACTCACAAGCGCTAAATGAAGCGCAGTGAAACGAGTGCGCCACACGCTGTCCAATCTCGACGTCGTCTTGACAGAGATTGCCGTGCCAAGATCAATTTACTCACAAGCGCTAAATAAAGCGCAGTGAAACGAGAGCGCCACATGTTGTCCATTGTCATGACCTCTTGGCAAAGACTGCGATGCCAAGATCAATTCACTCACAAGTGCTAAATGAAGCGCAGTGAAACGAGAGCGCCACATGTTGCCTATTCACGACACCTTCTTGGCAGAGATTGCGAAGCCGAGATCAATTCACACACAAGCGCAAGAAGAAGCGCAGTGAAATGAGAGTGCCAAATGTTGTCCATTCTCGACGACCTTTTGGCAGAGATTGCGATGCAAATATCCATTCCCTCACATGCGCTAATTGAAGCGCATTCAAACATGAGCACCACATGTCCATACTCACGACCACTTGGGAGAGATTGCGATGCCAAGATCAATTCTCTCACAAGCGCTAAATGAAGCGCAGTGAAACGAGACTGCTACATGTCCATTCTCGACGACCCCTTGGCAAAGATTGCGATGCAAATATCCATTCTCCCACAAGAGCTAAATGAAGCGCCGTGAAACGAGAGCTCCACACGTTGTCCATTCTCGACGATCTCTTGGCAGAGATTGCGAAGACAAGATCAAGTCACTCACATGCGCTAAATGAAGCACAGTGAAACGAGAGTGCCACATGTCCATTCTTGACCTCTTGGCAGAGATTGCGATGCCAAGATCAAGATCAATTCACTCACAATCGCTAAATGAAGCGCAGTGATAGGAGAGCGCCTTATGTCCATTCTCGACGACCTCTTGGCAGATTGCGATGCCAAGATAAATTCACTCACACGCGCTTAATGAAGCGCAGTGAAATGAGTGCGCCACATTTTCATTTTCGATGACCTCTTGGCAGAGATGGCGAATCCAATATCCATTCACTTAGAAGCGCTAAATGAAGCTGTGTTAAACGAGCGCGCCACACGGTGCCCATTCTTGATGACGTCTTGGCAGAGATTTAGAAGCCAAGATCAATTCACTCACAAGCGCTAAATAAAGCGGAGTGACAAGAGAGCGCCACATATCCATTTTCGACGACCTCTTGGCAGAGATGGCGAAGCCAATGTCCATTCACTTACAAGCGCTAAATGAAGCGCAGAGAAACGAGAGCGCCACGTGTCCATTCGCGACTTCTTGGCAGAAATTGCGAAGCCAAATCAATTCACTCACAAGCGATAAATAAAGCTGAGTGAAACGAGAGCGCCACATTTCCATTCTTGACGACCTCTTTGCAGATTGCGGTGCCAAGATCAGTTCACTCACAAGCGCAAAATTAAATGCAGTGAAACGAGTGCGCCACATGTCCATTCTCGACGACCTCTTGGCAGAGATTGCGATGCCAAGATCAATTCACTCACAAGCGCTAAAGCGCAGTGAAGCGAGAGCGCCACATATGCATTTTCGACGAACTCTTGGCAGAGATGGCGAAGCCAATGTCC
Organism: Amblyomma maculatum; assembly: GCF_055883805.1. Taxonomy (NCBI): domain Eukaryota; kingdom Metazoa; phylum Arthropoda; class Arachnida; order Ixodida; family Ixodidae; genus Amblyomma; species Amblyomma maculatum. The sequence continues at coordinate 66,343,828 of NC_139352.1, read as the reverse complement.
ATTCACGTACAAGCGCATGAAGCGCAGAGAAACGAGAGCGCCACGTGTCCATTCTTGACGACTTCTTGTCAGAGATGGCAAAGCCAAGACCAATTCACTCACAAGCGCTAAATGAAGCGCAGTGATAGGAGAGCGCCTTATGTCCATTCTCGACGACATCTTGGCAGATTGCGATGCCAAGATCAATTCACTCACAGGCGCCTAATGAGCGCAGTGAAATGATTGCGCCACATGTCCATTTTCGATGACCTCTTGGCAGAGATGGCGAAGCCAATATCCATTCTCTCACAATCGCTAAATGAAGCGCAGTAAAACGAGAGCCCCACATGTCCATTGTCGACGACCTCTTGGCAGAGATGGCGAATCCATTATCCATTCACTCAGAAGCGCTAAATGAAGCTCTGTGAAACGAGCGCGCCACACGTTGCTCATTCTTGACGACGTCTTGGCAGATATTTGGAAGCCAAGGTCAATTCACTCACAAGAGCTAAATGAAACCAGTGAAATGAGAGCACCACACGTTGCCCATTCTCTACAACCTCCTTGCAGAGATGGCGAAGCCACTATCCGTTCACTCACAAGGGCTAAATGAAGCGCAGTGAAACGAGGGCGCCACATGTTGTCCATTCTCAACGACCTCTTGGCAGAGATGGCGAAGCCAAGATAAACTCACTCACAAGCGCAAGATGAAGTGCAGTGAAATGAGAGTGCCAAATGTTGTCCCTTCTCGATGACCTTTTGGAGAGATTGCGATGCAATTATCCATTCTCTCACAAGCGCTAATTGAAGCGCAGTGAAACAAGAGCACCACATGTTGTCCATATACACGACCACTTGGCGGAGATTGCGATGCCAAGATCATTTCACTCACAAGCGCAAGATGAAGTGCAGTGAAATGAGAGTGCCAAATGTTGTCCATTCTCGATGACCTTTTGGAGAGATTGCGATGCAAATATCCATTCTCTCACAAGCGGTAATTGAAGCGCAGTGAAAAAAGAGCACCACATGTTGTCCATACTCACGACCACTTGGCAGAGATTGCGATGCCAAGATCAACTCACTCACGAGTGCTAAATGAAGCGCAGTGAAACGAGAGCGCCACATGTTGCCCATTCTCGACGACGTCTTGGCAGAGATTTAGAAGCCAAGATCGATTCACTCACACGCGCTAAATGAAGCGCAGTGAAACGAGTGCGCCACACGTTGCCCATTCTCAACGATGTCTTGGCAGAGATTGCGAAGCCAAGATCAATTCACACACAAGCGCAAGATGAAGCGCAGTGAAATGAGAGTGCCATATGTTTTCCATTCTCGATGACCTTTTTGGAGAGTTTGCGATGCAAATATCCATTCTCTCACAAGCGCTAATTGAAGCGCATTCAAACATGAGCACCACATGTCCATACTCACGACCACTTGGGAGAGATTGCGATGCCAAGATCAATTCTCTCACAAGCGCTAAATGAAGCGCAGTGAAACGAGAGCGCCACATGTTGCCTATTCACGACACCTTCTTGGCAGAGATTGCGAAGCCAAGATCAATTCACACACAAGCGCAAAATGAAGCGCAGTGAAATGAGAGTTCCAAATGTTGTCCATTCTCGACGATCTTTTGGCAGAGATTGCGATGCAAATATCCATTATCTCACAAGCGCTAATTGAAGCGCATTCAAACATGAGCACCACATGTCCATACTCACGACCACTTGGGAGAGATTGCGATGCCAAGATCAATTCTCTCACAAGCGCTAAATGAAGCGCAGTGAAACGAGACTGCTACATGTCCATTCTCGACGACCCCTTGGCAAAGATTGCGATGCAAATATCCATTCTCCCACAAGCGCTAAATGAAGCGCCGTGAAACGAGAGCTCCACACGTTGTCCATTCTCGACGATCTCTTGGCAGAGATTGCGAAGACAAGATCAAGTCACTCACATGCGCTAAATGAAGCACAGTGAAACGAGAGTGCAACATGTCCATTCTTGACTTCTTGGCAGAGATTGCGATGCCAAGGTCAATTCACTCACAATCGCTAAATGAAGCGCAGTGATAGGAGAGCTCCTTATGTCCATTCTCGACGACCTCTTGGCAGATTGCGATGCCAAGATAAATTCACTCACACGCGCTTAATGAAGCGCAGTGAAATGAGTGCGCCACATTTCCATTTTCGATGACCTCTTGGCAGAGATGGCGAATCCAATATCCATTCACTTAGAAGCGCTAAATGAAGCTCTATGAAACGAGCGCGCCACACGGTGTCCATTCTTGATGACGTCTTGGCAGAGATTTAGAAGCCAAGATCAATTCACTCACAAGCGCTAAATGAAGCGCAGTAAAAGGAGAGCACCACATGTCCATTCTCACGACCTCATGGCAGCGATTGCGATGCAAATTTCCATTCTCTTACAAGCGCTGAATGAAGCGCAGTGAAACGAGAGCGCCACATTTCCATTCTCGACAAACCCTTGGCAGAGATTGCGAAGCAAAATCCATTCCTCGCAAGCGCTAAATGAAGCGCAGTGAAACGAGCGCGCCTTATGTCCATTCTCGACGACCTATTGGCAGAGATTGCAATGCCAAGATCAATTCACTCACAAGCGCTTAATGAAGCGCAGGGAAACGAGAACGCCACATATTGTCCATTCTCGGCAACCTCCTTGACGAGATGACAAAGCCACTATCCGTTCACTCACAAGCGCTAAATGAAGCGCAGTGAAACGAGGGCGCCACATGTTGTCCATTCTCAACGACCTCTTGGCAGAGATGGCGAAGTCAAGATAAACTCACTCACAAGCGCAAGATGAAGTGCAGTGAAATGAGAGTGCCAAATGTTGTCCCTTCTCGATGACCTTTTGGAGAGATTGCGATGCAAATATCCATTCTCTCACAAGCGCTAATTGAAGCGCAGTGAAACAAGAGCACCACATGTTGTCCATATACACGACCACTTGGCGGAGATTGCGATGCCAAGATCATTTCACTCACAAGCGCAAGATGAAGTGCAGTGAAATGAGAGTGCCAAATGTTGTCCATTCTCGATGACCTTTTGGAGAGATTGCGATGCAAATATCCATTCTCTCACAAGCGGTAATTGAAGCGCAGTGAAAAAAGAGCACCACATGTTGTCCATACTCACGACCACTTGGCAGAGATTGCGATGCCAAGATCAACTCACTCACAAGTGCTAAATGAAGCGCAGTGAAACGAGAGCGCCGCATGTTGCCCATTCTCGACGACGTCTTGGCAGAGATTTAGAAGCCAAGATCGATTCACTCACACGCGCTAAATGAAGCGCAGTGAAACGAGTGCGCCACACGTTGCCCATTCTCAACGATGTATTGGCAGAGATTGCGAAGCCAAGATCAATTCACACACAAGCGCAAGATGAAGCGCAGTGAAATGAGAGTGCCATATGTTTTCCATTCTCGATGACCTTTTTGGAGAGTTTGCGATGCAAATATCCATTCTCTCACAAGCGCTAATTGAAGCGCATTCAAACATGAGCACCACATGTCCATACTCACGACCACTTGGGAGAGATTGCGATGCCAAGATCAATTCTCTCACAAGCGCTAAATGAAGCGCAGTGAAACGAGAGCGCCACATGTTGCCTATTCACGACACCTTCTTGGCAGAGATTGCGAAGCCAAGATCAATTCACACACAAGCGCAAGATGAAGCGCAGTGAAATGAGAGTGCCAAATGTTGTCCATTCTCGACGATCTTTTGGCAGAGATTGCGATGCAAATATCCATTATCTCACAAGCGCTAATTGAAGCGCATTCAAACATGAGCACCACATGTCCATACTCACGACCACTTGGGAGAGATTGCGATGCCAAGATCAATTCTCTCACAAGCGCTAAATGAAGCGCAGTGAAACGAGACTGCTACATGTCCATTCTCGACGACCCCTTGGCAAAGATTGCGATGCAAATATCCATTCTCCCACAAGCGCTAAATGAAGCGCCGTGAAACGAGCTCCACACGTTGTCCATTCTCGACGATCTCTTGGCAGAGATTGCGAAGACAAGATCAAGTCACTCACATGCGCTAAATGAAGCACAGTGAAACGAGAGTGCCACATGTCCATTCTTGACTTCTTGGCAGAGATTGCGATGCCAAGGTCAATTCACTCACAATCGCTAAATGAAGCGCAGTGATAGGAGAGCTCCTTATGTCCATTCTCGACGACCTCTTGGCAGATTGCGATGCCAAGATAAATTCACTCACACGCGCTTAATGAAGCGCAGTGAAATGAGTGCGCCACATTTCCATTTTCGATGACCTCTTGGCAGAGATGGCGAATCCAATATCCATTCACTTAGAAGCGCTAAATGAAGCTCTATGAAACGAGCGCGCCACACGGTGCCCATTCTTGATGACGTCTTGGCAGAGATTTAGAAGCCAAGATCAATTCACTCACAAGCGCTAAATGAAGCGCAGTAAACGGAGAGCACCACATGTCCATTCTCACGACCTCATGGCAGCGATTGCGATGCAAATTTCCATTCTCTTACAAGCGCTGAATGAAGCGCAGTGAAACGAGAGCGCCACATTTCCATTCTCGACGAACCCTTGGCAGAGATTGCGAAGCAAAATCCATTCCTCGCAAGCGCTAAATGAAGCGCAGTGAAACGAGCGCGCCTTATGTCCATTCTCGACGACCTATTGGCAGAGATTGCAATGCCAAGATCAATTCACTCACAAGCGCTTAATGAAGCGCAGGGAAACGAGAACGCCACATGTTGTCCATTCTCGACGACCGCTTGGCAGAGATTGCGTAGCCAAGATCAATTCACTCACAAACGCAAGGTGAAGCGCAGTGCAACGAGAGCGCCACATGTTGTCCATTCTCGACGACCTCTTGGCAGAAATGGCGAAGCCAAGATAAATTCACTCACAAGCGCTAAATGAAGCGCAGTGAGACGAGAGCGCCACATGTTGTCCAATCTCGACCACTGGCAGAAATTGCCGTGCCAAGATCAATTCACTCACAAGCGCTAAATGAAACGCAGTAAAAGGAGAGCACCACATGTCCATTCTCACGACCTCATGGCAGCGATTGCGATGCAAATTTCCATTCTCACACAAGCGCTGAATGAAGCGCAGTGAAACGAGAGCTCCACACGTTGTCCATTCTCGACGATCTCATGGCAGAGACTGCGAAGCCAAGATCAATTCACTCAAGCGCTCAATGAAGCGCAGTGAAACGAGAGCGCCACATGTTGTCCATTCTCGACGATCTCATGGCAGAGATTGCGAAGCCAAGATCAGTTCCCTCACATGCGCTAAATGAAGCACCGTGAAACAAGACTGCCACATGTCCATTCTTGACCTCTTGGCAGATTGCGATCAGAAGATTAATTCACTCACAAGAGCTAAATGAAACGCTGTGAAAGGAGCACCATACATTGTCCATGCTCGACGACCTCCTTGCAGATATGGCGAAGCCACTATCCGTTCACTCACAAGCGCTAAGTGAAGCACCGTGAAACGAGAGCGCCTCATGTCCATTCTCGACGACCTCTTGGCAGAGACTGCGAAGCCAAGATAAATTCACTCACAAGCGCTAAATGAAGCGCAGTGAAAGGAGAGCGCCACGTGTTGCCCATACTCGACGACCTCTTGGCAGATATTTAGAAGCCAAGATGAATTCACTCAAGCGCTAAATGAAGCGCAGTGAAACGAGAGCTCCACATGTCCATTCTTAACGACCTCTTTGCAGATTGCGGTGCCAAGATCAGTTCACTCACAAGCGCAAAATTAAATGCAGTGAAACGAGTGCGCCACATGTCCATTCTCGACGACCTCTTGGCAGAGATTGCGACGCCAAGATCAATTCACTCACAAGCGCTAAAGCGCAGTGAAGCGAGAGCACCACATATGCATTTTCGACCACCTCTTGGCAGAGATGGCGAAGCCAATGTCCATTCACGTACAAGCGCATGAAGCGCAGAGAAACGAGAGCGCCACGTGTCCATTCTTGACGACTTCTTGTCAGAGATGGCAAAGCCAAGACCAATTCACTCACAAGCGCTAAATGAAGCGCAGTGATAGGAGAGCGCCTTATGTCCATTCTCGACGACATCTTGGCAGATTGCGATGCCAAGATCAATTCACTCACAGGCGCCTAATGAGCGCAGTGAAATGATTGCGCCACATGTCCATTTTCGATGACCTCTTGGCAGAGATGGCGAAGCCAATATCCATTCTCTCACAATCGCTAAATGAAGCGCAGTAAAACGAGAGCCCCACATGTCCATTGTCGACGACCTCTTGGCAGAGATGGCGAATCCATTATCCATTCACTCAGAAGCGCTAAATGAAGCTCTGTGAAACGAGCGCGCCACACGTTGCTCATTCTTGACGACGTCTTGGCAGATATTTGGAAGCCAAGGTCAATTCACTCACAAGAGCTAAATGAAACCAGTGAAATGAGAGCACCACACGTTGCCCATTCTCTACAACCTCCTTGCAGAGATGGCGAAGCCACTATCCGTTCACTCACAAGGGCTAAATGAAGCGCAGTGAAACGAGGGCGCCACATGTTGTCCATTCTCAACGACCTCTTGGCAGAGATGGCGAAGCCAAGATAAACTCACTCACAAGCGCAAGATGAAGTGCAGTGAAATGAGAGTGCCAAATGTTGTCCCTTCTCGATGACCTTTTGGAGAGATTGCGATGCAATTATCCATTCTCTCACAAGCGCTAATTGAAGCGCAGTGAAACAAGAGCACCACATGTTGTCCATATACACGACCACTTGGCGGAGATTGCGATGCCAAGATCATTTCACTCACAAGCGCAAGATGAAGTGCAGTGAAATGAGAGTGCCAAATGTTGTCCATTCTCGATGACCTTTTGGAGAGATTGCGATGCAAATATCCATTCTCTCACAAGCGGTAATTGAAGCGCAGTGAAAAAAGAGCACCACATGTTGTCCATACTCACGACCACTTGGCAGAGATTGCGATACCAAGATCAACTCACTCACGAGTGCTAAATGAAGCGCAGTGAAACGAGAGCGCCACATGTTGCCCATTCTCGACGACGTCTTGGCAGAGATTTAGAAGCCAAGATCGATTCACTCACACGCGCTAAATGAAGCGCAGTGAAACGAGTGCGCCACACGTTGCCCATTCTCAACGATGTCTTGGCAGAGATTGCGAAGCCAAGATCAATTCACACACAAGCGCAAGATGAAGCGCAGTGAAATGAGAGTGCCATATGTTTTCCATTCTCGATGACCTTTTTGGAGAGTTTGCGATGCAAATATCCATTCTCTCACAAGCGCTAATTGAAGCGCATTCAAACATGAGCACCACATGTCCATACTCACGACCACTTGGGAGAGATTGCGATGCCAAGATCAATTCTCTCACAAGCGCTAAATGAAGCGCAGTGAAACGAGAGCGCCACATGTTGCCTATTCACGACACCTTCTTGGCAGAGATTGCGAAGCCAAGATCAATTCACACACAAGCGCAAGATGAAGCGCAGTGAAATGAGAGTGCCAAATGTTGTCCATTCTCGACGATCTTTTGGCAGAGATTGCGATGCAAATATCCATTATCTCACAAGCGCTAATTGAAGCGCATTCAAACATGAGCACCACATGTCCAAACTCACGACCACTTGGGAGAGATTGCGATGCCAAGATCAATTCTCTCACAAGCGCTAAATGAAGCGCAGTGAAACGAGACTGCTACATGTCCATTCTCGACGACCCCTTGGCAAAGATTGCGATGCAAATATCCATTCTCCCACAAGCGCTAAATGAAGCGCCGTGAAACGAGAGCTCCACACGTTGTCCATTCTCGACGATCTCTTGGCAGAGATTGCGAAGACAAGATCAAGTCACTCACATGCGCTAAATGAAGCACAGTGAAACGAGAATGCAACATGTCCATTCTTGACTTCTTGGCAGAGATTGCGATGCCAAGGTCAATTCACTCACAATCGCTAAATGAAGCGCAGTGATAGGAGAGCTCCTTATGTCCATTCTCGACGACCTCTTGGCAGATTGCGATGCCAAGATAAATTCACTCACACGCGCTTAATGAAGCGCAGTGAAATGAGTGCGCCACATTTCCATTTTCGATGACCTCTTGGCAGAGATGGCGAATCCAATATCCATTCACTTAGAAGCGCTAAATGAAGCTCTATGAAACGAGCGCGCCACACGGTGTCCATTCTTGATGACGTCTTGGCAGAGATTTAGAAGCCAAGATCAATTCACTCACAAGCGCTAAATGAAGCGCAGTAAAAGGAGAGCACCACATGTCCATTCTCACGACCTCATGGCAGCGATTGCGATGCAAATTTCCATTCTCTTACAAGCGCTGAATGAAGCGCAGTGAAACGAGAGCGCCACATTTCCATTCTCGACAAACCCTTGGCAGAGATTGCGAAGCAAAATCCATTCCTCGCAAGCGCTAAATGAAGCGCAGTGAAACGAGCGCGCCTTATGTCCATTCTCGACGACCTATTGGCAGAGATTGCAATGCCAAGATCAATTCACTCACAAGCGCTTAATGAAGCGCAGGGAAACGAGAACGCCACATATTGTCCATTCTCGGCAACCTCCTTGACGAGATGACAAAGCCACTATCCGTTCACTCACAAGCGCTAAATGAAGCGCAGTGAAACGAGGGCGCCACATGTTGTCCATTCTCAACGACCTCTTGGCAGAGATGGCGAAGTCAAGATAAACTCACTCACAAGCGCAAGATGAAGTGCAGTGAAATGAGAGTGCCAAATGTTGTCCCTTCTCGATGACCTTTTGGAGAGATTGCGATGCAAATATCCATTCTCTCACAAGCGCTAATTGAAGCGCAGTGAAACAAGAGCACCACATGTCCATTCTCACGACCTCATGGCAGCGATTGCGATGCAAATTTCCATTCTCTCACAAGCGCTGAATGAAGCGCAGTGAAACGAGAGCTCCACACGTTGTCCATTCTCGACGATCTCATGGCAGAGACTGCGAAGCCAAGATCAATTCACTCAAGCGCTAAATGAAGCGCAGTGAAACGAGAGCGCCACATGTTGTCCATTCTCGACGATCTCATGGCAGAGATTGCGAAGCCAAGATCAGTTCCCTCACATGCGCTAAATGAAGCACCGTGAAACAAGACTGCCACATGTCCATTCTTGACCTCTTGGCAGATTGCGATCAGAAGATTAATTCACTCACAAGAGCTAAATGAAACGCTGTGAAAGGAGAGCACCATACATTGTCCATGCTCGACGACCTCCTTGCAGATATGGCGAAGCCACTATCCGTTCACTCACAAGCGCTAAGTGAAGCACCGTGAAACGAGAGCGCCTCATGTCCATTCTCGACGACCTCTTGGCAGAGACTGCGAAGCCAAGATAAATTCACTAACAAGCGCTAAATGAAGCGCAGTGAAAGGAGAGCGCCACGTGTTGCCCATACTCGACGACCTCTTGGCAGATATTTAGAAGCCAAGATGAATTCACTCAAGCGCTAAATGAAGCGCAGTGAAACGAGAGCTCCACATGTCCATTCTTAACGACCTCTTTGCAGATTGCGGTGCCAAGATCAGTTCACTCACAAGCGCAAAATTAAATGCAGTGAAACGAGTGCGCCACATGTCCATTCTCGACGACCTCTTGGCAGAGATTGCGACGCCAAGATCAATTCACTCACAAGCGCTAAAGCGCAGTGAAGCGAGAGCACCACATATGCATTTTCGACCACCTCTTGGCAGAGATGGCGAAGCCAATGTCCATTCACGTACAAGCGCATGAAGCGCAGAGAAACGAGAGCGCCACGTGTCCATTCTTGACGACTTCTTGTCAGAGATGGCAAAGCTAAGATCAATTCACTCACAAGCGCTAAATGAAGCGCAGTGATAGGAGAGCGCCTTATGTCCATTCTCGACGACCTCTTGGCAGATTGCGATGCCAAGATCAATTCACTCACAGGCGCCTAATGAAGCGCAGTGAAATGATTGCGCCACATGTCCATTTTCGATGACCTCTTGGGAGAGATGGCGAAGCCAATATCCATTCTCTCACAATCGCTAAATGAAGCGCAGTAAAACGAGAGCCCCACATGTCCATTCTCGACGACCTCTTAGCAGAGATGGCGAATCATTATCCATTCACTCAGAAGCGCTAAATGAAGCTCTGTGAAACGAGCGCGCCACACGTTGCTCATTCTTGACGATGTTTTGGCAGATAATGGAAGCCAAGGCCAATTCACTCACAAGAGCTAAATGAAACCAGTGAAATGAGAGCACCACACGTTGCCCATTCTCTACAACCTCCTTGCAGAGATGGCGAAGCCACTATCCGTTCACTCACAAGCGCTAAATGAAGCGCAGTGAAACGAGAGCGCCAGATGTTGTCCATTCTCAACGACCTCTTGGCAGAGATGGCGAAGCCAAGAGAAATTCACTCAAAAGCGCTAAGTGAAGTGCAGTGAAAGGCGAGCGCACATGTTGTCCATTCTCGATCACCTTTTGGAGAGATTGCGATGCAAATATCCATTCTCTCACAAGCGCTAATTGAAGTGCAGTGAAACAAGAGCACCACATGTTGTCCATACACACGACCACTTAGCAGAGATTGCGATGCCAAGATCAATTCACTCACAAGCGCAAGATGAAGTGCAGTGAAATGAGAGAGCCAAATGTTGTCCATTCTCGACGACCTTTTGGAGAGATTGCGATGCAAATATCCATTCTCTCACAAGCGGTAATTGAAGCGCAGTGAAAAAAGAGCACCACATGTTGTCCATACCCACGACCACTTCGCAGAGATTGCGTGGCCAAGATCAACTCACTCACAAGTGCTAAATGAAGCGCAGTGAAACGAGAGCGCCACATGTTGCCCATTCTCGACGACGTCTTGGCAGAGATTTAGAAGCCAAGATCAACTCACTCACAAGCGCTAAATGAAGCGCAGTGAAACGATTGCGCCACACGTTGCCCATTCTCAACGATGTCTTGGCAGAGATTGCGAAGCCAAAATCAATTCACACACAAGCGCAAGATGAAGCGCAGTGAAATGAGAGTGCCAAGTGTTGTCCATTCTCGATGACCTTTAGGAGAGATTGCGATGCAAATATCCATTCTCTCACAAGCGCTAATTGAAGCGCAGTGAAACAAGAGCGCCACATGTTCTCCATACTCACGACAACTTGGCAGAGATTGCCATGCCAAGATCAATTCACTCACAAGTGCAAAATGAAGCGCAGTGAAACGAGAGCGCCACATGTTGCCTATTCTCGACACCTTCTTGGCAGAGATTGCGAAGCCAAGATCAATTCACACACAAGCGCAAGATGAAGCGCAGTGAAATGAGAGTGCCAAATGTTGTCCATTCTCGACGACCTTTTGGCAGAGATTGCGATGCAAATATCCATTCTCTCACAAGCGCTAATTGAAGCGCATTCAAACATGAGCACATGTCCATACTCACGACCACTTGGGAGAGATTGCGATGCCAAGATCAATTCTCTCACAAGCGCTAAATGAAGCGCAGTGAAACGAGACTGCTACATGCCCATTCTCGACGACACCTTGGCAAAGATTGCTATGCAAATATCCATTCTTCCACAAGCGCTAAATGAAGCGCCGTGAAACGAGAGCTCCACACGTTGTCCATTCTCGACGATCTCTTGGCAGAGATTGCGAAGACAAGATCAAGTCACTCACATGCGCTAAATGAAGCACAGTGAAACGAGAGTGCCACATGTCCATTCTTGACCTCTTGGCAGAGATTGCGATGCCAAGATCAATTCACTCACAATCGCTAAATGAAGCGCAGTGATAGGAGAGCGCTTTATGTGCATTCTCGACGACCTCTTGGCAGATTGCGATGCCAAGATAAATTCACTCACACGCGCTTAATGAAGCGCAGTGAAATGAGTGCGCCACATTTCCATTTTCGATGACCTCTTGGCAGAGATGGCGAATCCAATATCCATTCACTCAGAAGCGCTAAATGAAGCGCAGAGAAACGAGAGCGCCACGTGTCCATTCTCGACCTCTTGTCAGAAATTGCGAAGCCAAATCAATTCACTCACAAGCGCTAAATAAAGCTCAGTGAAACGAGCGCGCCTTATGTCCATTCTCGACGACCTATTGGCAGAGATTGCAATGCCAAGGTCAATTCACTCACAAGCGCTTAATGAAGCGCAGGGAAACGGGAACGCCACATATTGTCCTTTCTCGACGACCTCCTTGCAGAGATGGCAAAGCCACTATCCGTTCACTCACAAGCGCTAAATGAAGCGCAGTGAAACGAGAGCGCCATATGTTGTCTATTCTCGACGACCTCTTGGAAGAGATGGCGAAGCCAAAATCCGTTCACTCAGAACCGCTAAATGAAGTGCGGTGAAACGAGAGCGCCACACATTGCCCATTCTCAACGACGTCTTGGCAGATTGCGAAGCCAAGATCAATTCCATCACAAACGCAAGGTGAAGCGCAGTGCAACGAGAGCGCCACATGTTGTCCACTCTCGACGACCTCTTGGCAGAGATTTAGAAGCCAAGATCAATTCACTCACAAGCGCTAAATGAAGCGCAGTGAAACGAGTGCGCCACACGCTGTCCAATCTCGACGTCGTCTTGACAGAGATTGCCGTGCCAAGATCAATTCACTCACAAGCGCTAAATGAAACTCAGTAAAACGAGTGCGCCACATGTTGTCCAATCTCGACGACCTCTTGGAATAAATTGCCGTGCCAAGATCAATTTACTCACAAGCGCTAAATAAAGCGCAGTGAAACGAGAGCGCCACATGTTGTCCATTGTCATGACCTTTTGGCAGAGACTGCGATGCCAAGATCAATTCACTCACAAGCGCTAAATGAAGCGCAGTAAAAGGAGAGCACCACATGTCCATTCTCACGACCTCATGGCAGCGATTGCGATGCAAATTTCCATTCTCTCACAAACGCTAAATGAAGCGCAGTGAAACGAGAGCTCCACACGTTGTCCATTCTCGACGATCTCATGGCAGAGATTGCGAAGCCAAGATCAATTTACTCAAGCGCTAAATGAAGCGCAGTGAAACGAGAGCGCCACATGTCCATTCTCGACGATCTCATGGCAGAGATTGCGAAGCCAAGATCAGTTCCCTCACATGCGCTAAATGAAGCACCGTGAAACGAGAGTGCCACGTGTCCATTCTTGACCTCTTGGCAGATTGCGATCAGAAGATTAATTCACTCACAAGAGCTAAATGAAACGCTGTGAAACGAGAGCACCACACATTGTCAATGCTCGACGACCTCCTTGCAGATATGGCAAAGCCACTATCCGTTCACTCACAAGCGCTAAGTGAAGCGCCGTGAAACGAGAGCGGCACATGTCCACTCTCGACGACCTCTTGGCAGAGACTGCGAAGCCAAGATAAATTCACTCACAAGCGCTAAATGAAGCGCAGTGAAAGGAGAGCACCACATGTTGCCCATACTCGACGACCTCTTGAAGATATTTAGAAGCCAAGATCAATTCACTCAAGCGTTAAATGAAGCGCAGTGAAACGAGAGCTCCACATGTCCATTCTTAACGACCTCTTTGCAGATTGCGGTGCCAAGATCAGTTCACTCACAAGCGCAAAATTAAATGCACTGAAACGAGTGCGCCACATGTCCATTCTCGACGACCTCTCGGCAGAGATTGCGATGCCAAGATCAATTCACTCACAAGCGCTAAAGCGCAGTGAAGCGAGGGCACCACATATGCATTTTCGACGAGCTCTTGGCAGAGATGGCGAAGCCAATGTCCATTCACGTACAAGCGCATGAAGCGCAGAGAAACGAGATCTCCACGTGTCCATTCTTGACGACTTCTTGTCAGACATGGCAAAGCCAAGATCAATTCCCTCACAATCGCTAAATGAAGCGCAGTAAAACGAGAGCCCCACATGTCCATTCTCGACGACCTCTTGGCAGAGATGGCGAATCCATTATCCATTCACTCAGAAGCGCTAAATGAAGCTCTGTGAAACGAGCGCGCCACACGTTGTCCATTCTCAACGACCTCTTGGCAGAGATGGCGAAGCCAAGAGAAATTCACTCAAATGCGCTAAGTGAAGCGCAGTGAAAGGCGAGCGCCACATGTTGTCCATTCTCGATCAGCTTTTGGAGAGATTGCGATGCAAATATCCATTCTCTCACAAGCGCTAATTGAAGTGCAGTGAAACAAGAGCACCACATGTTGTCCATACACACGACCACTTAGCAGAGATTGCGATGCCAAGATCAATTCACTCACAAGCGCAAGATGAAGTGCAGTGAAATGAGAGTGCCAAATGTTGTCCATTCTCGACGACCTTTTGGAGAGATTGCGATGCAAATATCCAATCTCTCAAGCGGTAATTGAAGCGCAGTGAAAAAAGAGCACCACATGTTGTCCATACCCACGACTACTTGGCAGAGATTGCGATGCCAAGATCAACTCACTCACAAGTGCTAAATGAAGCGCAGTGAAACGAGAGCGCCACATGTTGCCCATTCTCGACGACGTCTTGGCAGAGATTTAGAAGCCAAGATCAACTCACTCACAAGCGCTAAATGAAGCGCAGTGAAACGAAAGCGCCACACGTTGCCCATTCTCAACGATGTCTTGGCAGAGATTGCGAAGCCAAGATCAATTCACACACAAGCGCAAGATGAAGCGCAGTGAAATGAGAGTGCCAAATGTTGTCCATTCTCGATGAACTTTTGGAGAGATTGCGATGCAAATATCCACTCTCTCACAAGCGCTAATTGAAGCGCAGTAAAACGAGAGCGCCACATGTTGCCTATTCACGACACCTTCTTGGCAGAGATTGCGAAGCCAAGATCAATTCACACACAAGCGCAAGATGATGCGCAGTGAAATGAGAGTGCCAAATGTTGTCCATTCTCGACGACCTTTTGGCAGAGATTGCGATGCAAATATCCATTCTCTCACATGCGCTAATTGAAGCGCATTCAAACATGAGCACCACATGTCCATACTCACGACCACTTGGGAGAGATTGCGATGCCAAGATCAATTCTCTCACAAGCGCTAAATGAAGCGCAGTGAAACGAGACTGCTACATGTCCATTCTCGACGACCCCTTGGCAAAGATTGCGATGCAAATATCCATTCTCCCACAAGCGCTAAATGAAGCGCCGTGGAACGAGAGCTCCACACGTTGTCCATTCTCGACGATCTCTTGGCAGAGATTGCGAAGACAAGATCAAGTCACTCACATGCGCTAAATGAAGCACAGTGAAACGAGAGTGCCACATGTCCATTCTTGACCTCTTGAAAGAGATTGCGATGCCAAGATCAAGATCAATTCACTCACAATCGCTAAATGAAGCGCAGTGATAGGAGAGCGCCTTATGTCCATTCTCGATGACCTCTTGGCAGATTGCGATGCCAAGATAAATTCACTCACACGCGCTTAATGAAGCGCAGTGAAATGAGTGCGCCAGATTTCCATTTTCGATGACCACTTGGCAGAGATGGCGAATCCAATATCCATTAACTTAGAAGCGCTAAATGAAGCTCTGTGAAACGAGCGCGCCACACGGTGCCCATTCTTGATGACGTCTTGGCAGAGATTTAGAAGCCAAGATCAATTCACTCACAAGCGCTAAATGAAGCGCAGTAAAAGGAGAGCACCACATGTCCATTCTCACGACCTCATGGCAGCGATTGCGATGCAAATTTCCATTCTCTTACAAGCGCTGAATGAAGCGCAGTGAAACGAGAGCGCCTTATGTCCATTCTCGACGACCTATTGGCAGAGATTGCAATGCCAAGATCAGTTCACTCACAAGCGCTTAATGAAGCGCAGGGAAACGAGAACGCCACATATTGTCCATTCTCGACGACCTTCTTGCAGAGATGGCAAAGCCACTATCTGTTCACTCAAAAGCGCTAAATGAAGCGCAGTGAAACGAGAGCGCCACATGTTGTCCATTCTCGACGACGTCTTGGCAGAGATTGCGAAGCCAAGATCAATTCCATCACAAATGCAAGGTGAAGCGCAGTGCAACGAGAGCGCCACATGTTGTGCATTCTCGACGACCTCTTGGCAGACATGGCGAAGCCAAGATAAATTCACACACAAGCGCTAAATGAAGCGCAGAGAGACGAGAAAGCCACATGTCCAATTCTCGACAACCTCTTAGCAGAGATGGCGAAGCCAAATTTCATTTACTCAGAAGCGCGAAATGAAGCGCAGTGAAACGAGTGCGCCACACGCTGTCCAATCTCGACGTCGTCTTGGAAGAAATTGCCGTGCCAAGGTCAATTTACTCACAAGCGCTAAATAAAGCGCAGTGAAACGAGAGCGCCACATGTTGTCCATTGTCATGACCTCTTGGCAGAGACTGCGATGCCAAGATCAATTCACTCACAAGCGCTCAATGAAGCGCAGTAAAAGGAGAGCACCACATGTCCATTCTCACGACCTCATGGCAGCGATTGCGATGCAAATTTCCATTCCCTCACAAGCGCTAAATGAAGCGCAGTGAAACGAGCGCCACATGTTGTCCATTCTCGACGACCTCTTGGCAGAGATGGCGAAACCAAGATAAATTCACACACAAGCGCTATATGAAGCGCAGAGAGACGAGAGCGCCACATGTCCAATTCTCGACAACCTCTTGGCAGAGATGTCGAAGCCAAATTTCATTTACTCAGAAGCGCTAAATGAAGCGCGGTGAAACGAGAGCGCCACACGCGACGCATTCTCGACGACGTCTTGGCAGAGATTTAGAAGCCAAGATCAAATCACTCACAAGCGCTAAATGAAGCGCAGTAAAAGGAGAGCACCACATGTCCATTCTCACGACCTCATGGCAGCGATTGCGATGCAAATTTCAATTCTCTCACAAGCGCTAAATGAAGCGCAGTGAAACGAGAGCTCCACACGTTGTCCATTCTCGACGATCTCATGGCAGAGATTGCGAAGCCAAGATCAATTCACTCAAGCGCTAAATGAAGCGCAGTGAAACGAGAGCGCCACATGCTGTCCATTCTCGATGATCTCATGGCAGAGATTGCGAAGCCAAGATCAGTTCCCTCACATGCGCTAAATGAAGCACCGTGAAACGAGAGTGCCACATGTCCATTCTTGACCTCTTGGCAGATTGCGATCAGAAGATTAATTCACTCACAAGAGCTAAATGAAACGCTGTGAAAGGAGAGCACCACACATTGTCCATGCTCGACGACCTCCTTGCAGATATGGCGAAGCCACTATCCGTTCACTCACAAGCGCTAAGTGAAGCGCCGTGAAACGAGAGCGCCACATGTCCATTCTCGACGACCTCTTGGCAGAGACTGCGAAGCCAAGATAAATTCACTCACAAGCGCTAAATGAAGCGCAGTGAAAGGAGAGCGCCACACGTTGCCCATTCTCGACGACCTCTTGGCAGATATTTAGAACCCAAGATCAATTCACTCAAGCGCTAAATGAAGCGCAGTGAAACGAGAGCTCCACATGTCCATTCTTGACGACCTCTTTGCAGATTGCGGTGCCATGATCAGTTCACTCACAAGCGCAAAATTAAATGCAGTGAAACGATTGCGCCACATGTCCATTCTCGATGACCTCTAGGCAGAGATTGCGATGCCAAGATCAATCACTCACAAGCGCTAAAGCGCAGTGAAGCGAGAGCGCCACATATGCATTTTCGACGACCTCTTGGCAGCGATGGCGAAGCATGTGTCCATTCACGTACAAGCGCATGAAGCGCGGAGAAACGAGAGCGCCACGTGTCCATTCTTGACGACTTCTTGTCAGAGATGGCAAAGCCAAGATCAATTCACTCACAAGCGCTAAATGAAGCGCAGTGATAGGAGAGCGCCATATGTCCATTCTTGACGACCTCTTGGCAGATTGCGATGCCAAGATCAATTCACTCACAGGCGCCTAATGAAGCGCAGTGAAATGATTGCGCCACATGTTCATTTTCGATGACCTCTTGGCAGAGATGGCGAAGCCAATATCCATTCTCTCACAATCGCTAAATGAAGCGCAGTAAACGAGAGCCCCACATGACCATTCTCGACGACCTCTTGGCAGAGATGGCGAATCCATTATCCATTCACTCAGAAGTGCTAAATGAAGCTCTGTGAAACGAACGCGCCACACGTTGCTCATTCTTGATGATGTCTTGGCAGATATTTGGAAGCCAAGGTCAATTCACTCACAAGAGCTAAATGAAACCAGTGAAATGAGAGCACCACACCTTGCCCATTCTCTACAACCTCCTTGCAGAGATGGCGAAGCCACTATCCGTTCACTCACAAGCGCTAAATGAAGCGCAGTGAAAGGCGAGCGCCACATGTTGTCCATTCTCGATGATCTTTGGAGATTGCGATGTTTAATATCCATTCTCTCACAAGCGCTAATTGAAGCGCAGTGAAAAAAGAGCACCACATGTTGTCCATACCCACGACCACTTGGCAGAGATTGCGATGCCAAGATCAACTCACAAGTGCTAAATGAAGCGCAGTGAAACGAGAGCGCCACATGTTGCCAATTCTCGACGACGTCTTGGCAGAGATTTAGAAGCCAAGATCAATTCACTCACAAGCGCTAAATGAAGCGCAGTGAAACGAGCGCGCCTTATGTCCATTCTCGACGACCTATTGGCAGAGATTGCAATGCCAAGATCAATTCACTCACAAGCGCTTAATGAAGCGCAGAGAAACGAGAACGCCACATATTGTCCATTCTGGACGACCTCCTTGCAGAGATGGCAAAGCCACTATCTGTTCACTCAAAAGCGCTAAATGAAGCGCAGTGAAACGAGAGCGCCACATGTTGTCCATTCTCGATGACCGCTTGGCAGAGATGGCGAAGCCAAGATAAATTCTCTCACAACCGCTAAAGGAAGCGCAGTGAAAGGAGAGCGCCACATGTCTATTCTCGACGACCTCTTGGAAGAGATGGCGAAGCCAAAATCCGTTCACTCAGAACCGCTAAATGAAGCGCGGTGAAAAGAGAGCGCCACACATTGCCCATTCTCAACGACGTCTTGGCAGAGGTTGCGAAGCCAAGATCAATTCAATCACAAACGCAAGGTGAAGCGCAGTGCAACGAGAGCGCCACATGTAGTCCATTCTCGACGACCTCTTGGCAGAGATGGCGAAGCCAAGATAAATTCACTCACAAGCGCTAAATGAAGCGCAGTGAGACGAGAGCGCCACATGTCCAATTCTCGACAACCTCTTGGCAGAGATGGCGAAGCCAAATTCCATTTAATCAGAAGCGCTAAATGAAGCGCGGTGAAACGAGAGCGCCAGACGCGACGCATTCTCGACGACGTCTTGGCAGAGATATAGAAGCCAAGATCAATTCACTCACAAGCGCTAAATGAAGCGCAGTGAAACGAGTGCGCCACACGCTGTCCAATCTCGACGTCGTCTTGACAGAGATTGCCGTGCCAAGATCAATTTACTCACAAGCGCTAAATAAAGCGCAGTGAAACGAGAGCGCCACATGTTGTCCATTGTCATGACCTCTTGGCAAAGACTGCGATGCCAAGATCAATTCACTCACAAGTGCTAAATGAAGCGCAGTGAAACGAGAGCGCCACATGTTGCCTATTCACGACACCTTCTTGGCAGAGATTGCGAAGCCGAGATCAATTCACACACAAGCGCAAGAAGAAGCGCAGTGAAATGAGAGTGCCAAATGTTGTCCATTCTCGACGACCTTTTGGCAGAGATTGCGATGCAAATATCCATTCCCTCACATGCGCTAATTGAAGCGCATTCAAACATGAGCACCACATGTCCATACTCACGACCACTTGGGAGAGATTGCGATGCCAAGATCAATTCTCTCACAAGCGCTAAATGAAGCGCAGTGAAACGAGACTGCTACATGTCCATTCTCGACGACCCCTTGGCAAAGATTGCGATGCAAATATCCATTCTCCCACAAGAGCTAAATGAAGCGCCGTGAAACGAGAGCTCCACACGTTGTCCATTCTCGACGATCTCTTGGCAGAGATTGCGAAGACAAGATCAAGTCACTCACATGCGCTAAATGAAGCACAGTGAAACGAGAGTGCCACATGTCCATTCTTGACCTCTTGGCAGAGATTGCGATGCCAAGATCAAGATCAATTCACTCACAATCGCTAAATGAAGCGCAGTGATAGGAGAGCGCCTTATGTCCATTCTCGACGACCTCTTGGCAGATTGCGATGCCAAGATAAATTCACTCACACGCGCTTAATGAAGCGCAGTGAAATGAGTGCGCCACATTTTCATTTTCGATGACCTCTTGGCAGAGATGGCGAATCCAATATCCATTCACTTAGAAGCGCTAAATGAAGCTGTGTTAAACGAGCGCGCCACACGGTGCCCATTCTTGATGACGTCTTGGCAGAGATTTAGAAGCCAAGATCAATTCACTCACAAGCGCTAAATAAAGCGGAGTGACAAGAGAGCGCCACATATCCATTTTCGACGACCTCTTGGCAGAGATGGCGAAGCCAATGTCCATTCACTTACAAGCGCTAAATGAAGCGCAGAGAAACGAGAGCGCCACGTGTCCATTCGCGACTTCTTGGCAGAAATTGCGAAGCCAAATCAATTCACTCACAAGCGATAAATAAAGCTGAGTGAAACGAGAGCGCCACATTTCCATTCTTGACGACCTCTTTGCAGATTGCGGTGCCAAGATCAGTTCACTCACAAGCGCAAAATTAAATGCAGTGAAACGAGTGCGCCACATGTCCATTCTCGACGACCTCTTGGCAGAGATTGCGATGCCAAGATCAATTCACTCACAAGCGCTAAAGCGCAGTGAAGCGAGAGCGCCACATATGCATTTTCGACGAACTCTTGGCAGAGATGGCGAAGCCAATGTCCATTCACGTACAAGCGCATGAAGCGCAGAGAAACGAGAGCGCCACGTGTCCATTCTTGACGACTTCTTGTCAGAGATGGCAAAGCCAAGACCAATTCACTCACAAGCGCTAAATGAAGCGCAGTGATAGGAGAGCGCCTTATGTCCATTCTCGACGACATCTTGGCAGATTGCGATGCCAAGATCAATTCACTCACAGGCGCCTAATGAGCGCAGTGAAATGATTGCGCCACATGTCCATTT
Source organism: Amblyomma maculatum (assembly GCF_055883805.1). Taxonomy (NCBI): domain Eukaryota; kingdom Metazoa; phylum Arthropoda; class Arachnida; order Ixodida; family Ixodidae; genus Amblyomma; species Amblyomma maculatum. Next base: position 66,322,723 of record NC_139352.1, on the reverse strand, counting down.
TCGATGACCTCTTGGCAGAGATGGCGAAGCCAATATCCATTCTCTCACAATCGCTAAATGAAGCGCAGTAAAACGAGAGCCCCACATGTCCATTGTCGACGACCTCTTGGCAGAGATGGCGAATCCATTATCCATTCACTCAGAAGCGCTAAATGAAGCTCTGTGAAACGAGCGCGCCACACGTTGCTCATTCTTGACGACGTCTTGGCAGATATTTGGAAGCCAAGGTCAATTCACTCACAAGAGCTAAATGAAACCAGTGAAATGAGAGCACCACACGTTGCCCATTCTCTACAACCTCCTTGCAGAGATGGCGAAGCCACTATCCGTTCACTCACAAGGGCTAAATGAAGCGCAGTGAAACGAGGGCGCCACATGTTGTCCATTCTCAACGACCTCTTGGCAGAGATGGCGAAGCCAAGATAAACTCACTCACAAGCGCAAGATGAAGTGCAGTGAAATGAGAGTGCCAAATGTTGTCCCTTCTCGATGACCTTTTGGAGAGATTGCGATGCAATTATCCATTCTCTCACAAGCGCTAATTGAAGCGCAGTGAAACAAGAGCACCACATGTTGTCCATATACACGACCACTTGGCGGAGATTGCGATGCCAAGATCATTTCACTCACAAGCGCAAGATGAAGTGCAGTGAAATGAGAGTGCCAAATGTTGTCCATTCTCGATGACCTTTTGGAGAGATTGCGATGCAAATATCCATTCTCTCACAAGCGGTAATTGAAGCGCAGTGAAAAAAGAGCACCACATGTTGTCCATACTCACGACCACTTGGCAGAGATTGCGATGCCAAGATCAACTCACTCACGAGTGCTAAATGAAGCGCAGTGAAACGAGAGCGCCACATGTTGCCCATTCTCGACGACGTCTTGGCAGAGATTTAGAAGCCAAGATCGATTCACTCACACGCGCTAAATGAAGCGCAGTGAAACGAGTGCGCCACACGTTGCCCATTCTCAACGATGTCTTGGCAGAGATTGCGAAGCCAAGATCAATTCACACACAAGCGCAAGATGAAGCGCAGTGAAATGAGAGTGCCATATGTTTTCCATTCTCGATGACCTTTTTGGAGAGTTTGCGATGCAAATATCCATTCTCTCACAAGCGCTAATTGAAGCGCATTCAAACATGAGCACCACATGTCCATACTCACGACCACTTGGGAGAGATTGCGATGCCAAGATCAATTCTCTCACAAGCGCTAAATGAAGCGCAGTGAAACGAGAGCGCCACATGTTGCCTATTCACGACACCTTCTTGGCAGAGATTGCGAAGCCAAGATCAATTCACACACAAGCGCAAAATGAAGCGCAGTGAAATGAGAGTGCCAAATGTTGTCCATTCTCGACGATCTTTTGGCAGAGATTGCGATGCAAATATCCATTATCTCACAAGCGCTAATTGAAGCGCATTCAAACATGAGCACCACATGTCCATACTCACGACCACTTGGGAGAGATTGCGATGCCAAGATCAATTCTCTCACAAGCGCTAAATGAAGCGCAGTGAAACGAGACTGCTACATGTCCATTCTCGACGACCCCTTGGCAAAGATTGCGATGCAAATATCCATTCTCCCACAAGCGCTAAATGAAGCGCCGTGAAACGAGAGCTCCACACGTTGTCCATTCTCGACGATCTCTTGGCAGAGATTGCGAAGACAAGATCAAGTCACTCACATGCGCTAAATGAAGCACAGTGAAACGAGAGTGCAACATGTCCATTCTTGACTTCTTGGCAGAGATTGCGATGCCAAGGTCAATTCACTCACAATCGCTAAATGAAGCGCAGTGATAGGAGAGCTCCTTATGTCCATTCTCGACGACCTCTTGGCAGATTGCGATGCCAAGATAAATTCACTCACACGCGCTTAATGAAGCGCAGTGAAATGAGTGCGCCACATTTCCATTTTCGATGACCTCTTGGCAGAGATGGCGAATCCAATATCCATTCACTTAGAAGCGCTAAATGAAGCTCTATGAAACGAGCGCGCCACACGGTGTCCATTCTTGATGACGTCTTGGCAGAGATTTAGAAGCCAAGATCAATTCACTCACAAGCGCTAAATGAAGCGCAGTAAAAGGAGAGCACCACATGTCCATTCTCACGACCTCATGGCAGCGATTGCGATGCAAATTTCCATTCTCTTACAAGCGCTGAATGAAGCGCAGTGAAACGAGAGCGCCACATTTCCATTCTCGACAAACCCTTGGCAGAGATTGCGAAGCAAAATCCATTCCTCGCAAGCGCTAAATGAAGCGCAGTGAAACGAGCGCGCCTTATGTCCATTCTCGACGACCTATTGGCAGAGATTGCAATGCCAAGATCAATTCACTCACAAGCGCTTAATGAAGCGCAGGGAAACGAGAACGCCACATATTGTCCATTCTCGGCAACCTCCTTGACGAGATGACAAAGCCACTATCCGTTCACTCACAAGCGCTAAATGAAGCGCAGTGAAACGAGGGCGCCACATGTTGTCCATTCTCAACGACCTCTTGGCAGAGATGGCGAAGTCAAGATAAACTCACTCACAAGCGCAAGATGAAGTGCAGTGAAATGAGAGTGCCAAATGTTGTCCCTTCTCGATGACCTTTTGGAGAGATTGCGATGCAAATATCCATTCTCTCACAAGCGCTAATTGAAGCGCAGTGAAACAAGAGCACCACATGTTGTCCATATACACGACCACTTGGCGGAGATTGCGATGCCAAGATCATTTCACTCACAAGCGCAAGATGAAGTGCAGTGAAATGAGAGTGCCAAATGTTGTCCATTCTCGATGACCTTTTGGAGAGATTGCGATGCAAATATCCATTCTCTCACAAGCGGTAATTGAAGCGCAGTGAAAAAAGAGCACCACATGTTGTCCATACTCACGACCACTTGGCAGAGATTGCGATGCCAAGATCAACTCACTCACAAGTGCTAAATGAAGCGCAGTGAAACGAGAGCGCCGCATGTTGCCCATTCTCGACGACGTCTTGGCAGAGATTTAGAAGCCAAGATCGATTCACTCACACGCGCTAAATGAAGCGCAGTGAAACGAGTGCGCCACACGTTGCCCATTCTCAACGATGTATTGGCAGAGATTGCGAAGCCAAGATCAATTCACACACAAGCGCAAGATGAAGCGCAGTGAAATGAGAGTGCCATATGTTTTCCATTCTCGATGACCTTTTTGGAGAGTTTGCGATGCAAATATCCATTCTCTCACAAGCGCTAATTGAAGCGCATTCAAACATGAGCACCACATGTCCATACTCACGACCACTTGGGAGAGATTGCGATGCCAAGATCAATTCTCTCACAAGCGCTAAATGAAGCGCAGTGAAACGAGAGCGCCACATGTTGCCTATTCACGACACCTTCTTGGCAGAGATTGCGAAGCCAAGATCAATTCACACACAAGCGCAAGATGAAGCGCAGTGAAATGAGAGTGCCAAATGTTGTCCATTCTCGACGATCTTTTGGCAGAGATTGCGATGCAAATATCCATTATCTCACAAGCGCTAATTGAAGCGCATTCAAACATGAGCACCACATGTCCATACTCACGACCACTTGGGAGAGATTGCGATGCCAAGATCAATTCTCTCACAAGCGCTAAATGAAGCGCAGTGAAACGAGACTGCTACATGTCCATTCTCGACGACCCCTTGGCAAAGATTGCGATGCAAATATCCATTCTCCCACAAGCGCTAAATGAAGCGCCGTGAAACGAGCTCCACACGTTGTCCATTCTCGACGATCTCTTGGCAGAGATTGCGAAGACAAGATCAAGTCACTCACATGCGCTAAATGAAGCACAGTGAAACGAGAGTGCCACATGTCCATTCTTGACTTCTTGGCAGAGATTGCGATGCCAAGGTCAATTCACTCACAATCGCTAAATGAAGCGCAGTGATAGGAGAGCTCCTTATGTCCATTCTCGACGACCTCTTGGCAGATTGCGATGCCAAGATAAATTCACTCACACGCGCTTAATGAAGCGCAGTGAAATGAGTGCGCCACATTTCCATTTTCGATGACCTCTTGGCAGAGATGGCGAATCCAATATCCATTCACTTAGAAGCGCTAAATGAAGCTCTATGAAACGAGCGCGCCACACGGTGCCCATTCTTGATGACGTCTTGGCAGAGATTTAGAAGCCAAGATCAATTCACTCACAAGCGCTAAATGAAGCGCAGTAAACGGAGAGCACCACATGTCCATTCTCACGACCTCATGGCAGCGATTGCGATGCAAATTTCCATTCTCTTACAAGCGCTGAATGAAGCGCAGTGAAACGAGAGCGCCACATTTCCATTCTCGACGAACCCTTGGCAGAGATTGCGAAGCAAAATCCATTCCTCGCAAGCGCTAAATGAAGCGCAGTGAAACGAGCGCGCCTTATGTCCATTCTCGACGACCTATTGGCAGAGATTGCAATGCCAAGATCAATTCACTCACAAGCGCTTAATGAAGCGCAGGGAAACGAGAACGCCACATGTTGTCCATTCTCGACGACCGCTTGGCAGAGATTGCGTAGCCAAGATCAATTCACTCACAAACGCAAGGTGAAGCGCAGTGCAACGAGAGCGCCACATGTTGTCCATTCTCGACGACCTCTTGGCAGAAATGGCGAAGCCAAGATAAATTCACTCACAAGCGCTAAATGAAGCGCAGTGAGACGAGAGCGCCACATGTTGTCCAATCTCGACCACTGGCAGAAATTGCCGTGCCAAGATCAATTCACTCACAAGCGCTAAATGAAACGCAGTAAAAGGAGAGCACCACATGTCCATTCTCACGACCTCATGGCAGCGATTGCGATGCAAATTTCCATTCTCACACAAGCGCTGAATGAAGCGCAGTGAAACGAGAGCTCCACACGTTGTCCATTCTCGACGATCTCATGGCAGAGACTGCGAAGCCAAGATCAATTCACTCAAGCGCTCAATGAAGCGCAGTGAAACGAGAGCGCCACATGTTGTCCATTCTCGACGATCTCATGGCAGAGATTGCGAAGCCAAGATCAGTTCCCTCACATGCGCTAAATGAAGCACCGTGAAACAAGACTGCCACATGTCCATTCTTGACCTCTTGGCAGATTGCGATCAGAAGATTAATTCACTCACAAGAGCTAAATGAAACGCTGTGAAAGGAGCACCATACATTGTCCATGCTCGACGACCTCCTTGCAGATATGGCGAAGCCACTATCCGTTCACTCACAAGCGCTAAGTGAAGCACCGTGAAACGAGAGCGCCTCATGTCCATTCTCGACGACCTCTTGGCAGAGACTGCGAAGCCAAGATAAATTCACTCACAAGCGCTAAATGAAGCGCAGTGAAAGGAGAGCGCCACGTGTTGCCCATACTCGACGACCTCTTGGCAGATATTTAGAAGCCAAGATGAATTCACTCAAGCGCTAAATGAAGCGCAGTGAAACGAGAGCTCCACATGTCCATTCTTAACGACCTCTTTGCAGATTGCGGTGCCAAGATCAGTTCACTCACAAGCGCAAAATTAAATGCAGTGAAACGAGTGCGCCACATGTCCATTCTCGACGACCTCTTGGCAGAGATTGCGACGCCAAGATCAATTCACTCACAAGCGCTAAAGCGCAGTGAAGCGAGAGCACCACATATGCATTTTCGACCACCTCTTGGCAGAGATGGCGAAGCCAATGTCCATTCACGTACAAGCGCATGAAGCGCAGAGAAACGAGAGCGCCACGTGTCCATTCTTGACGACTTCTTGTCAGAGATGGCAAAGCCAAGACCAATTCACTCACAAGCGCTAAATGAAGCGCAGTGATAGGAGAGCGCCTTATGTCCATTCTCGACGACATCTTGGCAGATTGCGATGCCAAGATCAATTCACTCACAGGCGCCTAATGAGCGCAGTGAAATGATTGCGCCACATGTCCATTTTCGATGACCTCTTGGCAGAGATGGCGAAGCCAATATCCATTCTCTCACAATCGCTAAATGAAGCGCAGTAAAACGAGAGCCCCACATGTCCATTGTCGACGACCTCTTGGCAGAGATGGCGAATCCATTATCCATTCACTCAGAAGCGCTAAATGAAGCTCTGTGAAACGAGCGCGCCACACGTTGCTCATTCTTGACGACGTCTTGGCAGATATTTGGAAGCCAAGGTCAATTCACTCACAAGAGCTAAATGAAACCAGTGAAATGAGAGCACCACACGTTGCCCATTCTCTACAACCTCCTTGCAGAGATGGCGAAGCCACTATCCGTTCACTCACAAGGGCTAAATGAAGCGCAGTGAAACGAGGGCGCCACATGTTGTCCATTCTCAACGACCTCTTGGCAGAGATGGCGAAGCCAAGATAAACTCACTCACAAGCGCAAGATGAAGTGCAGTGAAATGAGAGTGCCAAATGTTGTCCCTTCTCGATGACCTTTTGGAGAGATTGCGATGCAATTATCCATTCTCTCACAAGCGCTAATTGAAGCGCAGTGAAACAAGAGCACCACATGTTGTCCATATACACGACCACTTGGCGGAGATTGCGATGCCAAGATCATTTCACTCACAAGCGCAAGATGAAGTGCAGTGAAATGAGAGTGCCAAATGTTGTCCATTCTCGATGACCTTTTGGAGAGATTGCGATGCAAATATCCATTCTCTCACAAGCGGTAATTGAAGCGCAGTGAAAAAAGAGCACCACATGTTGTCCATACTCACGACCACTTGGCAGAGATTGCGATACCAAGATCAACTCACTCACGAGTGCTAAATGAAGCGCAGTGAAACGAGAGCGCCACATGTTGCCCATTCTCGACGACGTCTTGGCAGAGATTTAGAAGCCAAGATCGATTCACTCACACGCGCTAAATGAAGCGCAGTGAAACGAGTGCGCCACACGTTGCCCATTCTCAACGATGTCTTGGCAGAGATTGCGAAGCCAAGATCAATTCACACACAAGCGCAAGATGAAGCGCAGTGAAATGAGAGTGCCATATGTTTTCCATTCTCGATGACCTTTTTGGAGAGTTTGCGATGCAAATATCCATTCTCTCACAAGCGCTAATTGAAGCGCATTCAAACATGAGCACCACATGTCCATACTCACGACCACTTGGGAGAGATTGCGATGCCAAGATCAATTCTCTCACAAGCGCTAAATGAAGCGCAGTGAAACGAGAGCGCCACATGTTGCCTATTCACGACACCTTCTTGGCAGAGATTGCGAAGCCAAGATCAATTCACACACAAGCGCAAGATGAAGCGCAGTGAAATGAGAGTGCCAAATGTTGTCCATTCTCGACGATCTTTTGGCAGAGATTGCGATGCAAATATCCATTATCTCACAAGCGCTAATTGAAGCGCATTCAAACATGAGCACCACATGTCCAAACTCACGACCACTTGGGAGAGATTGCGATGCCAAGATCAATTCTCTCACAAGCGCTAAATGAAGCGCAGTGAAACGAGACTGCTACATGTCCATTCTCGACGACCCCTTGGCAAAGATTGCGATGCAAATATCCATTCTCCCACAAGCGCTAAATGAAGCGCCGTGAAACGAGAGCTCCACACGTTGTCCATTCTCGACGATCTCTTGGCAGAGATTGCGAAGACAAGATCAAGTCACTCACATGCGCTAAATGAAGCACAGTGAAACGAGAATGCAACATGTCCATTCTTGACTTCTTGGCAGAGATTGCGATGCCAAGGTCAATTCACTCACAATCGCTAAATGAAGCGCAGTGATAGGAGAGCTCCTTATGTCCATTCTCGACGACCTCTTGGCAGATTGCGATGCCAAGATAAATTCACTCACACGCGCTTAATGAAGCGCAGTGAAATGAGTGCGCCACATTTCCATTTTCGATGACCTCTTGGCAGAGATGGCGAATCCAATATCCATTCACTTAGAAGCGCTAAATGAAGCTCTATGAAACGAGCGCGCCACACGGTGTCCATTCTTGATGACGTCTTGGCAGAGATTTAGAAGCCAAGATCAATTCACTCACAAGCGCTAAATGAAGCGCAGTAAAAGGAGAGCACCACATGTCCATTCTCACGACCTCATGGCAGCGATTGCGATGCAAATTTCCATTCTCTTACAAGCGCTGAATGAAGCGCAGTGAAACGAGAGCGCCACATTTCCATTCTCGACAAACCCTTGGCAGAGATTGCGAAGCAAAATCCATTCCTCGCAAGCGCTAAATGAAGCGCAGTGAAACGAGCGCGCCTTATGTCCATTCTCGACGACCTATTGGCAGAGATTGCAATGCCAAGATCAATTCACTCACAAGCGCTTAATGAAGCGCAGGGAAACGAGAACGCCACATATTGTCCATTCTCGGCAACCTCCTTGACGAGATGACAAAGCCACTATCCGTTCACTCACAAGCGCTAAATGAAGCGCAGTGAAACGAGGGCGCCACATGTTGTCCATTCTCAACGACCTCTTGGCAGAGATGGCGAAGTCAAGATAAACTCACTCACAAGCGCAAGATGAAGTGCAGTGAAATGAGAGTGCCAAATGTTGTCCCTTCTCGATGACCTTTTGGAGAGATTGCGATGCAAATATCCATTCTCTCACAAGCGCTAATTGAAGCGCAGTGAAACAAGAGCACCACATGTCCATTCTCACGACCTCATGGCAGCGATTGCGATGCAAATTTCCATTCTCTCACAAGCGCTGAATGAAGCGCAGTGAAACGAGAGCTCCACACGTTGTCCATTCTCGACGATCTCATGGCAGAGACTGCGAAGCCAAGATCAATTCACTCAAGCGCTAAATGAAGCGCAGTGAAACGAGAGCGCCACATGTTGTCCATTCTCGACGATCTCATGGCAGAGATTGCGAAGCCAAGATCAGTTCCCTCACATGCGCTAAATGAAGCACCGTGAAACAAGACTGCCACATGTCCATTCTTGACCTCTTGGCAGATTGCGATCAGAAGATTAATTCACTCACAAGAGCTAAATGAAACGCTGTGAAAGGAGAGCACCATACATTGTCCATGCTCGACGACCTCCTTGCAGATATGGCGAAGCCACTATCCGTTCACTCACAAGCGCTAAGTGAAGCACCGTGAAACGAGAGCGCCTCATGTCCATTCTCGACGACCTCTTGGCAGAGACTGCGAAGCCAAGATAAATTCACTAACAAGCGCTAAATGAAGCGCAGTGAAAGGAGAGCGCCACGTGTTGCCCATACTCGACGACCTCTTGGCAGATATTTAGAAGCCAAGATGAATTCACTCAAGCGCTAAATGAAGCGCAGTGAAACGAGAGCTCCACATGTCCATTCTTAACGACCTCTTTGCAGATTGCGGTGCCAAGATCAGTTCACTCACAAGCGCAAAATTAAATGCAGTGAAACGAGTGCGCCACATGTCCATTCTCGACGACCTCTTGGCAGAGATTGCGACGCCAAGATCAATTCACTCACAAGCGCTAAAGCGCAGTGAAGCGAGAGCACCACATATGCATTTTCGACCACCTCTTGGCAGAGATGGCGAAGCCAATGTCCATTCACGTACAAGCGCATGAAGCGCAGAGAAACGAGAGCGCCACGTGTCCATTCTTGACGACTTCTTGTCAGAGATGGCAAAGCTAAGATCAATTCACTCACAAGCGCTAAATGAAGCGCAGTGATAGGAGAGCGCCTTATGTCCATTCTCGACGACCTCTTGGCAGATTGCGATGCCAAGATCAATTCACTCACAGGCGCCTAATGAAGCGCAGTGAAATGATTGCGCCACATGTCCATTTTCGATGACCTCTTGGGAGAGATGGCGAAGCCAATATCCATTCTCTCACAATCGCTAAATGAAGCGCAGTAAAACGAGAGCCCCACATGTCCATTCTCGACGACCTCTTAGCAGAGATGGCGAATCATTATCCATTCACTCAGAAGCGCTAAATGAAGCTCTGTGAAACGAGCGCGCCACACGTTGCTCATTCTTGACGATGTTTTGGCAGATAATGGAAGCCAAGGCCAATTCACTCACAAGAGCTAAATGAAACCAGTGAAATGAGAGCACCACACGTTGCCCATTCTCTACAACCTCCTTGCAGAGATGGCGAAGCCACTATCCGTTCACTCACAAGCGCTAAATGAAGCGCAGTGAAACGAGAGCGCCAGATGTTGTCCATTCTCAACGACCTCTTGGCAGAGATGGCGAAGCCAAGAGAAATTCACTCAAAAGCGCTAAGTGAAGTGCAGTGAAAGGCGAGCGCACATGTTGTCCATTCTCGATCACCTTTTGGAGAGATTGCGATGCAAATATCCATTCTCTCACAAGCGGTAATTGAAGCGCAGTGAAAAAAGAGCACCACATGTTGTCCATACTCACGACCACTTGGCAGAGATTGCGATACCAAGATCAACTCACTCACGAGTGCTAAATGAAGCGCAGTGAAACGAGAGCGCCACATGTTGCCCATTCTCGACGACGTCTTGGCAGAGATTTAGAAGCCAAGATCGATTCACTCACACGCGCTAAATGAAGCGCAGTGAAACGAGTGCGCCACACGTTGCCCATTCTCAACGATGTCTTGGCAGAGATTGCGAAGCCAAGATCAATTCACACACAAGCGCAAGATGAAGCGCAGTGAAATGAGAGTGCCATATGTTTTCCATTCTCGATGACCTTTTTGGAGAGTTTGCGATGCAAATATCCATTCTCTCACAAGCGCTAATTGAAGCGCATTCAAACATGAGCACCACATGTCCATACTCACGACCACTTGGGAGAGATTGCGATGCCAAGATCAATTCTCTCACAAGCGCTAAATGAAGCGCAGTGAAACGAGAGCGCCACATGTTGCCTATTCACGACACCTTCTTGGCAGAGATTGCGAAGCCAAGATCAATTCACACACAAGCGCAAGATGAAGCGCAGTGAAATGAGAGTGCCAAATGTTGTCCATTCTCGACGATCTTTTGGCAGAGATTGCGATGCAAATATCCATTATCTCACAAGCGCTAATTGAAGCGCATTCAAACATGAGCACCACATGTCCAAACTCACGACCACTTGGGAGAGATTGCGATGCCAAGATCAATTCTCTCACAAGCGCTAAATGAAGCGCAGTGAAACGAGACTGCTACATGTCCATTCTCGACGACCCCTTGGCAAAGATTGCGATGCAAATATCCATTCTCCCACAAGCGCTAAATGAAGCGCCGTGAAACGAGAGCTCCACACGTTGTCCATTCTCGACGATCTCTTGGCAGAGATTGCGAAGACAAGATCAAGTCACTCACATGCGCTAAATGAAGCACAGTGAAACGAGAATGCAACATGTCCATTCTTGACTTCTTGGCAGAGATTGCGATGCCAAGGTCAATTCACTCACAATCGCTAAATGAAGCGCAGTGATAGGAGAGCTCCTTATGTCCATTCTCGACGACCTCTTGGCAGATTGCGATGCCAAGATAAATTCACTCACACGCGCTTAATGAAGCGCAGTGAAATGAGTGCGCCACATTTCCATTTTCGATGACCTCTTGGCAGAGATGGCGAATCCAATATCCATTCACTTAGAAGCGCTAAATGAAGCTCTATGAAACGAGCGCGCCACACGGTGTCCATTCTTGATGACGTCTTGGCAGAGATTTAGAAGCCAAGATCAATTCACTCACAAGCGCTAAATGAAGCGCAGTAAAAGGAGAGCACCACATGTCCATTCTCACGACCTCATGGCAGCGATTGCGATGCAAATTTCCATTCTCTTACAAGCGCTGAATGAAGCGCAGTGAAACGAGAGCGCCACATTTCCATTCTCGACAAACCCTTGGCAGAGATTGCGAAGCAAAATCCATTCCTCGCAAGCGCTAAATGAAGCGCAGTGAAACGAGCGCGCCTTATGTCCATTCTCGACGACCTATTGGCAGAGATTGCAATGCCAAGATCAATTCACTCACAAGCGCTTAATGAAGCGCAGGGAAACGAGAACGCCACATATTGTCCATTCTCGGCAACCTCCTTGACGAGATGACAAAGCCACTATCCGTTCACTCACAAGCGCTAAATGAAGCGCAGTGAAACGAGGGCGCCACATGTTGTCCATTCTCAACGACCTCTTGGCAGAGATGGCGAAGTCAAGATAAACTCACTCACAAGCGCAAGATGAAGTGCAGTGAAATGAGAGTGCCAAATGTTGTCCCTTCTCGATGACCTTTTGGAGAGATTGCGATGCAAATATCCATTCTCTCACAAGCGCTAATTGAAGCGCAGTGAAACAAGAGCACCACATGTCCATTCTCACGACCTCATGGCAGCGATTGCGATGCAAATTTCCATTCTCTCACAAGCGCTGAATGAAGCGCAGTGAAACGAGAGCTCCACACGTTGTCCATTCTCGACGATCTCATGGCAGAGACTGCGAAGCCAAGATCAATTCACTCAAGCGCTAAATGAAGCGCAGTGAAACGAGAGCGCCACATGTTGTCCATTCTCGACGATCTCATGGCAGAGATTGCGAAGCCAAGATCAGTTCCCTCACATGCGCTAAATGAAGCACCGTGAAACAAGACTGCCACATGTCCATTCTTGACCTCTTGGCAGATTGCGATCAGAAGATTAATTCACTCACAAGAGCTAAATGAAACGCTGTGAAAGGAGAGCACCATACATTGTCCATGCTCGACGACCTCCTTGCAGATATGGCGAAGCCACTATCCGTTCACTCACAAGCGCTAAGTGAAGCACCGTGAAACGAGAGCGCCTCATGTCCATTCTCGACGACCTCTTGGCAGAGACTGCGAAGCCAAGATAAATTCACTAACAAGCGCTAAATGAAGCGCAGTGAAAGGAGAGCGCCACGTGTTGCCCATACTCGACGACCTCTTGGCAGATATTTAGAAGCCAAGATGAATTCACTCAAGCGCTAAATGAAGCGCAGTGAAACGAGAGCTCCACATGTCCATTCTTAACGACCTCTTTGCAGATTGCGGTGCCAAGATCAGTTCACTCACAAGCGCAAAATTAAATGCAGTGAAACGAGTGCGCCACATGTCCATTCTCGACGACCTCTTGGCAGAGATTGCGACGCCAAGATCAATTCACTCACAAGCGCTAAAGCGCAGTGAAGCGAGAGCACCACATATGCATTTTCGACCACCTCTTGGCAGAGATGGCGAAGCCAATGTCCATTCACGTACAAGCGCATGAAGCGCAGAGAAACGAGAGCGCCACGTGTCCATTCTTGACGACTTCTTGTCAGAGATGGCAAAGCTAAGATCAATTCACTCACAAGCGCTAAATGAAGCGCAGTGATAGGAGAGCGCCTTATGTCCATTCTCGACGACCTCTTGGCAGATTGCGATGCCAAGATCAATTCACTCACAGGCGCCTAATGAAGCGCAGTGAAATGATTGCGCCACATGTCCATTTTCGATGACCTCTTGGGAGAGATGGCGAAGCCAATATCCATTCTCTCACAATCGCTAAATGAAGCGCAGTAAAACGAGAGCCCCACATGTCCATTCTCGACGACCTCTTAGCAGAGATGGCGAATCATTATCCATTCACTCAGAAGCGCTAAATGAAGCTCTGTGAAACGAGCGCGCCACACGTTGCTCATTCTTGACGATGTTTTGGCAGATAATGGAAGCCAAGGCCAATTCACTCACAAGAGCTAAATGAAACCAGTGAAATGAGAGCACCACACGTTGCCCATTCTCTACAACCTCCTTGCAGAGATGGCGAAGCCACTATCCGTTCACTCACAAGCGCTAAATGAAGCGCAGTGAAACGAGAGCGCCAGATGTTGTCCATTCTCAACGACCTCTTGGCAGAGATGGCGAAGCCAAGAGAAATTCACTCAAAAGCGCTAAGTGAAGTGCAGTGAAAGGCGAGCGCACATGTTGTCCATTCTCGATCACCTTTTGGAGAGATTGCGATGCAAATATCCATTCTCTCACAAGCGCTAATTGAAGTGCAGTGAAACAAGAGCACCACATGTTGTCCATACACACGACCACTTAGCAGAGATTGCGATGCCAAGATCAATTCACTCACAAGCGCAAGATGAAGTGCAGTGAAATGAGAGAGCCAAATGTTGTCCATTCTCGACGACCTTTTGGAGAGATTGCGATGCAAATATCCATTCTCTCACAAGCGGTAATTGAAGCGCAGTGAAAAAAGAGCACCACATGTTGTCCATACCCACGACCACTTCGCAGAGATTGCGTGGCCAAGATCAACTCACTCACAAGTGCTAAATGAAGCGCAGTGAAACGAGAGCGCCACATGTTGCCCATTCTCGACGACGTCTTGGCAGAGATTTAGAAGCCAAGATCAACTCACTCACAAGCGCTAAATGAAGCGCAGTGAAACGATTGCGCCACACGTTGCCCATTCTCAACGATGTCTTGGCAGAGATTGCGAAGCCAAAATCAATTCACACACAAGCGCAAGATGAAGCGCAGTGAAATGAGAGTGCCAAGTGTTGTCCATTCTCGATGACCTTTAGGAGAGATTGCGATGCAAATATCCATTCTCTCACAAGCGCTAATTGAAGCGCAGTGAAACAAGAGCGCCACATGTTCTCCATACTCACGACAACTTGGCAGAGATTGCCATGCCAAGATCAATTCACTCACAAGTGCAAAATGAAGCGCAGTGAAACGAGAGCGCCACATGTTGCCTATTCTCGACACCTTCTTGGCAGAGATTGCGAAGCCAAGATCAATTCACACACAAGCGCAAGATGAAGCGCAGTGAAATGAGAGTGCCAAATGTTGTCCATTCTCGACGACCTTTTGGCAGAGATTGCGATGCAAATATCCATTCTCTCACAAGCGCTAATTGAAGCGCATTCAAACATGAGCACATGTCCATACTCACGACCACTTGGGAGAGATTGCGATGCCAAGATCAATTCTCTCACAAGCGCTAAATGAAGCGCAGTGAAACGAGACTGCTACATGCCCATTCTCGACGACACCTTGGCAAAGATTGCTATGCAAATATCCATTCTTCCACAAGCGCTAAATGAAGCGCCGTGAAACGAGAGCTCCACACGTTGTCCATTCTCGACGATCTCTTGGCAGAGATTGCGAAGACAAGATCAAGTCACTCACATGCGCTAAATGAAGCACAGTGAAACGAGAGTGCCACATGTCCATTCTTGACCTCTTGGCAGAGATTGCGATGCCAAGATCAATTCACTCACAATCGCTAAATGAAGCGCAGTGATAGGAGAGCGCTTTATGTGCATTCTCGACGACCTCTTGGCAGATTGCGATGCCAAGATAAATTCACTCACACGCGCTTAATGAAGCGCAGTGAAATGAGTGCGCCACATTTCCATTTTCGATGACCTCTTGGCAGAGATGGCGAATCCAATATCCATTCACTCAGAAGCGCTAAATGAAGCGCAGAGAAACGAGAGCGCCACGTGTCCATTCTCGACCTCTTGTCAGAAATTGCGAAGCCAAATCAATTCACTCACAAGCGCTAAATAAAGCTCAGTGAAACGAGCGCGCCTTATGTCCATTCTCGACGACCTATTGGCAGAGATTGCAATGCCAAGGTCAATTCACTCACAAGCGCTTAATGAAGCGCAGGGAAACGGGAACGCCACATATTGTCCTTTCTCGACGACCTCCTTGCAGAGATGGCAAAGCCACTATCCGTTCACTCACAAGCGCTAAATGAAGCGCAGTGAAACGAGAGCGCCATATGTTGTCTATTCTCGACGACCTCTTGGAAGAGATGGCGAAGCCAAAATCCGTTCACTCAGAACCGCTAAATGAAGTGCGGTGAAACGAGAGCGCCACACATTGCCCATTCTCAACGACGTCTTGGCAGATTGCGAAGCCAAGATCAATTCCATCACAAACGCAAGGTGAAGCGCAGTGCAACGAGAGCGCCACATGTTGTCCACTCTCGACGACCTCTTGGCAGAGATTTAGAAGCCAAGATCAATTCACTCACAAGCGCTAAATGAAGCGCAGTGAAACGAGTGCGCCACACGCTGTCCAATCTCGACGTCGTCTTGACAGAGATTGCCGTGCCAAGATCAATTCACTCACAAGCGCTAAATGAAACTCAGTAAAACGAGTGCGCCACATGTTGTCCAATCTCGACGACCTCTTGGAATAAATTGCCGTGCCAAGATCAATTTACTCACAAGCGCTAAATAAAGCGCAGTGAAACGAGAGCGCCACATGTTGTCCATTGTCATGACCTTTTGGCAGAGACTGCGATGCCAAGATCAATTCACTCACAAGCGCTAAATGAAGCGCAGTAAAAGGAGAGCACCACATGTCCATTCTCACGACCTCATGGCAGCGATTGCGATGCAAATTTCCATTCTCTCACAAACGCTAAATGAAGCGCAGTGAAACGAGAGCTCCACACGTTGTCCATTCTCGACGATCTCATGGCAGAGATTGCGAAGCCAAGATCAATTTACTCAAGCGCTAAATGAAGCGCAGTGAAACGAGAGCGCCACATGTCCATTCTCGACGATCTCATGGCAGAGATTGCGAAGCCAAGATCAGTTCCCTCACATGCGCTAAATGAAGCACCGTGAAACGAGAGTGCCACGTGTCCATTCTTGACCTCTTGGCAGATTGCGATCAGAAGATTAATTCACTCACAAGAGCTAAATGAAACGCTGTGAAACGAGAGCACCACACATTGTCAATGCTCGACGACCTCCTTGCAGATATGGCAAAGCCACTATCCGTTCACTCACAAGCGCTAAGTGAAGCGCCGTGAAACGAGAGCGGCACATGTCCACTCTCGACGACCTCTTGGCAGAGACTGCGAAGCCAAGATAAATTCACTCACAAGCGCTAAATGAAGCGCAGTGAAAGGAGAGCACCACATGTTGCCCATACTCGACGACCTCTTGAAGATATTTAGAAGCCAAGATCAATTCACTCAAGCGTTAAATGAAGCGCAGTGAAACGAGAGCTCCACATGTCCATTCTTAACGACCTCTTTGCAGATTGCGGTGCCAAGATCAGTTCACTCACAAGCGCAAAATTAAATGCACTGAAACGAGTGCGCCACATGTCCATTCTCGACGACCTCTCGGCAGAGATTGCGATGCCAAGATCAATTCACTCACAAGCGCTAAAGCGCAGTGAAGCGAGGGCACCACATATGCATTTTCGACGAGCTCTTGGCAGAGATGGCGAAGCCAATGTCCATTCACGTACAAGCGCATGAAGCGCAGAGAAACGAGATCTCCACGTGTCCATTCTTGACGACTTCTTGTCAGACATGGCAAAGCCAAGATCAATTCCCTCACAATCGCTAAATGAAGCGCAGTAAAACGAGAGCCCCACATGTCCATTCTCGACGACCTCTTGGCAGAGATGGCGAATCCATTATCCATTCACTCAGAAGCGCTAAATGAAGCTCTGTGAAACGAGCGCGCCACACGTTGTCCATTCTCAACGACCTCTTGGCAGAGATGGCGAAGCCAAGAGAAATTCACTCAAATGCGCTAAGTGAAGCGCAGTGAAAGGCGAGCGCCACATGTTGTCCATTCTCGATCAGCTTTTGGAGAGATTGCGATGCAAATATCCATTCTCTCACAAGCGCTAATTGAAGTGCAGTGAAACAAGAGCACCACATGTTGTCCATACACACGACCACTTAGCAGAGATTGCGATGCCAAGATCAATTCACTCACAAGCGCAAGATGAAGTGCAGTGAAATGAGAGTGCCAAATGTTGTCCATTCTCGACGACCTTTTGGAGAGATTGCGATGCAAATATCCAATCTCTCAAGCGGTAATTGAAGCGCAGTGAAAAAAGAGCACCACATGTTGTCCATACCCACGACTACTTGGCAGAGATTGCGATGCCAAGATCAACTCACTCACAAGTGCTAAATGAAGCGCAGTGAAACGAGAGCGCCACATGTTGCCCATTCTCGACGACGTCTTGGCAGAGATTTAGAAGCCAAGATCAACTCACTCACAAGCGCTAAATGAAGCGCAGTGAAACGAAAGCGCCACACGTTGCCCATTCTCAACGATGTCTTGGCAGAGATTGCGAAGCCAAGATCAATTCACACACAAGCGCAAGATGAAGCGCAGTGAAATGAGAGTTCCAAATGTTGTCCATTCTCGACGACCTTTTGGCAGAGATTGCGATGCAAATATCCATTCTCTCACATGCGCTAAATGAAGCACAGTGAAACGAGAGTGCCACATGTCCATTCTTGACCTCTTGGCAGAGATTGCGATGCCAAGATCAATTCACTCACAATCGCTAAATGAAGCGCAGTGATAGGAGAGCGCCTTATGTCCATTCTCGACGACCTCTTGGCAGATTGCGATGCCAAGCATCACGAGTACTGTATAATCAGTGTTGATGCTAAATAAAATTATTTGTATTCGTATTTGTATAAGATAAATTCACTCACACGCGCTTAATGAAGCGCAGTGAAATGATTGCGCCACATATCCATTTTCGATTACCTCTTCGCAGAGATGGCGAATCCAATATACATTCACTCACAAGCGTTAAATGAAGCTCTGTGAAACGAGCGCGCCACACGGTGCACATTCTTGATGACTTCTTGGCAGAGATTTAGAAGCCAAGATCAATTCACTCACAAGCGCTAAATAAAGCGCAGTCACACGACAGCGCCACATATCCATTTTCGACGACCTCCTGGCAGAGATGGCGAAGCCAATGTCCATTCACTTACAAGCGCTAAATGAAGCGCAGAGAAACGAGAGCGCCACGTCTCCATTCTCGACTTCTTGGCAGAAATTGCGAAGCCAAATCAATTCACTCACAAGCGCTAAATAAAGCTCAGTGAAACGAGAGCGCCACATTTCCATTCTCGACGAACTCTTGGCAGAGATTGCGAAGCAAAATCCATTCCTCGCAAGCGCTAAATGAAGCGCAGTGAAACGAGCGCGCCTTATGTCCATTCTCGACGACCTATTGGCCGAGATTGCAATATCAAGATCAATTCACTCACAAGCGCTTAATGAAGCGCAGGGAAACGAGAACGCCACATATTGTCCACTCTCGACGACCTCCTTGCAGAGATGGCAAAGCCACTATCCGTTCAGTCACAAGCGCTAAATGAAGCGCGGTGAAACGAGAGCGCCACACATTGCCCATTCTCAACGACGTCTTGGCAGAGATTGCGAAGCCGAGATCAATTCCATCACAAACGCAAGGTGAAGCGCAGTGCAACGAGAGCGCCACATGTTGTCCATTCTCGACGACCTCTTGGCAGAGATGGCGAAGCCAAGATAAATTCACACACAAGCGCTAAATGAAGCGCAGAGAGACGAGAGCGCCACATGTCCAATTCTCGACAACCTCTTGGCAGAGATGGCGAAGCCAAATTCCATTTACTCAGAAGCGCTAAATGAAGCGCGGTGAAACGAGAGCGCCACACGCGACGACGCGTTCTCGACGACGTCTTGGCACAGATTTAAAAGCCAAGATCAATTCACTCACAAGCGCTAAATGAAGCGCAGTGAAACGAGTGCGCCACACGCTGTCCAATCTCGACGTCGTCTTGACAGAGATTGCCGTGCCAAGATCAATTCACTCACAAGCGCTAAATGAAACTTAGTAAAACGAGTGCGCCACATGTTGTCCAATCTCGACGACCTCTTGGAAGAAATTGCCGTGCCAAGATCAATTTACTCACAAGCGCTAAATAAAGCGCAGTGAAACGAGAGCACCACATGTTGTCCATTGTCATGACCTCTTGGCAGAGACTGCGATGCCAAGATCAATTCACTCACAAGCGCTAAATGAAGCGCAGTAAAAGGAGAGCACCACATATCCATTTTCACGACCTCATGGCAGAGATTGCGATGCAAATTTCCATTCTCTCACAAGCGCTAAATGAAGCGCGGTGAAACGAGAGCTCCACTCGTTGTCCATTGTCGACGATCTCTTGGCAGAGATTGCGAAGCCAAGATGAATTCCATCACAAACGCAAGGTGAAGCGCAGTGCAACGAGAGCGCCACATGTTGTCCATTCTCGACGATCTCATTGCAGAGATTGCGAAGCCAAGATCAGTTCCCTCACATGCGCTAAATGATGCACCGTGAAACGAGAGTGCCACATGTCCATTCTTGACCTCTTGGCAGATTGCGATCAGAAGATTAATTCACTCACAAGAGCTAAATGAAACGCTGTGAAAGGAGAGCACCACACTTTGTCCATGCTCGACGACCTCCTTGCAGATATGGCGAAGCCACTATCCGTTCACTCACAAGCGCTAAGTGAAGCGCCGTGAAACGAGAGCGCCACATGTCCATTCTCGACGACCTCTTGGCAGAGACTGCGAAGCCAAGATAAATTCACTCACAAGCGCTAAATGAAGCGCAGTGAAAGGAGAGCGGCACATGTTGCCCATTCTCGACGACCTCTTGGCAGATATTTAGAAGCCAAGATCAATTCACTCAAGCGGTAGATGAAGCGCAGTGAAACGAGAGCTCCACATGTCCATTCTCGACGACCTCTAGGCAGAGATTGCGATGCCAAGATCAATTCACTCACAAGCGCTAAAGCGCAGTGAAGCGAGAGCGCCACATCTGCATTTTCGACGACCTCTTGGCAGAGATGGCGAAGCATGTGTCCATTCACGTACAAGCGCATGAAGCGCGGAGAAACGAGAGCGCCACGTGTCCATTCTTGACGACTTCTTGTCAGAGATGGCAAAGCCAAGATCAATTCACTCACAAGCGCTAAATGAAGCGCAGTGATAGGAGAGCGCCTTATGTCCATTCTTGACGACCTCTTGGCAGATTGCGATGCCAAGATCAATTCACTCACAGGCGCCTAATGAAGCGCAGTGAAATGATTGCGCCACATGTCCATTTTCGATGACCTCTTGGCAGAGATGGTGAAGCCAATATCCATTCTCTCACAACAGCTAAATGAAGCGCATTCAAACGAGAGCCCCACATGTCCATTCTCGACGACCTCTTGGCAGAGATGGCGAATCCATTATCCATTCACTCAGAAGCGCTAAATGAAGCTCTGTGAAACGAACGCGCCACACGTTGCTCATTCTTGACTAGGTCTTGGCAGATATTTGGAAGCCAATGTCAATTCACTCACAAGAGCTAAATGAAACCAGTGAAATGAGAACACCACACGTTGCCCATTCTCTACAACCTCCTTGCAGAGATGGCGAAGCCACTATCCGTTCACTCACAAGCGCTAAATGAAGCGCAGTGAAACGAGAGGGCCACATGTTGTCCATTCTCAACGACCTCTTGGCAGAGATGGCGAAGCCAAGAGAAATTCACTCAAAAGCGCTAAGTGATGCGCAGTGAAAGGCGAGCGCCACATGTTGTCCATTCTCGATGATCTTTTGGAGAGATTGCGATGCAAATATCCATTCTCCCACAAGCGGTAATTGAAGCGCAGTGAAAAAAGAGCACCACATGTTGTCCATACCCACGACCACTTGGCAGAGATTGCGATGCCAAGATCAACTCACTCACAAGTGCTAAATGAAGCGCAGTGAAACGAGAGCGCCACATGTTGCCCATTCTCGACGACGTTTTGGCAGAGATTGCGAAGCCAGGATCAATTCACACACAAGCGCAAGATGAAGCGCAGTGAAATGAGAGTGCCAAATGTTGTCCATTCTCGATGACCTTTTGGAGAGATTGCGATGCAAATATCCACTCTCTCACAAGCGCTAATTGAAGCGCAGTAAAACGAGAGCGCCACATGTTGCCTATTCACGACACCTTCTTGGCAGAGATTGCGAAGCCAAGATCAATTCACACACAAGCGCAAGATGAAGCGCAGTGAAATGAGAGTGCCAAATGTTGTCCATTCTCGACGACCTTTTGGCAGAGATTGCGATGCAAATATCCATTCTCTCACATGCGCTAATTGAAGCGCATTCAAACATGAGCACCACATGTCCATACTCACGACCACTTGGGAGAGATTGCGATGCCAAGATCAATTCTCTCACAAGCGCTAAATGAAGCGCAGTGAAACGAGACTGGTACATGTCCATTCTAGACGACCCCTTGGCAAAGATTGCGATGCAAATATCCATTCTCCCACAAGCGCTAAATGAAGCGCCGTGAAACGAGAGCTCCACACGTTGTCCATTCTCGACGATCTCTTGGCAGAGATTGCGAAGACAAGATCAAGTCACTCACATGCGCTAAATGAAGCACAGTGAAACGAGAGTGCCACATGTCCATTCTTGACCTCTTGAAAGAGATTGCGATGCCAAGATCAAGATCAATTCACTCACAATCGCTAAATGAAGCGCAGTGATAGGAGAGCGCCTTATGTCCATTCTCGACGACCTCTTGGCAGATTGCGATGCCAAGATAAATTCACTCACACGCGCTTAATGAAGCGCAGTGAAATGAGTGCGCCACATTTCCATTTTCGATGACCACTTGGCAGAGATGGCGAATCCAATATCCATTAACTTAGAAGCGCTAAATGAAGCTCTGTGAAACGAGCGCGCCACACGGTGCCCATTCTTGATGACGTCTTGGCAGAGATTTAGAAGCCAAGATCAATTCACTCACAAGCGCTAAATGAAGCGCAGTAAAAGGAGAGCACCACATGTCCATTCTCACGACCTCATGGCAGCGATTGCGATGCAAATTTCCATTCTCTTACAAGCGCTGAATGAAGCGCAGTGAAACGAGAGCGCCTTATGTCCATTCTCGACGACCTATTGGCAGAGATTGCAATGCCAAGATCAGTTCACTCACAAGCGCTTAATGAAGCGCAGGGAAACGAGAACGCCACATATTGTCCATTCTCGACGACCTTCTTGCAGAGATGGCAAAGCCACTATCTGTTCACTCAAAAGCGCTAAATGAAGCGCAGTGAAACGAGAGCGCCACATGTTGTCCATTCTCGACGACGTCTTGGCAGAGATTGCGAAGCCAAGATCAATTCCATCACAAATGCAAGGTGAAGCGCAGTGCAACGAGAGCGCCACATGTTGTGCATTCTCGACGACCTCTTGGCAGACATGGCGAAGCCAAGATAAATTCACACACAAGCGCTAAATGAAGCGCAGAGAGACGAGAAAGCCACATGTCCAATTCTCGACAACCTCTTAGCAGAGATGGCGAAGCCAAATTTCATTTACTCAGAAGCGCGAAATGAAGCGCAGTGAAACGAGTGCGCCACACGCTGTCCAATATCGACGTCGTCTTGGAAGAAATTGCCGTGCCAAGGTCAATTTACTCACAAGCGCTAAATAAAGCGCAGTGAAACGAGAGCGCCACATGTTGTCCATTGTCATGACCTCTTGGCAGAGACTGCGATGCCAAGATCAATTCACTCACAAGCGCTCAATGAAGCGCAGTAAAAGGAGAGCACCACATGTCCATTCTCACGACCTCATGGCAGCGATTGCGATGCAAATTTCCATTCCCTCACAAGCGCTAAATGAAGCGCAGTGAAACGAGCGCCACATGTTGTCCATTCTCGACGACCTCTTGGCAGAGATGGCGAAACCAAGATAAATTCACACACAAGCGCTATATGAAGCGCAGAGAGACGAGAGCGCCACATGTCCAATTCTCGACAACCTCTTGGCAGAGATGTCGAAGCCAAATTTCATTTACTCAGAAGCGCTAAATGAAGCGCGGTGAAACGAGAGCGCCACACGCGACGCATTCTCGACGACGTCTTGGCAGAGATTTAGAAGCCAAGATCAAATCACTCACAAGCGCTAAATGAAGCGCAGTAAAAGGAGAGCACCACATGTCCATTCTCACAACCTCATGGCAGCGATTGCGATGCAAATTTCAATTCTCTCACAAGCGCTAAATGAAGCGCAGTGAAACGAGAGCTCCACACGTTGTCCATTCTCGACGATCTCATGGCAGAGATTGCGAAGCCAAGATCAATTCACTCAAGCGCTAAATGAAGCGCAGTGAAACGAGAGCGCCACATGCTGTCCATTCTCGATGATCTCATGGCAGAGATTGCGAAGCCAAGATCAGTTCCCTCACATGCGCTAAATGAAGCACCGTGAAACGAGAGTGCCACATGTCCATTCTTGACCTCTTGGCAGATTGCGATCAGAAGATTAATTCACTCACAAGAGCTAAACGAAACGCTGTGAAAGGAGAGCACCACACATTGTCCATGCTCGACGACCTCCTTGCAGATATGGCGAAGCCACTATCCGTTCACTCACAAGCGCTAAGTGAAGCGCCGTGAAACGAGAGCGCCACATGTCCATTCTCGACGACCTCTTGGCAGAGACTGCGAAGCCAAGATAAATTCACTCACAAGCGCTAAATGAAGCGCAGTGAAAGGAGAGCGCCACATGTTGCCCATTCTCGACGACCTCTTTGCAGATATTTAGAAGCCAAGATCAATTCACTCAAGCGCTAAATGAAGCGCAGTGAAACGAGAGCTCCACATGTCCATTCTTGACGACCTCTTTGCAGATTGCGGTGCCATGATCAGTTCACTCACAAGCGCAAAATTAAATGCAGTGAAACGATTGCGCCACATGTCCATTCTCGATGACCTCTAGGCAGAGATTGCGATGCCAAGATCAATCACTCACAAGCGCTAAAGCGCAGTGAAGCGAGAGCGCCACATATGCATTTTCGACGACCTCTTGGCAGCGATGGCGAAGCATGTGTCCATTCACGTACAAGCGCATGAAGCGCGGAGAAACGAGAGCGCCACGTGTCCATTCTTGACGACTTCTTGTCAGAGATGGCAAAGCCAAGATCAATTCACTCACAAGCGCTAAATGAAGCGCAGTGATAGGAGAGCGCCATATGTCCATTCTTGACGACCTCTTGGCAGATTGCGATGCCAAGATCAATTCACTCACAGGCGCCTAATGAAGCGCAGTGAAATGATTGCGCCACATGTTCATTTTCGATGACCCTTTGGCAGAGATGGCGAAGCCAATATCCATTCTCTCACAATCGCTAAATGAAGCGCAGTAAACGAGAGCCCCACATGACCATTCTCGACGACCTCTTGGCAGAGATGGCGAATCCATTATCCATTCACTCAGAAGTGCTAAATGAAGCTCTGTGAAACGAACGCGCCACACGTTGCTCATTCTTGATGATGTCTTGGCAGATATTTGGAAGCCAAGGTCAATTCACTCACAAGAGCTAAATGAAACCAGTGAAATGAGAGCACCACACCTTGCCCATTCTCTACAACCTCCTTGCAGAGATGGCGAAGCCACTATCCGTTCACTCACAAGCGCTAAATGAAGCGCAGTGAAAGGCGAGCGCCACATGTTGTCCATTCTCGATGATCTTTGGAGATTGCGATGTTTAATATCCATTCTCTCACAAGCGCTAATTGAAGCGCAGTGAAAAAAGAGCACCACATGTTGTCCATACCCACGACCACTTGGCAGAGATTGCGAAGCCAAGATCAATTCAATCACAAACGCAAGGTGAAGCGCAGTGCAACGAGAGCGCCACATGTAGTCCATTCTCGACGACCTCTTGGCAGAGATGGCGAAGCCAAGATAAATTCACTCACAAGCGCTAAATGAAGCGCAGTGAAACGAGCGCGCCTTATGTCCATTCTCGACGACCTATTGGCAGAGATTGCAATGCCAAGATCAATTCACTCACAAGCGCTTAATGAAGCGCAGAGAAACGAGAACGCCACATATTGTCCATTCTGGACGACCTCCTTGCAGAGATGGCAAAGCCACTATCTGTTCACTCAAAAGCGCTAAATGAAGCGCAGTGAAACGAGAGCGCCACATGTTGTCCATTCTCGATGACCGCTTGGCAGAGATGGCGAAGCCAAGATAAATTCTCTCACAACCGCTAAATGAAGCGCGGTGAAAAGAGAGCGCCACACATTGCCCATTCTCAACGACGTCTTGGCAGAGGTTGCGAAGCCAAGATCAATTCAATCACAAACGCAAGGTGAAGCGCACTGCAACGAGAGCGCCACATGTAGTCCATTCTCGACGACCTCTTGGCAGAGATGGCGAAGCCAAGATAAATTCACTCACAAGCGCTAAATGAAGCGCAGTGAGACGAGAGCGCCACATGTCCAATTCTCGACAATCTCTTGGCAGAGATGGCGAAGCCAAATTCCATTTAATCAGAAGCGCTAAATGAAGCGCGGTGAAACGAGAGCGCCACACGCGACGCATTCTCGACGACGTCTTGGCAGAGATATAGAAGCCAAGATCAATTCACTCACAAGCGCTAAATGAAGCGCAGTGAAACGAGTGCGCCACACGCTGTCCAATCTCGACGTCGTCTTGACAGAGATTGCCGTGCCAAGATCAATTTACTCACAAGCGCTAAATAAAGCGCAGTGAAACGAGAGCGCCACATGTTGTCCATTGTCATGACCTCTTGGCAAAGACTGCGATGCCAAGATCAATTCACTCACAAGCGCTAAATGAAGCGCAGTGAAACGAGAGCGCCACATGTTGCCTATTCACGACACCTTCTTGGCAGAGATTGCGAAGCCGAGATCAATTCACACACAAGCGCAAGAAGAAGCGCAGTGAAATGAGAGTGCCAAATGTTGTCCATTCTCGACGACCTTTTGGCAGAGATTGCGATGCAAATATCCATTCCCTCACATGCGCTAATTGAAGCGCATTCAAACATGAGCACCACATGTCCATACTCACGACCACTTGGGAGAGATTGCGATGCCAAGATCAATTCTCTCACAAGCGCTAAATGAAGCGCAGTGAAACGAGACTGCTACATGTCCATTCTCGACGACCCCTTGGCAAAGATTGCGATGCAAATATCCATTCTCCCACAAGAGCTAAATGAAGCGCCGTGAAACGAGAGCTCCATACGTTGTCCATTCTCGACGATCTCTTGGCAGAGATTGCGAAGACAAGATCAAGTCACTCACATGCGCTAAATGAAGCACAGTGAAACGAGAGAGCCACATGTCCATTCTTGACCTCTTGGCAGAGATTGCGATGCCAAGATCAAGATCAATTCACTCACAATCGCTAAATGAAGCGCAGTGATAGGAGAGCGCCTTATGTCCATTCTCGACGACCTCTTGGCAGATTGCGATGCCAAGATAAATTCACTCACACGCGCTTAATGAAGCGCAGTGAAATGAGTGCGCCACATTTTCATTTTCGATGACCTCTTGGCAGAGATGGCGAATCCAATATCCATTCACTTAGAAGCGCAAAATGAAGCTGTGTTAAACGAGCGCGCCACACGGTGCCCATTCTTGATGACGTCTTGGCAGAGATTTAGAAGCCAAGATCAATTCACTCACAAGCGCTAAATAAAGCGGAGTGACAAGAGAGCGCCACATATCCATTTTCGACGACCTCTTGGCAGAGATGGCGAAGCCAATGTCCATTCACTTACAAGCGCTAAATAAAGCGCAGAGAAACGAGAGCGCCACGTGTCCATTCTCGACTTCTTGGCAGAAATTGCGAAGCCAAATCAATTCACTCACAAGCGCTAAATAAAGCTCAGTGAAACGAGAGCGCCACATTTCCATTCTCGACGAACTCTTGGCAGAGATTGCGAAGCAAAATCCATTCCTCGCAAGCGCTAAATGAAGCGCAGTGAAACGAGCGCGCCTTATGTCCATTCTCGACGACCTATTGGCAGAGATTGCAATGCCAAGATCAATTAACTCACAAGCGCTTAATGAAGCGCAGAGAAACGAGAACGCCACATATTGTCCATTCTGGACGACCTCCTTGCAGAGATGGCAAAGCCACTATCTGTTCACTCACAAGCGCTAAATGAAGCGCAGTGAGACGAGAGCGCCACATGTTGTCCAATCTCGACCTCTGGCAGAAATTGCCGTGCCAAGATCAATTCACTCACAAGCGCTAAATGAAACGCAGTAAAAGGAGAGAACCACATGTTCATTTTCACGACCTCATGGCAGCGATTGCGATGCAAATTTCCATTCTCTCACAAGCGCTGAATGAAGCGCAGTGAAACGAGAGCTCCACACGTTGTCCATTCTCGACGATCTCATGGCAGAGACTGCGAAGCCAAGATCAATTCACTCAAGCGCTAAATGAAGCGCAGTGAAACGAGAGCGCCACATGTTGTCCATTCTCGACGATCTCATGGCAGAGATTGCGAAGCCAAGATCAGTTCCCTCACATGCGCTAAATGAAGCACCGTGAAACAAGAGTGCCACATGTCCATTCTTGACCTCTTGGCAGATTGCGATCAGAAGATTAATTCACTCACAAGAGCTAAATGAAACGCTTTGAAAGGAGAGCACCATACATTGTCCATGCTCGACGACCTCCTTGCAGATATGGCGAAGCCACTATCCGTTCACTCACAAGCGCTAAGTGAAGCACCGTGAAACGAGAGCGCCTCATGTCCATTCTCGACGATCTCTTGGCAGAGACTGCGAAGCCAAGATGAATTCACTCAAGCGCTAAATGAAGCGCAGTGAAACGAGAGCTCCACATGTCCATTCTTAACGACCTCTTTGCAGATTGCGGTGCCAAGATCAGTTCACTCACAAGCGCAAAATTAAATGCAGTGAAACGAGTGCGCCACATGTCCATTCTCGACGACCTCTTGGCAGAGATTGCGACGCCAAGATCAATTCACTCACAAGCGCTAAAGCGCAGTGAAGCGAGAGCACCACATATGCATTTTCGACCACCTCTTGGCAGAGATGGCGAAGCCGATGTCCATTCACGTACAAGCGCATGAAGCGCAGAGAAACGAGAGCGCCACGTGTCCATTCTTGACGACTTCTTCTCAGAGATGGCAAAGCTAAGATCAATTCACTCACAAGCGCTAAATGAAGCGCAGTGATAGGAGAGCGCCTTATGTCCATTCTCGATGACCTCTTGGCAGATTTCGATGCCAAGATCAATTCACTCACAGGCGCCTAATGAAGCGCAGTGAAATGATTGCGCCACATGTCCATTTTCGATGACCTCTTGGGAGAGATGGCGAAGCCAATATCCATTCTCTCACAATCGCTAAATGAAGCGCAGTAAAACGAGAGCCCCACATGTCCATTCTCGACGACCTCTTGGCAGAGATGGCGAATCCATTATCCATTCACTCAGAAGCGCTAAATGAAGCTCTGTGAAACGAGCGCGCCACACGTTGCTCATTCTTGACGATGTTTTGGCAGATAATGGAAGCCAAGGCCAATTCACTCACAAGAGCTAAATGAAACCAGTGAAATGAGAGCACCACACGTTGCCCATTCTCTACAACCTCCTTGCAGAGATGGCGAAGCCACTATCCGTTCTCTCACAAGCGCTAAATGAAGCGCAGTGAAACGAGAGCGCCAGATGTTGTCCATTCTCAACGACCTCTTGGCAGAGATGGCGAAGCCAAGAGAAATTCACTCAAAAGCGCTAAGTGAAGCGCAGTGAAAGGCGAGCGCCACATGTTGTCCATTCTCGATCACCTTTTGGAGAGATTGCGATGCAAATATCCATTCTCTCACAAGCGCTAATTGAAGTGCAGTGAAACAAGAGCACCACATGTTGTCCATACACACGACCACTTGGCAGAGATTGCGTGGCCAAGATCAACTCACTCACAAGTGCTAAATGAAGCGCAGTGAAACGTGAGCGCCACATGTTGCCCATTCTCGACGACGTCTTGGCAGAGATTTAGAAGCCAAGATCAACTCACTCACAAGCGCTAAATGAAGCGCAGTGAAACGAGTGCGCCACACGTTGCCCATTCTCAACGATGTCTTGGCAGAGATTGCGAAGCCAAAATCAATTCACACACAAGCGCAAGATGAAGCGCAGTGAAATGAGAGTGCCAAATGTTGTCCATTCTCGATGACCTTTAGGAGAGATTGCGATGCAAATATCCATTCTCTCACAAGCGCTAATTGAAGCGCAGTGAAACAAGAGCGCCACATGTTGTCCATACTCACGACAACTTGGCAGAGATTGCCATGCCAAGATCAATTCACTCATAAGTGCAAAATGAAGCGCAGTGAAACGAGAGCGCCACATGTTGCCTATTCTCGACACCTTCTTGGCAGAGATTGCGAAGCCAAGATCAATTCACACACAAGCGCAAGATGAAGCGCAGTGAAATGAGAGTGCCAAATGTTGTCCATTCTCAACGACCTTTTGGCAGAGATTGCGATGCAAATATCCATTCTCTCACAAGCGCTAATTGCAGCGCATTCAAACATGAGCACCACATGTCCATACTCACGACCACTTGGGAGAGATTGCGATGCCAAGATCAATTCTCTCACAAGCGCTAAATGAAGCGCCGTGAAACGAGAGCTCCACACGTTGTCCATTCTCGACGATCTCTTGGCAGAGATTGCGAAGACAAGATCAAGTCACTCACATGCGCTAAATGAAGCACAGTGAAACGAGAGTGCCACATGTCCATTCTTGACCTCTTGGCAGAGATTGCGATGCCAAGATCAATTCACTCACAAGCGCTTAATGAAGCGCAGGGAAACGGGAACGCCACATATTGTCCTTTCTCGACGACCTCCTTGCAGAGATGGCAAAGCCACTATCCGTTCACTCACAAGCGCTAAATGAAGCGCAGTGAAACGAGAGCGCCACATGTTGTCTATTCTCGACGACCTCTTGGAAGAGATGGCGAAGCCAAGATCAATTCCATCACAAACGCAAGGTGAAGCGCAGTGCAACGAGATCGCCACATGTTGTCCATTCTCGACGACCTCTTGGCAGAGATTTAGAAGCCAAGATCAATTCACTCACAAGCGCTAAATGAAGCGCAGTGAAACGAGTGCGCCACACGCTGTCCAATCTCGACGTCGTCTTGACAGAGATTGCCGTGCCAAGATCAATTCACTCACAAGCGCTAAATGAAACTCAGTAAAACGAGTGCGCCACATGTTGTCCAATCTCGACGACCTCTTGGAATAAATTGCCGTGCCAAGATCAATTTACTCACAAGCGCTAAATAAAGCGCAGTGAAACGAGAGCGCCACATGTTGTCCATTGTCATGACCTTTTGGCAGAGACTGCGATGCCAAGATCAATTCACTCACAAGCGCTAAATGAAGCGCAGTAAAAGGAGAGCACCACATGTCCATTCTCACGAGCTCATGGCAGCGATTGCGATGCAAATTTCCATTCTCTCACAAACGCTAAATGAAGCGCAGTGAAACGAGAGCTCCACACGTTGTCCATTCTCGACGATCTCATGGCAGAGATTGCGAAGCCAAGATCAATTCACTCAAGCGCTAAATGAAGCGCAGTGAAACGAGAGCGCCACATGTCCATTCTCGACGATCTCTTGGCAGAGATTGCGAAGCCAAGATCAGTTCCCTCACATGCGCTAAATGAAGCACCGTGAAACGAGAGTGCCACATGTCCATTCTTGACCACTTGGCAATTGCGATCAGAAGATTAATTCACTCACAAGAGCTAAATGAAACGCTGTGAAAGGAGAGCACCACACATTGTCCATGCTCGACGACCTCCTTGCAGATATGGCAAAGCCACTATCCGTTCACTCACAAGCGCTAAGTGAAGCGCCGTGAAACGAGAGCGGCACATGTCCATTCTGGACGACCTCTTGGCAGAGACTGCGAAGCCAAGATAAATTCACTCACAAGCGCTAAATGAAGCGCAGTGAAAGGAGAGCGCCACATGTTGCCCATACTCGACGACCTCTTGGCAGATATTTAGAAGCCAAGATCAATTCACTCAAGCGCTAAATGAAGCGCAGTGAAACGAGAGCTCCACATGTCCATTCTTAACGACC
Organism: Amblyomma maculatum; assembly: GCF_055883805.1. NCBI lineage: Eukaryota > Metazoa > Arthropoda > Arachnida > Ixodida > Ixodidae > Amblyomma > Amblyomma maculatum. Next base: position 66,291,051 of record NC_139352.1, on the reverse strand, counting down.
TCTTTGCAGATTGCGGTGCCAAGATCAGTTCACTCACAAGCGCAAAATTAAATGCACTGAAGCGAGTGCGCCACATGTCCATTCTCGACGACCTCTCGGCAGAGATTGCGATGCCAAGATCAATTCACTCACAAGCGCTAAAGCGCAGTGAAGCGAGGGCACCACAAATGCATTTTCGACGACCTCTTGGCAGAGATGGCGAAGCCAATGTCCATTCACGTACAAGCGCATGAAGCGCAGAGAAACGAGATCTCCACGTGTCCATTCTTGACTTCTTGTCAGACATGGCAAAGCCAAGATCAATTCCCTCACAATCGCTAAATGAAGCGCAGTAAAACGAGAGCCCCACATGTCCATTCTCGACGACCTCTTGGCAGAGATGGCGAATCCATTATCCATTCACTCAGAAGCGCTAAATGAAGCTCTGTGAAACGAGCGCGCCACACGTTGCTCATTCTTGACGATGTCTTGGCAGATAATGGAAGCCAAGGTCAATTCACTCACAAGAGCTAAATGAAACCAGTGAAATGAGAGCACCACACGTTGCCCATTCTCTACAACCTCCTTGCAGAGATGGCGAAGCCACTATCCGTTCACTCACAAGCGCTAAATGAAGCGCAGTGAAACGAGAGCGCCACATGTTGTCCATTCTCAACGACCTCTTGGCAGAGATGGCGAAGCCAAGAGAAATTCACTCAAATGCGCTAAGTGAAGCGCAGTGAAAGGCGAGCGCCACATGTTGTCCATTCTCGATCAGCTTTTGGAGAGATTGCGATGCAAATATCCATTCTCTCACAAGCGCTAATTGAAGTGCAGTGAAACAAGAGCACCACATGTTGTCCATACACACGACCACTTAGCAGAGATTGCGATGCCAAGATCAATTCACTCACAAGCGCAAGATGAAGTGCAGTGAAATGAGAGTGCCAAATGTTGTCCATTCTCGACGACCTTTTGGAGAGATTGCGATGCAAATATCCATTCTCTCACAAGCGGTAATTGAAGCGCAGTGAAAAAAGAGCACCACATGTTGTCCATACCCACGACTACTTGGCAGAGATTGCGATGCCAAGATCAACTCACTCACAAGTGCTAAATGAAGCGCAGTGAAACGAGAGCGCCACATGTTGCCCATTCTCGACGACGTCTTGGCAGAGATTTAGAAGCCAAGATCAACTCACTCACAAGCGCTAAATGAAGCGCAGTGAAACGAGTGCGCCACACGTTGCCCATTCTCAACGATGTCTTGGCAGAGATTGCGAAGCCAAGATCAATTCACACACAATCGCAAGATGAAGCGCAGTGAAATGAGAGTTCCAAATGTTGTCCATTCTCGACGACCTTTTGGCAGAGATTGCGATGCAAATATCCATTCTCTCACATGCGCTAAATGAAGCACAGTGAAACGAGAGTGCCACTTGTCCATTCTTGACCTCTTGGCAGAGATTGCGATGCCAAGATCAATTCACTCACAATCGCTAAATGAAGCGCAGTGATAGGAGAGCGCCTTATGTCCATTCTCGACGACCTCTTGGCAGATTGCGATGCCAAGCATCACGAGTACTGTATAATCAGTGTTGATGCTAAATAGAATTATTTGTATTTGTATAAGATAAATTCACTCACACGCGCTTAATGAAGCGCAGTGAAATGATTGCGCCACATTTCCATTTTCGAAGACCTCTTCGCAGAGATGGCGAATCCAATATACATTCACTCACAAGCGTTAAATGAAGCTCTGTGAAACGAGCGCACCACACGGTGCCCATTCTTGATGACTTCTTGGCAGAGATTTAGAAGCCAAGATCAATTCTCACAAGCGCTAAATAAAGCGCAGTCACACGAGAGCGCCACATATCCATTTTCGACGACCTCCTGGCAGAGATGGCGAAGCCAATGTCCATTCACTTACAAGCGCTAAATGAAGCGCAGAGAAACGAGAGCGCCACGTATACATTCTCGACTTCTTGGCAGAAATTGCGAAGCCAAATCAATTCACTCACAAGCGCTAAATAAAGCTCAGTGAAATGAGAGCGCCACATTTCCATTCTCGACGAACTCTTGGCAGAGATTGCGAAGCAAAATCCATTCCTCGCAAGCGCTAAATGAAGCGCAGTGAAACGAGCGCGCCTTATGTCCATTCTCGACGACCTATTGGCCGAGATTGCAATATCAAGATCAATTCACTCACAAGCGCTTAATGAAGCGCAGGGAAACGAGAACGCCACATATTGTCCATTCTCGACGACCTCCTTGCAGAGATGGCAAAGCCACTATCCGTTCAGTCACAAGCGCTAAATGAAGCGCGGTGAAACGAGAGCGCCACACGCGACGACGCGTTCTCGACGACGTCTTGGCACAGATTTAAAAGCCGAGATCAATTCACTCACAAGCGCTAAATGAAGCGCAGTGAAACGAGTGCGCCACACGCTGTCCAATCTCGACGTCGTCTTGACAGAGATTGCCGTGCCAAGATCAATTCACTCACAAGCGCTAAATGAAACTTAGTAAAACGAGTGCGCCACATGTTGTCCAATCTCGACGACCTCTTGGAAGAAATTGCCGTGCCAAGATCAATTTACTCACAAGCGCTAAATAAAGCGCAGTGAAACGAGAGCGCCACATGTTGTCCATTGTCATGACCTCTTGGCAGAGACTGCGATGCCAAGATCAATTCACTCACAAGCGCTAAATGAAGCGCAGTAAAAGGAGAGCACCACATATCCATTCTCACGACCTCATGGCAGCGATTGCGATGCAAATTTCCATTCTCTCACAAGCGCTAAATGAAGCGCAGTGAAACGAGAGGTCCACTCGTTGTCCATTGTCGACGATCTCTTGGCAGAGATTGCGAAGCCAAGATCAATTCCATCACAAACGCAAGGTGAAGCGCAGTGCAACGAGAGCGCCACATGTTGTCCATTCTCGACGATCTCATGGCAGAGATTGCGAAGCCAAGATCTGTTCCCTCACATGCGCTAAATGAAGCACCGTGAAACGAGAGTGCCACATGTCCATTCTTGACCTCTTGGCAGATTGCGATCAGAAGATTAATTCACTCACAAGAGCTAAATGAAACGCTGTGAAAGGAGAGCACCACACTTTGTCCATGCTCGACGACCTCCTTGCAGATATGGCGAAGCCGCTATCCGTTCACTCACAAGCGCTAAGTGAAGCGCCGTGAAACGAGAGCGCCACATGTCCATTCTCGACGACCTCTTGGCAGAGACTGCGAAGCCAAGATAAATTCACTCACAAGCGCTAAATGAAGCGCAGTGAAAGGAGAGCGGCACATGTTGCCCATTCTCGACGACCTCTTGGCAGATATTTAGAAGCCAAGATCAATTCACTCAAGCGCTAGATGAAGCGCAGTGAAACGAGAGCTCCACATGTCCATTCTCGACGACCTCTAGGCAGAGATTGCGATGCCAAGATCAATTCACTCACAAGCGCTAAAGCGCAGTGAAGCGAGAGCGCCACATCTGCATTTTCGACGACCTCTTGGCAGAGATGGCGAAGCATGTGTCCATTCACGTACAAGCGCATGAAGCGCGGAGAAACGAGAGCGCCACGTGTCCATTCTTGACGACTTCTTGTCAGAGATGGCAAAGCCAAGATCAATTCACTCACAAGCGCTAAATGAAGCGCAGTGATAGGAGAGCGCCTTATGTCCATTCTTGACGACCTCTTGGCAGATTGCGATGCCAAGATCAATTCACTCACAGGCGCCTAATGAAGCGCAGTGAAATGATTGCGCCACATGTCCATTTTCGATGGCCTCTTGGCAGAGATGGCGAATCCATTATCCATTCACTCAGAAGCGCTAAATGAAGCTCTGTGAAACGAACGCGCCACACGTTGCTCATTCTTGACTAGGTCTTGGCAGATATTTGGAAGCCAAGGTCAATTCACTCACAAGAGCTAAATGAAACCAGTGAAATGAGAACACCACACGTTGCCCATTCTCTACAACCTCCTTGCAGAGATGGCGAAGCCACTATCCGTTCACTCATGGCAGCGATTCCGATGCAAATTTCCATTCTCTCACAAGCGCTAAATGAAGCGCAGTGAAACGAGCGCCACATGTTGTTCATTCTCGACGACCTCTTGGCAGAGATGGCGAAGCCAAGATAAATTCACACACAAGCGCTATATGAAGCGCAGAGAGACGAGAGCGCCACATGTCCAATTCTCGACAACCTCTTGGCAGAGATGTCGAAGCCAAATTCCATTTACTCAGAAGCGCTAAATGAAGCGCGGTGAAACGAGAGCGCCACACGCGACGCATTCTCGACGACGTCTTGGCAGAGATTTAGAAGCCAAGATCAAATCACTCAAAAGCGCTAAATGAAGCGCAGTAAAAGGAGAGCACCACATGTCCATTCTCACGACCTCATGGCAGCGATTGCGATGCAAATTTCAATTCTCTCACAAGCGCTAAATGAAGCGCAGTGAAACGAGAGCTCCACACGTTGTCCATTCTCGACGATCTCATGGCAGAGATTGCGAAGCCAAGATCAATTCACTCAAGCGCTAAATGAAGCGCAGTGAAACGAGAGCGCCACATGTTGTCCATTCTCGATGATCTCATGGCAGAGATTGCGAAGCCAAGATCAATTCACTCACAAGCGCTAAAGCGCAGTGAAGCGAGAGCGCCACATCTGCATTTTCGACGACCTCTTGGCAGAGATGGCGAAGCATGTGTCCATTCACGTACAAGCGCATGAAGCGCTAAGTGAAGCGCCGTGAAACGAGAGCGCCACATGTCCATTCTCGACGACCTCTTGGCAGAGACTGCGAAGCCAAGATAAATTCACTCACAAGCGCTAAATGAAGCGCAGTGAAAGGAGAGCGGCACATGTTGCCCATTCTCGACGACCTCTTGGCAGATATTTAGAAGCCAAGATCAATTCACTCAAGCGCTAGATGAAGCGCAGTGAAACGAGAGCTCCACATGTCCATTCTCGACGACCTCTAGGCAGAGACTGCGAAGCCAAGATAAATTCTCTCACAAGCGCTAAATGAAGCGCAGTGACAGGACAGCGCCACATCTTGTCCATTCTCGACGACATCTTGGCAGGGATGGCGAAGCCAAAATCCATTCACTCAGAACCGCAATATGAAGCGCGGTGAAACGAGAGCGCCACAGGTTGCCCATTCTCGACGACCTCTTTGCAGATTGCGGTGCCATGATCAGTTCACTCACAAGCGCAAAATTAAATGCAGTGAAACGATTGCGCGACATGTCCATTCTCGACGACCTCTAGGCAGAGATTGCGATGCCAAGATCAATCACTCACAAGCGGTAAAGCGCAGTGAAGCGAGAGCGCCACATATGCATTTTCGACGACCTCTTGGCAGCGATGGCGAAGCATGTGTCCATTCACGTACAAGCGCATGAAGCGCGGAGAAACGAGAGCGCCACGTGTCCATTCTTGACGACTTCTTGTCAGAGATGGCAAAGCCAAGATCAATTCACTGACAAGCGCTAAATGAAGCGCAGTGATAGGAGAGCGCCATATGTCCATTCTTGACGACCTGTTGGCAGATTGCGATGCCAAGATCAATTCACTCACAGGCGCCTAATGAAGCGCAGTGAAATGATTGCGCCACATGTTCATTTTCGATTACCTCTTGGCAGAGATGGCGAAGCCAATATCCATTCTCTCACAATCGCTAAATGAAGCGCAGTAAACGAGAGCCCCACATGACCATTCTCGACGACCTCTTGGCAGAGATGGCGAATCCATTATCCATTCACTCAGAAGTGCTAAATGAAGCTCTGTGAAACGAACGCGCCACACGTTGCTCATTCTTGATGATGCCTTGGCAGATATTTGGAAGCCAAGGTCAATTCACTCACAAGAGCTAAATGAAACCAGTGAAATGAGAGCACCACACCTTGCCCATTCTCTACAACCTCCTTGCAGAGATGGCGAAGCCACTATCCGTTCACTCACAAGCGCTAAATGAAGCGCAGTGAAAGGCGAGCGCCACATGTTGTCCATTCTCGATGATCTTTGGAGATTGCGATGTAAATATCCATTCTCTCACAAGCGCTAATTGAAGCGCAGTGAAAAAAGAGCACCACATGTTGTCCATACCCACGACCACTTGGCAGAGATTGCGATGCCAAGATCAACTCACAAGTGCTAAATGAAGCGCAGTGAAACGAGATCGCCACATGTTGCCCATTCTCGACGACGTCTTGGCAGAGATTTAGAAGCCAAGATCAATTCACTCACAAGCGCTAAATGAAGCGCAGTGAAACGAGTGCGCCACACGTTGCCAATTCTCAACGATGTCTTGGCAGAGATTGCGAAGCCAAGATGAATTCACACACAAGCGCAAGATGAAGCGCAGTGAAATGAGAGCGCCAAATGTTGTCCATTCTCGATGACCTTTTGGAGAGATTGCGATGCAAATATCCACTCTCTCACAAGCGCTAATTGAAGCGCAGTGAAACGAGAGCGCCACATGTTGCCTATTCACGACACCGTCTTGGCAGAGATTGCGAAGCCGAGATCAATTCACACACAAGCGCAAGAAGAAGCGCAGTGAAATGAGAGTGCCAAATGTTGTCCATTCTCGACGACCTTTTGGCAGAGATTGCGATGCAAATATCCATTCTCTCACATGCGCTAATTGAAGCGCATTCAAACATGAGCACCACATGTCCATACTCACGACCACTTGGGAGAGATTGCGATGCCAAGATCAATTCTCTCACAAGCGCTAAATGAAGCGCAGTGAAACGAGACTGCTACATGTCCATTCTCGACGACCCCTTGGCCAAGATTGCGATGCAAATATCCATTCTCCCACAAGAGCTAAATGAAGCGCCGTGAAACGAGAGCTCCACACGTTGTCCATTCTCGACGATCTCTTGGCAGAGATTGCGAAGACAAGATCAAGTCACTCACATGCGCTAAATGAAGCACAGTGAAACGAGAGTGCCACATGTCCATTCTTGACCTCTTGGCAGAGATTGCGATGCCAAGATCAAGATCAATTCACTCACAATCGCTAAATGAAGCGCAGTGATAAGAGAGCGCCTTATGTCCATTCTCGACGACCTCTTGGCAGATTGCGATGCCAAGATAAATTCACTCACACGCGCTTAATGAAGCGCAGTGAAATGAGTGCGCCACATTTTCATTTTCGATGACCTCTTGGCAGAGATGGCGAATCCAATATCCATTCACTTATAAGCGCTAAATGAAGCTGTGTTAAACGAGCGCGCCACACGGTGCCCATTCTTGATGACGTCTTGGCAGAGATTTAGAAGCCAAGATCAATTCACTCACAAGCGCTAAATAAAGCGGAGTGACAAGAGAGCGCCACATATCCATTTTCGACGACCTCTTGGCAGAGATGGCGAAGCCAATGTCCATTCACTTACAAGCGCTAAATGAAGCGCAGAGAAACGAGAGCGCCACGTGTCCATTCTCGACTTCTTGGCAGAAATTGCGAAGCCAAATCAATTCACTCACAAGCGCTAAATAAAGCTCAGTGAAACGAGAGCGCCACATTTCCATTCTCGACGAACTCTTGGCAGAGATTGCGAAGCAAAATCCATTCCTCGCAAGCGCTAAATGAAGCGCAGTGAAACGAGCGCGCCTTATGTCCATTCTCGACGACCTATTGGCAGAGATTGCAATGCCAAGATCAATTCACTCACAAGCGCTTAATGAAGCGCAGAGAAACGAGAACTCCACATATTGTCCATTCTGGACGACCTCCTTGCAGAGATGGCAAAGCCACTATCTGTTCACTCAAAAGCGCTAAATGAAGCGCAGTGAAACGAGAGCGCCACATGTAGTCCATTCTCGACGACCTCTTGGCAGAGATGGCGAAGCCAAGATAAATTCACTCACAAGCGCTAAATGAAGCGCAGTGAGACGAGAGCGCCACATGTCCTATTGTCGACAACCTCTTGGCAGAGATGGCGAAGCCAAATTCCATTTAATCAGAAGCGCTAAATGAAGCGCAGTGAAACGAGTGCGCCACACGCTGTCCAATCTCGACGTCGTCTTGACAGAGATTGCCGTACCAAGATCAATTCACTCACAAGCGCTAAATGAAGCGCAGTGAAACGAGAGCTCCACACGTTGTCCATTCTCGACGATCTCTTGGCAGAGATTGCGAAGCCAAGATCAATTTACTCACATGCGCTAAATGAAGCACAGTGAAACGAGAGTGCCACATCTCCATTCTTAACCTCTTGGCAGGGATTGCGATGACAAGATTAATTCACTCACAAGTGGTAAATGGAGCGCAGTGAAACGATAGCGCCACATATTGTCCACTCTCGACGACCTCTTGACAGAGATTTAGAAGCCAAGATCAATTCCCTCACAAGAGCTAAATGAAACGCAGTGAAACGAGAGCACCACATATTGTCCATTTTCGATGACCTCTTGGCAGAGATGGCAAAGCCAATATCCCTCTCTCACAAGCGCTAAAAAAAGCGCAGTGCATCAAGAGCGCCACATGTTGTCCATTCTCGACGACCTGTTGGCAGAGATGGCGAAGCCAAAATCCATTCACTCAGAACCGCTAAATAAAACGCAGTGAAACGAGTGCGCCACATGTCCATTCTCGACGACCCCTTGGCAGAGATTGCCGTGCAAAGATCAATTTACTCACAAACGCTAAATGAAGCGCAGTTAAACGAGAGTGCCACATGTTGTCCACTCTCATGACCTCTGGCAGAGCCTGCGATGAGAAGATTAATTCACTCACAAGTGCTAAATCAAGCGCAGTGAAACGAGAGCGCAACAAATTGTCCATTCTCGACGACCTCTTAACATAGATTTAGAAGCCAAGATCAATTCACTCACAAGAGCTAAATAACATGCAGTGAAATGAGAGCACCACACGTTGCCCATTCTCGACAACCTCCTTGCAGAGATGGTTAAGCCCCTATCAGTTCACTCACAAGCGCTAAATGAAGCGCAGTGAAACGAGAGCGCCACATGTCCATTGTCGACGACCTCTTGGCAGAGATTGCCGTGCCAAGATCAATTTACTCACAAGCGCTAAATGAAGCGCAGTTAAACGAGAGTGCCACATGTTGATTCTCACGACCTCTGGCAGAGCCTGCGATGAGAAGATTAATTCACTCACAAGTGCTATATCAAGCGCAGTGAAACGAGAGCGCCACATGTCCATTGTCGACGACCTCTTGGCAGAGATAGCGAAGCCAAGATAAATTCACTCACAAGCGCTAAATGAAGCGCGGTGAAACGAGTGCGCCATACGTTGCCCATTCTCAACGACGTCTTGGCAGAGATTGCGAAGCCAAGATACATTCACACACAAGCGCAAGATGAAGCGCACTGACATGACAGTGCGACATGTCCATTCTCGACGACCTTTTGGCAGAGATTGCGATGCAAATATTCATTCTGTCACAAGCGCTAAATGAAGCGCAGTGAAACGAGAGCGCTACATGTCCATTCATGACGCCTTCTTGGAAGGAATTGCGAAGCCAAGATAAATTCACTGACAAGGCTAAATGAAGCGCAGTGAAACAAGAGTGCCACATGTTGTCCATTCTCGACGACCTCTTGGCAGAGAAGGCGAAGCCAAAATACATTTAATCAGAAACGCTAAATGAAGCGCGGTGAAACGAGAGCGCCACAGGTTGCCCATTCTCGACGACGTCTTGACAGAGATTGCGGAGCCAAGATCAATTCACTCAAGCGCTAAATGAAAGGAGTGAAACGAGTGCGCCACATGTTGTCCATTCTCGACGATCTCATGGCAGAGATTGCCGTGCCAAGATCAATTTACTCACAAGCGCTAAATGAAGCGCAGTGAAACGAGAACGCCACAGGTTGTCCATTCTCACGACCTCTTGGCAGAGACTGCGATGCCAAGATCAGTTCAATCACAAGCGCTAAATGAAGCGCCGTGAAACGAGAGCGCCACATGTTGTCCATTCTCGACAATCTCATGGCAGAGATTGCGAAGCCAAGATCAGTTCCCTCACATGCGCTAAATGAAGCACCGTGAAACGAGAGTGCCACATGTCTATTCTTTACCTCTTGGCAGATTGCGATCAGAAGATTAATTCACTCACAAGAGCTAAATGAAACGCTGTGAAAGGAGAGCACCACACATTGTCCATGCTCGACGACCTCCTTGCAGATATGGCGAAGCCACTATCCGTTCACTCACAAGCGCTAAATGAAGCGCCGTGAAACAAGAGTGCCACATGTCCATTTTCGACGACCTCTTGGCAGGATTGCGATGCAAATATCCATTTTCTCACAAGCGCTAAATGAAGGGCAGGGAAAGGAGAGCACCACATCTTGTCCATTCTCACGACTTCTTGGCAGAGACTGCGATGCCAAGATCAATTCATTCAAAAGCGCTAAATGAAGCTCAGTGAAACGGGAGCACCACATGTCCATTCTCACGGCCTCTTGACAAAGATTGCGATGCAAATAACCATTCTCTCACAAGCGCTAAATGAAGCGCAGTGACACGAGAACTCCACACGTTGTCCATTGTCGACGATCTCTTGGCCGAGATTGCAAAGCCAGGACCAATTCACTCACATGCGCTAAATGCAGCACAGTGAAACAAGACTGCCACATGTCCATTCTTGACCTCTTGGCAGAGATTGCCATAAGAAGATTAATTCACTCACAAGTGCTATATGAAGCGCAGTGAAACGAGAGCGCCAAATGTTGTCCATTCTCGACGACCTCTTGACAGATTTAGAAGCCAAGATCAATTCACTCACAAGAGCTAAATGAAACGCAGTGAAATGAGAGCACCATACGCTGCCCATTCTCGACAACCTCATTGCACAGATGGCGAAGCCACTATCCGTTCACACACAAGCGCTAAATTAAGCGCAGTGAAAAGAGAGCGCCACATGTCCATTTTCTATGACGACTTGGCAGAGATTGCGAAGCCAAGATTAATTCACTCACAAGCGTTAAATGAAGCGCAGTGACAGGACAGCGCCACATGTTGTCCATTGTCAACGACCTCTTGGCAGAGATGGCGAAGCCAAGAGAAATTCACTCAAAAGCGCTAAGTGAAGCGCAGTGAAAGGCGAGCGCCACATGTTGTCCATTCTCGATGACCTTTTGGAGAGATTGCGATGCAAATATCCATTCTCTCACAAGCGGTAATTGAAGCGCAGTGAAAAAAGAGCACCACATGTTGTCCATACCCACGACCACTTGGCAGAGATTGCGATGCCAAGATCAACTCACTCACAACTGCTAAATGAAGCGCAGTGAAACGAGTGCGCCACACGTTGCCCATTCACGACACCTTCTTGGCAGAGATTGCGAAGCCAAGATCAATTCACACACAAGCGCAAGATGAAGCGCAGTGATATGAGAGTGCCAAATGTTGTCCATTCTCGACGACCTTTTGGCAGAGATTGCGATGCAAATATCCATTCTCTCACAAGCGCTAATTGAAGCGCATTCAAACATGAGCACCACATGTCCATACTCACGACCACTTGGGAGAGATTGCGATGCCAAGATCAATTCACTCACAAGCGTTAAATGAAGCGCAGTGACAAGACAGCGCCACATGTTGTCCATTCTCAACGACCTCTTGGCAGAGATGGCGAAGCCAAGAGAAATTCACTCAAAAGCGCTAAGTGAAGCGCAGTGAAAGGCGAGCGCCACATGTTGTCCATTCTCGATGAACTTTTGGAGAGATTGCGATGCAAATATCCATTCTCTCACAAGCGCTAATTGAAGTGCAGTGAAACAAGAGCACCACATGTTGTCCATACACACGACCACTTGGCAGAGATTGTGATGCCAAGATCAATTCACTCACAAGCGCAAGATGAAGTGCAGTGAAATGAGTGCCAAATGTTGTCCATTCTCGATGACCTTTTGGAGAGATTGCGATGCAAATATCCATTCTCTCACAAGCGGTAATTGAAGCGCAGTGAAACAAGAGAGTCACATGTTGTCCATTGTCTTGACCTTTTGGCAGAGACTGCGATGCCAAGATCAATTCACTCACAAGCGCAAGATGAAGTGCAGTGAAATGAGAGTGCCAAATGTTGTCCATTCTCGACGACCTTTTGGAGAGATTGCGATGCAAATATCCATTCTCTCACAAGTGGTAATTGAAGCGCAGTGAAAAAAGAGCACCACATGTTGTCCATACCCACGACTACTTGGCAGAGATTGCGATGCCAAGATCAACTCACTCACAAGTGCTAAATGAAGCGCAGTGAAAGGCGAGCGCCACATGTTGTCCATTCTCGATGACCTTTTGGAGAGATTGCGATGCAAATATCCATTCTCTCACAAGCGGTAATTGAAGCGCAGTGAAAGAAGAGCACCACATGTTGTCCATACCCACGACCACTTGGCAGAGATTGCGATGCCAAGATCAACTCACTCACAACTGCTAAATGAAGCGCAGTGAAACGAGAGCGCCACATGTTGCCCATTCTCGACGACGTCTTAGCAGAGATTTAGAAGCCAAGATCAATTCACTCACAAGCGCTAAATGAAGCGCAGTGAAACGAGTGCGCCACACGTTGCCCATTCTCAACGATGTCTTGGCAGAGATTGCGAAGCCAAGATCAATTCACACACAAGCGCAAGATGAAGCGCAGTGAAATGAGAGTGCCAAATGTTGTCCATTCTCGATGACCTTTTGGCAGAGATTGCGATGCAAATATCCATTCTCTCACAAGCGCTAATTGAAGCGCATTTAAACATGAGCACCACATGTCTATACTCACGACCACTTGGGAGAGATTGCGATGCCAAGATCAATTCTCTCACAAGCGCTAAATGAAGCGCAGTGAAACGAGACTGCTACATGTCCATTCTCGACGAGGCCTTGGCAAAGATTGCGATGCAAATATCCATTCTCCCACAAGCGCTAAATGAAGCGCCGTGAAACAAGAGCTCCACACGTTGTCCATTCTCGACGATCTCTTGGCAGAGATTGCGAAGAAGTCACTCACAAGGCTAAATGAAGCGCAGTGAAACAAGAGTGCCACATGTTTATTCTCGACGACCTCTTGGCAGGATTGCGATGCAAATATCCATTTTCTCACAAGCGCTAAATGAAGGGTAGTGAAAGGAGCGCACAACATCTTGTCCATTCTCACGACTTCCTGGCAGAGACTGCGATGCCAAGATGAATTCATTCAAAAGCGCTAAATGAAGCTCAGTGAAACGAGAGCACCACATGTCCATTCTCACGGCCTCTTGACAAAGATTGCGATGCAAATAACCATTCTCTCACAAGCGCTAAATGAAGTGCAGTGACACGAGAGCTCCACACGTTCTCCATTGTCGACGATCTCTTGGCCGAGATTGAAAAGCCAAGACCAATTCACTCACATGCGCTAAATGCAGCACAGTGAAACAAGACTGCCACATGTCCATTCTTGACCTCTTGGCAGAGATTGCCATAAGAAGATTAATTCACTCACAAGTGCTATATGAAGCGCAGTGAAACGAGAGCGCCAAATGTTGTCCATTCTCGACGACCTCTTGACAGATTTAGAAGCCAAGATCAATTCACTCACAAGAGCTAAATGAAACGCAGTGAAATGAGAGCACCATACGCTGCCCATTCTCGACAACCTCATTGCACAGATGGCGAAGCCACTATCCGTTCACACACAAGCGCTAAATTAAGCGCAGTGAAAAGAGAGCGCCACATGTCCATTTTCTATGACGTCTTGGCAGAGATTGCGAAGCCAAGATAAATTCACTCACAAGCGCTAAATGAAGCGATGTGACAGGACAGCGCCACATCTTGTCCATTCTCGACGACATCTTGGCAGGGATGGCGAAGCCAAAATCCATTCACTCAGAACCGCAATATGAAGCGCGGTGAAACGAGAGCGCCACAGGTTGCCCATTCTCGACGATGTCTTGGCAGAGATTGCCGTGCCAAGATCAATTTACTCACAAGCGCTAAATGAAGCGCAGAGAAATGAGTGCGCCACATGTTGCCCATTCTCAACGACGTCTTGACAGAGATTGCGAAGCCAAGATCAATTCACTCAAGCGCTAAATGAAACGCAGTGAAACGAGTGCGCCACATGTCCATTCTCGACGATCTCAGGCAGAGATTGCCGTGCCAAGATCAATTTACTCACTAGCGCTAAATGAAGCGCAGTGAAACGAGAGCGCCACATGTTGTCCATTCTCACGACCTCTTGACAGAGACTGCGATGCCGAGATCAATTCACTCACAAGCGCTAAATGAAGCGCCGTGAAACGAGAGCGCCACACGTTGTCCATTCTCGACGATCTCATGGCAGAGATTGCGAAGCCATGATCAGTTCCCTCACATGCGCTAAATGAAGCACCGTGAAACGAGAGTGCCACATGTCCATTCTTGACCTCTTGGCAGATTGCGATCAGAAGATTAATTCACTCACAAGAGCTAAATGAAACGCTGTGAAAGGAGAGCACCACACATTGTCCATGCTCGACGACCTCCTTGCAGATATGGCGAAGCCACTATCCGTTCACTCACAAGCGCTAAATGAAGCGCCGTGAAACGAGAGCGCCACATGTCCATTCTCGACAACCTCTTGGCAGAGACTGCTAAGCCAAGATAAATTCACTCACAAGCGCTAAATGAAGCGCAGTGAAAGGAGAGCGCCACATGTTGCCCATTCTCGACGACCTCTTGGCAGATATTTAGAAGCCAAGATCAATTCACTCAAGCCCTAAATGAAGCGCAGTGAAACGAGAGCTCCACATGTCCATTCTTGACGACCTCTTTGCAGATTGCGATGCCAAGATCAGTTCACTCACAAGCGCAAAATTAAATGCAGTGCAATGAGAGCACCACACGTTGCCCATTCTCGATGACCTCCTTGCAGAGATGGCGAAGCCACTATCCGTTGACTCACAAGCGCTAAATGAAGCGCAGTGAAACGAGAGCGCCACATGTTTTCCATTCTCGACGACCTCTTGGCAGAGATGGCGAGGCCAAGATATATTCTCACAAGCGCTAAATGAAGCGCAGTGACAGGACAGCGCCACATGTTGTCCATTCTCGACGACATCTTGGCAGGGATGGCGAAGCCAAAATCCATTCACTCAGAATCGCTATATGAAGCGCAGTGAAACGAGAGCGCCACATGTCCATTCACGACGCCTTCTTGGCAGGAATTGCGAAGCCAAGATAAATTCACTCAAGCGCTAAATGAAGCGCAGTGAAAGGAGAGTGCCACATGTCCACTCTTGACGACCTTTTGGCAGAGATTGCGATGCCAAGGTCAATTCACTTAAGAGCTAAATAAGGTGCAATGAAACGAGAACGCCACACGTTGCCCATTCTCGACGATGTCTTGGCAGAAATTTAGAAGCCAAGATTATTTCACTCACAAGCGCTAAATGAAGCGCAGTGAAACGAGTGCGCAACAAGTTCTCCATTCTCAACGACGTCTTGGCAGAGATTTCGAAGACAAGATCAATTCACACACAAGCGCAAGATGAAGCGCAATGAAATGAGAGTGCCACATGTTGACCATTCTCGACGACCTTTTGGCAGATTGCGATGCAAATGTCCATTCTCTCGCAAGCGGTAAATAAAGCGCAGTGAAACGAGAGCGCCACGTGTCCATTCTCGACGACTTCTTGGCAGGAATAGCGAAGCCAAGATGAATTCATTCACAAGCGCTAAATGAAGCGCAGTGAAAGGAGAGCGCCACATGTCAGTTCTCGACGATCTCTTGGTAGAGATTTAAAAGCCAAGATCAATTCACTCACAAGCGCTAAATGAAGCGCAGTGAAACGAGAAGTCCACATGTCCACTCCTGACGACCTCTTGGAAAATTGCGCTGCCAAGATCAGTTCACTCACAAGCGCAAAATTAAACGCAGTGAAACGAGTACGCCACATGTCCATTCTCGACGACCTCTTGGCAGAGATTGTGATGCCAAGATCAATTCACTCACACGCGCTAAATAAAGCGCAGTGAAACGAGAGCGCCACATATCCATTTTCGACGACCTCTTAGCAGAGATGGCGATGCCAATGTCCATTCACTTACAAGCGCTAAATGAAGCGCAGAGAACCGAGAGTGCCACGTGTCCATTCTCGACGACTTCTTGGCAGAAATTGCGAAGCAAAGATTAATTCACTCACAAGCGCTAAATAAAGCTCAGTGAAACGAGAGCGCCATATGTGCATTCTTCACGACCTCTTGGTAGAGATGGCGATGCCAATGTCCATTCGCTTACAAGCGCTAAATGAAGCGCAGAGAAACGAGAGCGCCACGTGTCCATTCTCGACACTCACTCACACGCGCTTAATGAAGCGCAGTGAAATGAGAGCACCACAGGTTTCCCATTCTCAACGACCTCTTGGCAGAGATGGCGAAGCCACGATAAATTCACTCACAAGCGCTAAATGAAGATCGGTGAAACGAGAGCGCCACACGTTGCCCATTCTCGACGATGTCTTGGCAGAGATTTAGAAGCCAAGATCAATTCACACACAAGCGCAAGATGAAGCGCAGTGAAAGGAGAGCGCCACATGTCCATTCTCGACGACCTCTTGGCAGAGATGGCGAAGCCAAAATCCATTCACTCAGAACCGCTAAATGAAGATCGGTGAAACGAGAGCGCCACACGTTGCCCATTCTCGACGATGTCTTGGCAGAGATTTAGAAGCCAAGATCAATTCACTCCCAAGCGCTAAATGAAGAGCAGTGAAACGAGTGCGCCACACGTTGCCCATTCCCAACGACGCCTTCGCAGAGATTGCGATGCCAAGATCAATTCACTCACAAGCGCTAAATGAAGTGCAGTGAATCGAGAGCACCACATGTCCATTCTAAAGACTTCTTGGCAGATATTGCGATGCCAATATCCATTCTCTCACAAGCGCTAAATGAAGCGCAGTGAAACGAGAGTGCTACATGTTGTCCATTCTCGACGACCCCTTGGCAAAGATTGCGATGCAAATATCCATTCTCTCACAAGCGCTAAATGAAGCGCAGTGAAACGAGAGCTGTACAAGTCCATTCTCGACGATATCTCGGCAGAGATTGCGAAGAAAAGATCAAGTCACTCACATGCGCTAAATGAAGCACAATGAAACGAGAGTGCCACATGTCCATTCTTGACCTGTTGGCAGAGATTGCGATGCCAAGATAAATTCACTCACCAGCGCTAAATGAAGCGCCGTGCAAGGAGAGCGCCACACGTTGCTCATTCTCAACGACGTTTTGGCAGAGATTTAGAAGCCAAGATCAATTACTCACAAGAGCTAAATGAAACGCAGTGAAACGAGTGCGCCACATGTTCATTCTCGACGACCTTTCGGCAGAAATTGCGAAGCCAAGGTCAATTCATTCACAAGCGCTAAATGAAGCGCAGTGAAACGAGAGCGCCACATGTCCATTTTCGACGACCTCAAGAGATGGCGAATCCAATATCCATTCACTCAAAAGCGCTAAGGAAGCGCAGGGAAACGAGCCTTACGTTTTGTCCATTTTCGTCGACGTCTTGGCACAGATTGCGAAGCCAATATGGATTCCAAATCTTTTGACATAATGTATACAGAATGTTAACAGCGTCATGGTTGAGGTTTTGAAGCAAGTCAGCTGGAATGCCATAAATTCCGCTAGCTTTGTTCTTATCAAGGCTGGATAAGGCACTTCAACTTCACTTTTCAGGATGCCCGGCTCGAGATCAGTAATCACAACCGTCTTATGTTGGGTTTGCACATCCGGGTCCTTGTACAATTCTGTGTATTCCTGCCACCTCTTTCTCTGAGGCTTCAGTGGGGTCCCTGCCTCATTTGTCCTTTATCACGCCCAGCTTAGCACAGAAGCTTCCTTTGATATCTTTGATTGTCTTATACGGAGCTCTTGTGTTACTCAATTGGCTGTTGTCCTCAACTGCTTGTTCAGGAAGGCATTCTTCTCTCTTCTTGCTATTTTCTAAACATCCTCATTGAGAAGCTTGTGTCTTTCTCTTTCCCCCATATCTTTTGCCATCCTCATTTGCTGAGCTATTTGCAAAGCCTCTTCGGATAACCAGCTTGCTTTCTTGCATTTCTTTTGCTTTGCAATTACCTTAGTAGCAACTTGTATTATATCACGAACATCAGTCCACATCTCTTCAAGCTCTGTCTTCTAGATCTAATTCTTGAAAACAATTCCTCACTTCCAGAGCATATTCTGATGGAATATGATCCAGATCATACCTGAAAGGCCTTCTAGTTTTCTGCGTTTTCCTCAAACGAAGCTTAAATTTTGCAACAGGCTGATGATCGGTGTCACAATCGGCCCCAGGCCGTTTTTACTGCTTGTATAGCGCTTCTCGGCATAGAATATAATCAATCTGATTCCTGTACAGACCGTCCGGTGAAGTCCATGTGTACAGGCACCTCTTGTGCTGTTGAAAATGAGTATTCGCTATGGTCAGGTTGTTTTCTTGACAAAGCTCTACTAGCCTCTGCCAAGCTTCATTCGGCTCACCAAGACCGAACTTGCCTGTAATTCCGGATATTTCTTCCCTCCCTACCTTAGCATTCCAGTCTCAAATGAGAAAAAGGACATCTGATGATGGTGTGCGGTCTAAAAGGAATTGCAAGTCAGCATAAAATCTCTCAACGTCAGCTTCTTAAGCAGTAGTGGTTGTTGCTTAGACTTTGATAACTTATGTTGAAAGGGTGACCTTGGATCCGAAGTGAAATCATTCGGTCGTTTTGGGGGGTTGTACCCTAGCACTGCTTTGCCTATTCTTCTGTTTACTGAGAGCGACCCCAATCCTTCTGGATTCGTGCCCACAATAAACGACATAAGTCGCCGGAATTAAATTCTTCCATTCCGGTCCACTTGAGCTCGCCGATACCCATGATATCAATGTTCAATCTGTCCATTTCTCGCTTGACGACATCCAGTTTACCTTGCGTCATAAATCTTAGATTCCATGTTGCTATGTGATATATCTCCTTGCAACATCGGACTTTCCGGTCGCTTCCCAACACATCCACAACTGAGAGTCCTTTTAGATTTAGCCCAGCCGCTTCATTCATCTTGGACCTACTAGGAATCGCCCTTTGTTCATCCCCAGTAACATGTGGGACGCCTTCCATACTGGGGGGCTCATCTTCCGGCGCCATAGCCTTAATGCTATTGTGACTGGTCATAGGGTTTTCTTGGAAGGAAATACTGAAGTGGGTTGCCATTACGCTCTCCAGTGAATCACATTTTATCAGAACTCTCTGCCGTGACCTGTCTACTTTGGGTGGCCCTACACAGCAGAGCTGACAACTTCATCGAGCTCCGCAAGCCCCTCCGCCCCGACAAGGAAGTGATCCATGAAGGGGGTGTCAAACATGGCATTGCTTTAAACTTTTAAACGCCTTCTGCAGTGGTTCTGTTCTTTCCCATGCAGTATTCTTCAATGTCACTTGACGTAAAGGTTGTGTGAAGTTAGCAAGATTATCTTAGAAATCTGTCCTAGTAGTTGATTATTCACAGCAGGCACTTCACTTGTTGCGGGGACTGAAGTATATTTGTAGGAAGACTGCGATTTTCTTGGGATTAGTACTAATTCCATTAGCTGAGAACGTTAGCCCAAAAACTTTTCTCGCTAAATAAAGTGACCCTTCTTGTGTGTTAATCCAGCTTCTTGGAGTCACTGCAGAACTGCTTCCAAGGAAGCTTCATGCTCATGTTTTTTACCAAAGACAAGGATGTAATTAACATTCAGGGCATTACGGATGCCATTGAGAACTTGTCGGACGTGTTCTAAAATATACCGGCTGCGCTGCTGATGTCGAACTTAAGCGTTTGTAGCGAAATAAGCCTAGATTTGTCGAAAAAGTTGTCAGCTGTCTCGAAGCAGCGTCAAGTTACAACTGGTGATATTCAGTGTTCAGGTCATGGTTGGAGAATAATGTTGCTCTAGTTAAGGCAATGATGGCATCTACTCTCGGACAAAAATAGTTGGTTTGTGGGGTTTAACGTCCGAAAGTGACTCTGGCTATGAGACGCCGTAGTGAAGGACTCCGGAAATTTCGACCACCTGGGGTTCTTTACCGTGCTGACATCGCACAGCACACGGGCGCCTTGCTTTTCGCCTCCATCGAAAAACAGCCGCCGAGGCCGGGACTCGCCCCGCATCCTTGGGAACAGTAGTCGAGCGCCGTAACCACTGCGCCACCCCGGCGGGGCAGTTGGACAAAAATGGCGTTCACGTTGAATGGTACTGTTCTCAACATGCGTGTCAATCCACATTCGAATTTCATCAGGCTTGTGTAGTTTAGGCACGATAACCACAGGGGACACCCACGGTCTATGTCCGATAACTGGCTCAATTGCGCCTTAGTACAGGAGTCGAGTCGTTGAAGATCTTTTTTCTGTGGTGTCACGTCAAGATAGGATATGTCGTGTAGTTTCGAAACAAGTGCAACAATGTTGTACAAAAAGACCTGGATCTGATGATCTTGTTTTCAAACTCCACTGAATAAGTTGGGGAAATGGTTCCACGATTGACATGTCAGCTGGCTGCTCATCAACTTGGTATGTGATTATGAGATAGGATGCTGTTGTGAAGCTGAACAGTGATGCAGTTTCCCGGAATGACAAAGATGTCCTCCTCAATACGTCTTTGTATTTCATTGAGACAGACTTTGCCTAGATGTTGACGTGGAGACATTGCTTTGGGAACTCACTGATGAATGTTTTCTGGAGACTCAGATTTAGGCGAAGGCTCTTGAAGTCATCTTCACAAACACTGAAAACTGTTGAACCTTTGTGTATTACGAAGTGCCAGGCACGTTTTTGACAATGAAAACATATCTTGGGCACGTATTTGTTTGAGGGACAGTAGATCAAGGCAACAAAAATGTGCTTTTCACTGCTTAAGCTAGCATCATAGGCGGCTGCGTGCTCTGTAGCACTTCTGTTCGTACTGCGCACTGCCTATGGGTTCCTGCTGGGATCCTTTTTGTAGTCCTGTTCGGACAGTTCTCCTCGTTGAACGCCAGAATCGTGAAAAGTGGCCAACCTTGTAACACGCCCTGCCTATCTGGCTCTATGCGGCACAGCTTGACCAGCCGCCTTGGTAAGGCCACTTGCCACCGCAGTTACAGTACGCGAAGTAGTTGCGGTCCGTATAGGTATGTCATGGTACTGGTCGTCCACTTCTTTGGTGTTGGTCATGGTGATAACCTTGTTTGTTTACTGCGAGCACTGGTGCGTCCGTGTCGCCTTCTTTTCAATATCGAACGCATCACGTTCGTCGTCCTCGAGCATTTATTGTAAGTCCGGTAAAGAATGGGAATGAGGCAGGTATATTTTCGGAGGAAAGAAAATTTGCCAAAGATTATTTGTTTCCTGACTTCAAGGTCGACGTTTTCAAAGTTGTACTATCAATATAGTTGCCGGAGGCGCGCGTAGAGAGCTTACAGTGACTAACAACATTTTGCAAAGCTTGACGAAATTTGTAGATTCCAAATATTCACTCGCGGAGCAAAATATCCATCTTTCTCCCGCAGTGCCGTGTAACGGCGTCGATATGCGGCAGTTTGGATCGTGCTTGTGGCCGTTGTAGCTCCGCCTCGCATAAAGTTGTCGGGGACGGATCGACACATTGTAGACTTTACCGTAATGCAGAAGAGGCGCTTTCTTTCGTGTGTCTGCCGTAATATCAACGGCAAAAAAAATGTTTTCGAACCTTCTTATTTACCTGGTCCATTCGTGCCCAATATTACTGTCGTCGTTAGCGCGAATAGCAGAACTGGGGAATAGCAGAAGCACATGTACTATGCTTGATTTCTGGTTTCCGCTGGCTGTTGCTGGCTGCTGAAGGACAATACGACCGATTAACTGCTTCTTGCTGTTAACTGCTTGCTTGCTCCTCATAGAAAATAAAAAAAACACTTCTAACACCATTGTGGTGTTGCTGTGGGTTCGGATGTGGTACGATTTGTTATATCATGTGTGCTCATATGAAGCCTTCTCCCATATCGTCACCCATCAAGATCAATTTCTTCTCCCCCTCCCCTTTCCCAACGCAGATTAATAGGCCAAATTTTAGTCATTCCGACCAGCCTCTGCCTTTCCTTTCAATACATCAATATATCAGGTTCGGTTTTGTTCAATTCCGGTTTCCGTCTTGATTGTACTGGTACTTCTCTTTGTCTGTACTTCGCTTATCTGATCGCGTGAACCAAGCGCATATAAACGGCGTTCACCTAATGAACGCGATTTTTCGAGTATTTAGACTCTCGGCTCCCTTTCTGCGCAGCCGCCTGTGCCGACACAACATTGACGCACGAGTATGGGATATGCACAACGAAATAGGGGCATCCCTATATTGTACTTGAACGATTCGATGGCATCCGTCATCTCGTAGTCTTCAATGCATCCATCGTAGCAAAACCGCAGCATAATTACTGTCGACGTCGGCACACATTTTTCAGTTCCAATCCATTTTTTGCAAATTTCTTCAAGTCAGCAAGGCTGTTTCGTGGACTAGTTGATTGTATTTGTTCATTTTCTATTTCTCTTTATTGGGGCGCTTTCTTGTGTATGCAATACTTCAATGCTTCAAATAAAATCCATTTGCAAATTAGCGCTTTTTTCCGTGTCTCTCTGACGTACGTCCCTGTCTTTGTTGCACTTCAGGCTTCACCAAAATGAATTCAAGTCGTCCAACGAGATCGTCGTCCGAAGAGCCGCACCTGCTGGCATGCCGCGTCGAGCTGTGTTCCCCGCTCAGTGTGAGCTCATTTTGTTGTTTTCTACAAGTTGCAAATATTTCAGCAACTAAATAGTCAAGCTGTTATGTCCGCTGGTAGCACCACTCGCGCAGAGACGAACGCCTGTATGAACGCCGGAGCGAAAATACTGCTGCTACGTCTTTTCACGCCTGTCATCGTGGATATTGCGTTTTACTGCATCAACCTTCGTCGCGTGTCAAGAATGTTCGAGGCAATAAAAGTCAGAAACTGCTTCAGCGTTTCTTCAATGTCAGATCGAAGTACGTGCTAACCCCTAGGCCTAACTTCAGCAGAAGGAAGATGCGGCTTGGCCATTTTAGGCTCATTCCTCTGGAGGCCAATCCGCTGCTGGATAAGTCGTCACATGTGTATACGTTTCGAGTTCGAGAGTGGCCTTTTTTTAATGTTACCGGCCTAGGAGGCTGAAGAAATGGCACTTCCTACGTTTTTTTTTTTTTTTTTTTGTTCAGGTATACACCCTCCGAGCTCATTTATTCATCGTCCGGGTCGTCCGGAAATTCCATTAAAATAATAATACAGACGTTCAAACGTTGTCCAGACTTTGTCAGGTGGGTCTACAGAGACCGCCGAGAGCAAGACTT